>NW_024070213.1:61042828-61076133 GCF_014754425.2 Oryx dammah | reverse complement strand
TGGGGCACTAGTCTTACTAGAAGTCTCTTTAATGTTCCTATGCCAGACAAGGGGATCTCACACAAACCACTGACCTTGCATTAGAGTGTATGAGCCCTAATTTTCACATATGATTTAACCCCACAATCCTCATCCACATTGCTTCACTAATTGTTTGGATTCAATGAGACATACCTAGTTATGTTCTAGGCTGAACAATTTTTATATTCTTCCTATCTGTCGTGCTATAAGTCTTACAGTATTTAAATGACATCTGTTTGGATTTTGTAAAATCGATATCTGTCTGATTCAAAGGTCAGAATTCTAACATCATCCTTGTGATAATAGATAACACTTTTTTTAAAGACAAATAAAACAGGATAAGTACAAAGTTTAAAAGTTACTGCAGTAAATAATCACTGGCAATTAACCAGGTTTAGTTCAACCATATGAGCTGCCCTGATAGCTCAGGTAAATAATTTGTCTGCCAATGCAGAAGACGTGAGTTCGATCCCTGGGTCAGGAAGATCACCTGGAGAAGGAAATGGCAACCCACTCCAGTATTCTTGCCTGGGAAAAGTCATGGACCGAGGGGCCTGGAAAGCTACAGTACATAGGGTCACAGAGAGTCAGACACAACTGAGCAACTAAACAAGTTCAACCATAGAGTCCTCCTTTCCTTCTTCCTTCCTCCCATCTTCTGCAAATCACCACAATCATATATTATCACTTCACTCATAAATTTTTGAATGACCAATGTGTGGCTTTATTGCTTCTAGCATAAGACAGTTTTATAGTAAAACTTTTCCATAGTGGGCTAATGTTTAACTTATGTGCCTCAAATATAAAATGACAATTTTCATAAGTTGTCATTTAACAGTACAATCACTTCACAGAGGCCTTAACAAGTGCTACTTTGAAAATGCTGATTTTTTTTCCCCCTCATCACACTATAACCACTAGAGCAAGTTGAAGAGCAATCATTGCAGAAAGGAGGGGATAACACTTGCTACAAAATTATCTGAATCCTACAAAATCACTCTACTTCTGCTGAATGGTCTAACTTGGAACCTTCTGAAGCTTTTGATATTTGCTCCTTAGTGTGTGTCTACATTCAAGACAAAAATAAATGAACAAGTAGCAAGTGAATTTTAGTAAATATTAGTACATAAATTCAAAATTAAGCAATCATGCTTAATTCGACAGTTTTTAAATTAAATTCTTGGACTAGTACAAAGATATCTGTGATTTTAATATGCATACCTATAATACAGTGATATTTTCTGCTAAAACTATTTCTAGTCCTTGCTGCTGCTGCTAAGTCGCTTCAGTCGTGTCCGATTCTGTGCGACCCCATAGACGGCAGCCTGCCAGGCTCCCCCGTCCCCGGGATTCTCCAGGCAAGAATACTAGAGTGGGTTGCCATTTCCTTCTCCAATGCATGATAGTGCAATAAAGTGAAGTCGCTCAGTCGTGTCCAACTCTTAGCGACCCCATGGACTGCAGCCCACCAGGCCCCTACATCCATGGGATTTTCCAGGCAAGAGTACTGGAGTGGGGTGCCATTGCCTTCTCCGTTCTAGTCCTTACAATGAAATTAATTTTTTCCGGGTTTGAAGCAAAGTACATTGTGAGTAAGAAATAAGAAATACTGGCCTAAAATTAATTACATGGGAACTTCTTGTTATTTCAGTTTTCTGGCAACTTTTCATCTCAGATATAGAACTTTGGGTAATTTCCCAGAAGTTTGCCTTGTCTCTTTAATACATGATCATATACATATACACACAGATATACATGTAAATGCACGCATCCATATAAACTCTTATAAATGTTGAATCCCTAAATGTTTAACTGGCGAGAGGTCGGCTCTGTGTAGGGAGCTGATCTCAGACTTTGGAATTAAAGTTAGAAATAATGTCCCTCTCTAAATGTGGGGTGAGTCATTTTAGAAGTAACCCTACCCAAGAAATGGTTTGCTAGTGTCACCCTGAAGTGTCATGAGAAACTCCTCAGTTTTATTTGGGCAAAAGACAGTTCCCCAAGAAGGCAAGACGGACCTGTGATGTGTGTACATTACATGCATGCACTCACGCTGCAACAAGTGTGGTATGGGAGGATTATGACAGAGGGGTGATAGGTAACATGGAGCCTAGGAGATCCAAAAGTCTACAAGCAATAAACGCTGGAGAGGGTGTGGAGAAAAGGGAACACTCTTACACTGTTGGTGGGAATGCAAACTAGTACAGCCACTATGGAGAACAGTGTGGAGATTCCTTAAAAAACTGCCTTATGACCCAGCAATCCCACTGCTGAGCATACACATCGAGGAAACCAGAATTGAAAGAGACACATGTACCCCAATGTTCATCGCAGCACTGTTTACAATAGCCAGGACATGGAAGCAACCTAGATGTCCATCAGCAGATGAATGGATAAGAAAGCTGTGGCAGGAAACTATATTTACCATTGTTACGGTTGCCTTGATAGTTATAGTTATGCTTTGTGGACCCTGCATTTTACAATGTATGAACTTTATAACCCAAAGTTTGGTGTCGTTCTCTCAAATTGGCAGTCAGAGAGCCAGGGTGCAATATATCCCTATGAGTGATGCTCATACTATGAGTTAAGAGCATCAGGAGATTGGAATGAAGGAGGAAAGAGACAGAACAGGCTCCATCTTGAAAGCAGGGCTCCATCTTGAAAGCAGGACTCCATCTTGGGCCAGACTGTGGACTTTGAGCTATATGCCCAGTATCTATGGAAACGACAAACCAACTGGAAAACCAGACCCACCCCCCCATGGAAGAGTCCCAGGGCTCCTACCTAGACTCTCCGTCGCCTGAAAGAATACCTAATTATCTGTGTAACCAAATAGAATCATAAATTCTATTATGCTTATTGGGGTATGACCACAGGCCTATTGATAATTGTCCACTGTTAACTACCTAGGCTTAAGGCATATGAATCACGGGTTAACTTTGATTGTATCTTTCTTTTCCTTTGTTCAGACTAGTTTCAGAGAATTTGGGGAGGTGAGTTTGAGCATGTACCCTTAGGGTATATAAGGTTTTCACAAAAACTGATCCGGGCCCTTGGCTAAGAGGAGACTCTGCCTTGGGCCCTCCGGTGCAATAAACTGCACTCCACTATCTGCACTGTCCTTCTGAGTGAGTTTGTTTCCTGGAACTAGTGGCTACAACATTATCTTTCAGTTTGTTAATATAGTGTATCACATTGATTAATTTGCATATATTGAAGAATTCTTGATTCCCTGGAATAAACCCAACTTGATCATGGTGTATGAGCTTTTTGATGTGTTGCTGAATTCTGTTTGCTAAAATTTTGTTGACGATTTTTGCATCTATGTTCATCATTGATATTGGCCTGTAGTTTTCTTTTCTATTGTTGTTATCTTTGTCTGGTTTTGGTGTCAGGGTGATGGTGGCCTCATACAAGGAGTTTGGAAGTGTTCCTTCCTCTGCAATTTTTTGAAAGAGTTTTAGAGGGATAGGCATTAGCTCTCCTATAAATGGAAAATATTGTATTCTTTAGAACAGCACTACTTAGTAAGAAGTACTCATGGTGTGAATATTACAGCTTCCCACATTTTATTCACTGTATTCAACATACATGATGTCTTGGTAACCTTCTTTCTACCCAATTCCTTACTCTCTAGTCATGTATATTAAATTAATATTTGGTCAAGTATGGCTGGAAGATGAAAATTCCTACAAGGGCAGACATGTTGCTGAGCAGGGGAGGGTCTAATTATGTGTGTTAATAATTTCGACACCCTGTACCCAAATGCCCTGACTCTGCTCTTCTGCCCTGAGTTCTGTTAGTTGGTACATCTTTAAATTCTTGATATTCATCTTTGTTTCTCCTAGACAGGTTTCCATGAAGCTGGGCCACCTGTGATTGGAGGGGGCTGATCAGCACTTGAGGGAGGGAACTGGGGCCTGAGTGGCTTCCTGTGGTTGGAGAGAGGGTGGATTTTCCTAGTGCAAACTGTAAATTCCAGTTTGGGTGATGGTGGTTAATACAGGCATGTCTGCCTCCCTCTGAAACAGTACCCCTTGAAGGAATTCCTCAGATTCCTTCAGGAATGTAGTTTAGTGTTGATGAGAGTGTTTCAAGCCTAGGTCCAAGAAGTCAATACCAGGCTTGTCAACATGTTCCCCCAAACCTGGATTTCAGGTGTATTTTACTGAACCAACCTGCACCCAGACTTTACTCACCTTTTTTTCCCTGTCATTCAATATTCTTTCTCTCACCCCCTCTTACCTTATTATCTCTCTAGGCTTTCCTCTCTTTCCCTCTTACTAGTTGTTGAGCATCATCCTGAAGCTGCTGAGAATCTGAATATGTAATGGGATATTTATAATGTCCAGGAAGACAACAGAGACTATGAAGTTTCTCACACGGACTTCCTGACTATGGATCCATCTTATTTCATTTTTGTCCATCCTTGCTTTCATCAACTCTGGGGTGCTACTCTCTTGTCACCAGGCAGTGGGCTGCGCTGTGAAGACTGAGTCAGGAGGGAGGCACACCTTCTGTCCTCCCACTGCCACAGGGTCCAGGGTCTAATCTCCCCAAACCAGCTGGATCATGGTGGTCTCTGTTCCAGCCATTCCCCCTGCAACCTCTCTCCTAAAGTCCTTCCTGGGTTGGAAGGAATTCGTCATCACAGCTGGGTCCTCTTTCCTGGGCCCAGCACACTGTTGCCCTCTCATCCTCAATCTTCCCAGGACTCTGGGGTCTGGTGAATGATGCCAGCATCTCCACGTCCACCCCTACTGAATGAGTGGCTGATACTTCATGAAGATTCTGTACATAAACCTATTAGGGGGTGATGGAGGTGACCCTGAGTCTGCTGCCCCTGGTGTGGAAGGTGAGGGGGCCGTGTGGTCAATGTCTCCAGTGTCATGGGATGGGTGAACCTTGGAGGCTACTTCACATCCAAGTACGGTGTGGAGACCTTCTCCGACTCCCTCAGGTAATGGCCTGAATAGATGTCCTCTCTGTCCTCCTGCTTCTGTGCTTGCAGGGCACTGTTTTTCAGGGGTTTCCTCTCTCTGGAAACTGTTCCTTCCAAGTCTCTCTCTCTTATTCTGTGTAGATCTTTCACTGGGAAGAAACTTTTTATCTATTTGGTGTCCAGTTGGGTCTAGGACTAAGGAGTTTGATTAAACATATTACTGCCTGCATGAGGGCCCACAGTCACACAGCTTTGGAGGCAGAATTGGAACTGAAATGATTTGAGTGTGCAGTCCTTCCAGCTGCTTAACTGCTACATATATAGGTTCCAGTAGCCCTGTTGGGGGGATGTCCTCATGAAGTAACTAATCAAGGGAGCTACTTCATCACAGCTGTGGGTGAGAGACTCCAGGGGCTGCAGTGAGAGGTCACTTCTAAATGTGTGGGAGTTGTGTCTACAGGCAGGGGGATGTTCCTAGAGGAGAGATGGCCAGGGCATTACTAGAGGAGAGCAGAGAGAGGATAGATTTGAAGTGTCTGAGTTCTGAGTGCTTGGTGTCAGAGAGGGGAATGCTGATGAGTCGGCATGACCAGGAGGATTCTCAAGAGTCTGTGAGTCCTTCAAGGCTATGGTGTCAGGCCCTCACGTCACTCCATGTCCCCTACTCAGATGCAGGCCTAGAACTTCATGCTTGATCTGAAGGCTCCAGATTTTCATATTGTTATTTACACACACACACAGAATGCCAGACATATCAGACCAACTGAAATAAAATAATCATTGATTCACTTTATAACTTGAAGGTATGTGTTCAGGACCTTGGGACTAACCCTCAGGAATCCTCTTCAGATCATAGAGAGCTTGAGATATTAAACTTCATGACCCTCCTTGCTGAGCCTACACAGGGGCTGGGGGGGATGAGTGGGGGGATGGGCGGGGGGGGAAAATGACTGCAATGAGATGGATGTCATGGTGGACAGAGTAGACTGTGACTCAAGGGCCCCAGTTCAGACAAGGCAGAGCAACAGATGCATTAAAAGGAAATACAACAAACACCAGTGCACATCCTCAGCCTGGACCCTCGGCAGAGCCCTGTTCCTCCTCTTTCCTGGCTGCCTTCCTTGGGGAGGGAAGTGGGTCTGGTCTAATGGACGTGTGCAGGGGCAGGAACCCATGCTATGAACATCCACAATAATGCCATAGGAAGCTGTGGTCACTTTTTACTCAGGCCGTCCTGGCCCACTGTGAGTTGAATGTGGTCAGTAACTTCCCACTCCCAATCCTTAACTGCAGAAATTCAGCACTGGAAGGCAGTGTTATTTCTCCAGGTAGTGGGTGGGACTGCATCCATGTGGGGCTGGAAATTAATTGCACAATTAACTCTCACTCCAGTCCTACCACCTCCCATTGTTACGGATGCCTTCCCCTCTTCACAGGACCCTTCCTGGGTGGATGGAGGAATTGTGTGTGGCCCTGACTCTTGACAAGTGCATCTCATGACACCCTTCAGGGCATCACCAGGGGGCAAGCCTCATCTATCCAATTAACAGGAAGCTCAGACATGTGCTGCCTTAGTACGCAGTGCAGCTGTCCCTTGTAGGACTTCCTGCAGAGATTTATGTCAGTGAGTCTCCCAGCATGGTTCACGTCTCAGAGATTTCTTGTTCTGCCCCTTACAGTTCTCAGGTGAGTGTCACCCAAACTCCTTGTTTCCTCTCTCTTGAATTTCCTGTGGCTGTTCCTACCCAGAATGTTGTCTGAAGTTCCTGAGACCCCAGCGAGTCATCACATTACACTCAGATTCACAAAAAAGAAGCAGATGGGGTGAAGGCTGGATTGTGTCTGCTGAATGGCCCCTTGGGAAGTTATGGTGGTGCGATTTGTGGTTATTGAGAAAAAAAAAATCTCATTTCTTTCAATAAAGAAATCACAACCTTCTCCCTTAGCAGGGCTAGTGTTTGTATAAGGCTTGCATGTCCTCCCAACTTCCTGACAGTTTCCAGGGCACCATCCTACATCCTGGCCTTCTTCAGCCTCACCCTTTGGGGAGCCCTGTAGGAGGGTCCTGCTGGTGACCCAGGAAGCACGCACAGGCTGGTTTCTGCAGGACTATCCTTTCCATTACTGCTGCCGACTCCCACCTGAGGGACAGCTCCTTTCAGGATGACAGTCAGCTCCCTGCAGGTGGCCATGACCAGTAAAGGCTAGTCTGTCATCTCCTCTGTGTTTGTTGTCTGCTGGGGTGGGTTCCAGGAGCATCTGAGCCTCTGTGTCCTTGGGGAAGCCTCTCCTTCCTCCCAGCGTCCATTTTCTTTCCTTACTTGGAGTTATAGGTGTGATAAACGTGGACGGTGAGGAGATGTCCAGGGCACTGACCCCGGCTCCTTCTGTCCCTGTCCTTCTTTCCAGCCCCAGGTGGTCCACCCCTGTTACTGGATGGTATCCTCCATGCACAGCTGTTCTGAGGTCCAGTCTCAGGTCCTTTCTTTAGTCTCCTGAGGGGTCAGCTCCCTCCTCCTCTCCACTGTCACCCTAATACAAACTGCAATTATTCCTTTCCATCATTGTGATTTATAGATCTCCCTGCTTGCGAGAGTTAGAACTCCAGTTAGTGCTTGCCAAGATTCAGATCAGTCTCTTCTCAGTGTCTGTCTGATTGGTCAGGATGCTGGGTGTGGTGCTGGGCTGGGCAAGGGCTGAGCACAGAAGGGAGAAGCCAATGGAGCCAGGCACCCAGGGCTGTGGGCAGGGCATCTTCACAGAGTAAAAGGGGAATAACTGTTAGAGCAGCTTTGTATGAGTCCTTCCAAGACCCGTCCCAGCATCTGGGAGAAGTCTCACCATTGCCTGTGTCCCCTCATCCCCTTCCTGTTTCCTCATAGTGCCTCAGACACCCCCACTGCTCTTCTGAACACTTTCTGATCCAGGGAACCAGGTGAGACTTTATTCTCTTTTGCCTTCTCCTTCTAATCCTAGAGAAGCTGAGGGTACTTAGTCTTTTAGGGGGGAATTCTGTGAGCAGAGCCAGAGGAGGAAACCAGGTCAGAGTCTTAGCCATTTGCCCAAGGTCACACAGCTAGTTGGCAGACAAACTGGGTATTGAAGCCATGTGTTTCACGAATCTAAGTATATCCCTTCAAAAAATATTCTTTAGATCTGGGAAACTCAGGTAACAGACTTGAAAGGGACAATGGGAAGAAGATAATCATGAGCCATGGAACCATGCCATGTGCAGGTTCCAATGTGAGGGGGTGGGGGTGGGGGTGGGGAGGGGAGAGGCAGGCAGAGGCAAACAGGGAGGAGTGAGAGGACAGGTCCGAGGTGGTTGGGAAACCTATTGTCATCCCTAAGAGACTGTGTCGTAATTACATTGACATCTATTAGAAATGGGTTAAATGTACCAAATAGCACACATTGGGGTTAGAGTCGATCATACTCACTGAAGAAGGTGAGCAGAACAATCTTGAGAACTCCAAGCGAGAGAGCTTGGACCCTGGTTTGCCAACAATAATCCTGTGTGTTCTTAATTTCTCCTGTCTGATCCACTAGCCAGACTCTATTTCACCCCAGGCTGTGTGTGTCTTTCCCATAAAAGGCCATGTGGCTGTACCTGGCGGTCCTCGTGGTCCTGTACTACCTCCTGCGCTGGTACCGGGAGAGGCAGGTGGTGAGCCACCTCCAGGACAAGTTCGTCTTCATCACGGGCTGTGACTCGGGCTTCGGGAACCAGCTGGCCAGGCAGCTGGACCTGCGAGGCTTGAGGGTCCTGGCTGCGTGTCTGACGGAGCAAGGGGCAGAGCAGCTGAGGAACCGGACATCAGACAGGCTGCAGACGGTGATCCTGGATGTCACCAAGACAGAGAGCGTTGCTGTGGCCACCAAGTGGGTGAAGGAGCGTGTGGGGGACAGAGGTACCAACCAGATTTCTTGTTTGTTTATTTCTTCTCTCTGTGTGAGGGGACACTGGTTGTCAGGTCCCTGGGGAACATTCCAAGCTGTTTCTATGACTTGAAGTCGCACCTGCCTTCTTCACCTCACCAAGCTGACCAGCCAAACCTCTGCCACCCCATACCCTCACCTCCTGACCTAGCTTCTATAGTTTGGGGGAGAGATTTCCCTGATGAGACTGTGTCCTTGCAGACTACCTGTCTTGTGTCCCCTCCTATCTCAGCGAAAGTCTGGCTTTCCTACTGTTGTGTGAGCAGAATAATCAGGGTGGAATTTCTGGAGGAGGGGTGGAGAGGGGGCCTCTGGCTGGAAGGCTGCATGGGTGGCTGGAAGCAGGGCTGGAGCTGGGTTGTGTTCTCAGCACCTGAACATGGTCTTGCTGATGACCCATAGCCAGGCTTCTAGAGGTTTAATGTCACCCACTTTCGGTGCTGACGCTGAACTCTCAGGAGTTGTCTAAGGAAGGCCTGAAAACTACTCTGGGGTCACATTCTCTCTTTTTGTTTGTTGTTCCCTATGTGTGATGTGTCTCTTTGTGGTACTACAGTTGTACCTGTGTTTTATGGGAGAAGGAAAGAACTTTAGTTTATCTAAAGACAGATTTAAAACATGACACGGTGGACACTGGGAAAAGTATGTGGATGAGAACCAAATCACCCCAAACCCTACCACCCAAGATAAGTGCTGATAACGTTTTGACATACATGATATTACAATTTAGACATAGTCTCTTTCCTAATGTTCCAGTGAAAGAAGGTGAACAATTTTACAGGTAACAAAAATGTGTTCAAAAAATTAATAAATAATGATTGAGAATATTATATTCTTTAGAATATCTCTACTTCATGAAAATTATCTCATGGTGTAAATGTAATTGGTTCCCATATTTTATTCATTGCATTGAGCATAAATGATGTCTAGGTAAAGTTCTTTCTACCCAATTCCCTAAGCTCTAATCACAGGTATTAATTTGATCTTTGGTCAAATAATGAGGAATATCCATTTCTACAAGGGCAGGCTTGGTGCTGAGCAGTAGAGGGACTAGTTCTGTGTGTTCATTCTGACACCCTGTTCCCAACTGCCCTGACCCTTCTGTTCTGTCCTGAGTTTTGTTAGTCGATAAGTCTTTAAGTTCTTGATGTGTCTTTGTGTCTCACAGACAGGTTTCTATGAAGCTGGGCAACCTGTGATCTGAGGGAACTGGGGCCAGAGTGGCCTCTGGTGGAAGGAAGAGGGTAGATTTTTCTGGGAAAACATGTAATTCCAATTTGGGGAAGCATGGCTTCTCCTGAAAGCCTACCCACTGAATTCCCAAATTTTTGTGGGAATATAGCTCAATATTGATGCAAGTGCTTCAAGGCCAGGCCCTACAGGTCAATACCACGCCTCTAACCAGTTCCCCCAAACCTGGGACTTCAGATCTCTTTTCCTCAACCAATCTGCCTTTAACCTTCAGTCATCTTTTTATTTTTGTCTTTTATCTGTTTTCTCCTTCCTTCCACTCTTTCCCTCCATTCCTCATTATTTCTCTCTGTTTTCTTCTCTTTCCTTCATACTAGCTGTTGAGTACTCAGTCAGAAAATCTGAAAAGTCAGAGGAATATTTATAATGTCTGCAAAAGCAATGTGGATTGTGAAAACTCAAAATTTCATCCTCAGATTCCAGACTATAGGCACACTAGATCTCTTGAAACATAGTACCTACGTTCATCAACTCTGGTTCCTTGTCACCAGGCAGTGCGTGGGGTGTGAAGACTGAGTCAGGAGGGAGGCTTTCCTTCTCTCCTCCCACTGTCCACTGGGTCTGGTCTCCCCAAACCCCCAGGAGCATGGTAGTCTCTGCTCTAGCCACTCCCACTGCAGCCTCTCTCCTAAAGTCCTCCCGGGTCAGACGGTGACTTGGCACCATGACAGGGTCCACACTGCTGGACTCAACACAGTGTTGCCCTCTTGCCTTCACTGTTCCCAGGACTCTGGGGTCTGGTGAATAATGCCGGCATCTCCACACCCACTGCACCCAATGAGTGGCTGACCAAACAGGACTTCATGAAGATTCTGGACGTGAACCTGTTGGGGGTGATTGATGTGACCCTGAGTGTGCTGCCCCTGGTGCGGAAGGCAAGGGGCCGTGTGGTCAACGTCTCCAGCGTCATGGGCCGGGTGGCCCTCTTTGGTGGAGGCTATTGCATGTCCAAGTATGGTGTGGAGGCCTTCTCAGACTCCCTCAGGTAATGGCCTGGGACAGACTGCCCACCTTGGTCCTCCTGCTTCTGTGCTTCTGGGGAGCCTTTCACAGTGTTCCTTTCATCATTGACTGGAGCTCTTTTTTCTGTAATTGTCTCTCTTATTTTACCAGGCATTCCTTGGGAAGCTTCTACCTAAGTTCTTGATGACAGGATGGGCTCCATGACTGTAGAGTTTGAATGAACTTACTTTACCTAGATGATGTCCCACTGTCTGAAAGTGAGGAGAATTGTCACTGATATAACTGGTTAGAGCATGTTCCACGTTTACTGCTGCTATAATACTAGGTAGGGGGAACCTTGTAGGCAGTGTAACCTCATGGAAGCAATTAATCAAGGGAACTAATTAACCATATCAGCAGTAGAGACCCTACCTTATGCTGGGCTGAAGATAGCCCCAATGTGGGGGAAGGGTGTACTCAGGTAAAGAGATGATATTTAGGGGATAGTTAGAGCAGTCCAGCTGATAGATGGCCAGGAAGTAGATCAGTTAGGAGAGGAAGAGAGGAAATTGAGGAGTATGGAGCAGATAAAATATAGAAAGTTTGGTGATCAATTGGATGTGAGGGGAATATGAGGAGATTGTACTTAAGTGGTACCTTGGAACACAACTGGTAGGATTCAGAGGTGTAGGCACATGTGTACAAAATATTAGGAAAAATATTCAAACTCTACTCAGAATAATAGCATCATTAGATTTCTCCCTTTGGCTTTCTGTACTTCACAACCTCCCAGCGTTTTCTGCTTATCCCGCTGCAGTTTTTCTTGGCATCTTACTAATTTTTGGTGTGGTTTTGTGTTTATGTTGGAAGACCTCTGAAGTCCTTGCCCCTCTGCCTGTTTGCCTTGCAGGAGGGAGCTCTCCTACTTTGGGGTGAAGGTGGTTATGATCGAGCCTGGTTATTTCAGCACCACTATGACCAGCTCTAAGGCACTTTTTCAGGGCCTCCAGGCATCATGGAATCAGGCCAGCCCAGAGATCAAGGAACTCTATGGAGAGAAGTTCATGGCTAACCGTGAGTGAGCTGTGGACCTTGGGGAGAGAGGTAAACCCTTGTCTGGAAGCCTGGGTCAGTCATTAGCACTTCCTTCAGGCTCTGAGTCACCCACACAGTGGGGACATGGGCTCTGTCCCCAGGGTTCCATGTAATCGCCTGGTGATGTAGGGAAAGTCTCCAGGCTTGGTAGACATGGGGACCACTGTCTCCTTGAACCCCTTTTTATTTGGGGAGGAAACTGAAGCCAGAGATGGAAGACCCTGTGTAGTCACAGCAAGCTGGCATTAGAACAGCTGGTTTTCATGCCCTCAGATTTACTGTTTGTAGACACCTGCAGTTTATGTAGTCCTGATATTCTCAGGAAAATTATTAGAGGTTACTTCATGTGGAACCATTGCTCCTGCTGTAAGAATTGGGGCACTCATTTGAGAATGTAGGTTGATTCAAGTTAGGTGGTCTAGGGATTCTTAAGAACATTGCTCCATAAGTTGATCCCTAAGTCAGAATGGATAGAGCTCGAAATTTATCTGGATTCTGTCTCCTTCTGGACAGTCATGAAATCAGTCAACTTGTTGGAGACAACCTGCTGCCAGGATCTGTCCTTGGTGACCAACTGCATGGAGCACGCCCTGACCGCCTGCCACCCCCGCACCCGATACTCACCTGGCTGGGATGCCAAGTTCATCTACCTCCCCATGAGCTACCTGCCCAGCTTCCTGGTAGATCTCATGGTGTACTGGAGAAACCCCAAGCCTGCTAAGGCCCTGTAATCCAAGACTGGGGTGCATTGTAGGGGGGAGTTGCGTACAGAGTGGGGAGAGGATGCGTTGGGGGAGGGAAATAGAGTGGAGAGCGGAGTTCTCATGTCACCAGGACACCCATCCCACCTCACTCCCATCTCCTCCCCAGCCTCCTCTTGGGACATTACTTAGGACTCAGGGATATTAGAAAGAAACATGTTTTGTGGTGAGAAACTGAGATCAGTAGCTCTTGACTGTGTCCTGTTCCTTCATCAGCCTCTCAAGGCTCTGCGCCTTATGGCCCTCCTGCCACCCTGAGGAATCCATACTTAAGGGGAGGGTTGAGCAGCTGGGAAGGTCCAGGCCCCTGTCCACCTCTTCCAGGTGTGCCTTGGCCCTGGCCAGTGTCCCCCTCCCACGGCAATGCACATGGGAGATAAGAACTCTTCTTCCCTAAAGATACTTGTAGTCAGGGATGTGTGTGAAGGGTGACCACCAGCCTGATACATCAGCCTAGGTGCTAACTCAGCCAATCTTGGCTGGAAAGTGGTGTCATCATTGGAGGTCCTGACAGAGAACACAGAAACCAATTCTTGTTTTGTCTTGAAATCTTAAATTTCCATTGATTATATTCCCTTAAAAAAAAATTGAGACATTTACCCAGGCCCAGTGATTTTGAACACAGCCTTGGGCAGCGGTGTGTGTGTGTCTATGAGAGGAAGAATCAGGTGACCTCACGGAGGTGTAGGGGTGAGTGGGAACACCTGAGGAGGATTTGAAGACGAAAGTGAAGTCATCCCTTTGTCTGCAGAAGTGAGGGGCTAATGTGTCTTTCTGGGTGTTATCGTGTGACCTGGGGTCCCAGGATTAGCACAAGGATGGACAAACGAGAAAGGTCTGTAAGGGAGAGGCAGGGCCCAAACCCTTTCCTGGGGACATGTAGCATCTCCCTCACCAGAAACCTCCTTGTGGTCCTCCCTGGGTCTCCTCCTATAGGGTCACTACGCTCCATCCTTTGCCACCTGCCAGGTCCCCCAGCCCAGATCCCCTTCCCCCACCCTCCAGTGGAGGTGAGTGGGAGTCACTTCTGGAGCCCAGTCTTATGTTTTCTGCTAACACTTACTGAGCACCTACTGTGATCAAGGCAGGAATTCCCCTGATGTCCCAGTGCTTCCAGAGACCCTGACTCTCTGTGTGTCCTCTCTTCTCATGATGGTCTGAGTATGGACTCAGTGGAGAAGGCATTTGTACAAAGTCATACAGATTTCTTGACTGAGTGCAAATTGAAGTGGGAGGTATCTCCCAGTCATCTTAGTTCACCTCCCTGATTATAAAAATTAGGTTATAGACTTTGGGGGATTTTATACCATCGAACAGTATGTTTTAATATTACATACCTTAAAAAAGCCTTGACTTCAGATTTCCCTGGTGTTCCAGTGGTTAAGAATCTGCCTTGCAATGCAGGGGATGTGGGTTCAATCCCTGGTTGGGGAACTAAGATCCCACATGCTGTGGGCCAACTAAGCCTGAGGGCCCCAGCTACTGCAGGCCACATGACACATCTGCAGGTCCGCGCTCCCCCTGAAAGACCTCACACGATGCAACGAAGATTCTGCACGCTGCAACTAGGACCTGACGCGGCCAAATAAATAAATAAATGCTTTTTAAAAAAAAGATGTATTGACTTATTGAATCATTTGGAATGAAACAGAAGTAAACATTTACTGAGTGGAGCTGACATAAGCACAGACAGTTTGAACTATAAGATCTAGATCAGAAGGGACTCCAGTATGAACAGGACGATATCTGAGTACTCCATGGCAGAGAGTGCTGGAACTCTAGTTCAATTGCAGCATTTAGGCACTGTCCCCTGCAAAGCCTTGTGACTGTACCTGGCAGTCCTTGTGGGCCTACCTCCTGCGCTGGTACCGGGAGAGGCAGGTGGTGAGCCACCTCCAGGACAAGTTCATCTTCATCATGGGGTGTGACTCGGGCTTCAAGAACCTCCTGGCCCAGCAACTGGACCTGCGATGCTTGAGGGTCCTGGATGCGTGTCTGAGGGAGCAGGAGCTGAGCAGCTAAGGAACCAGACATCAGACAGGCTGGAGACGGTGATCTTGGGGATCACCAAGACAGAGAGCATGACTGTGACCGCCCAGTGGGTGAAGGAGCATGTGGGGGACAGAGATACCACTCACATTTCTTTGTGTTTGTTCATTTACTGGGAAGATCCCCAAGGTGTTTCAATTTTCAAAGCTTTGATATTGCCTAGGAATTGGTGCAGGTTTTTTCAAAGCTTGTCTCCTGATGCGCAATGCAGGCCTGTTCTCTAAATTCTCCAAATTCTCCTATCCGGGGTTTTCAAGTGTGTCTTTCCCAACAAGCTTGCAGAAAGTGATTATTCATGGTTGGTTTTTTTTTTTTTTTTAGCATTTCTTTTTTCATTCATTTCCTTTTTCTTTTCTCTTCTCTAGTTTCCCCTTCATTTCTGTTTCTTACCATTCCTCTCTCCCAGTCTCTGTCTCTCTCCTCTGATATTTGTGAGCATCACTCTATTTGCCCAAACTCTGTCTGTGACCTTAATAAAGGGGCTTATTGCCTACTGATGGGCAGAAAAATGAGTAGGACCATCCCTGCCTTCCAATAGCTCAAAGAATATCCAAACCCTGAAAGCCCTGCAGCCACCACACCCTCTTTTCCTCTCCTGAACTCTTTCCCCTTCTACTTCATGGCACATTGTTGTTGACTCAATTAAAAAACTCAGTTGGAAGATGACCTGGCACCATGGCTGAGTCCTCTCTCCTGGGCCCAGCACAGTGTTGCCCTCTTGCCCTCACTCTTCCCAGGACTCTGAGATCTGAGTCCCACCAGCATTCTCACACCCACCGCACCCGATGAGTGGCTGACCAAACAGGGCTTTGTGTAGTTGCTAGAGGTGAATGTCTTGAGGGTGATCAAGGTGAACCTGAGCCTGCTGCCCCTGGTGTAGAAGGCAGGGGGCCATGTGGTCAATGCCTCCAGCATCATGGACCGGTTGAGCCTTTTGGCTGGAGGCTCCTCCACGTTCAAGTACAACATGGAGGCCTTCTCAGACTCCCTCAGGTATTGTCTTGGCATGGAGACCCTCCCTTGTTCCTGTTACTTCTGTGCCTCTGGGTGGGGGCCAACTTTTTTTGGGGTTTCCTTTCTTCAGAGGCCTTCCAATCCCTCTCTTGCTCTGTGTAGGTCTCTCATTGGGAAGCACCTTTTTAAGTTTCAGGCGTCAGAATGGGCTCCAGGACTATAGAATTCGCTTCAACCACTCCCCACCTTTGATGTGGGCCCACATTCAGAAAGTATCTGAGGCATAATTGGAATCTGGACTACTTGGCTGTGGAGCCCATGTTCATAACACTTGCGATATTCAGCTTCAGGGAGCCGTCGAAGCAGGGGCATGGAACACTTAACTCGAATCAACAGATACTTCTTGGGCACTTCTGTGAGTCCTCAAAAAGTGTTCCTGGTTCAAGAAGATTTGGTCCTTTACCTAAAGTGTCTGACAGCTGAGAAAGGAAAAAGAGATACAGTAATGCCATTATCATCATTTTTGCTGCTTGTGACTACATTAGCGAAGGTAGGTAGCCTTGGTAGCCAGTGAAATGAGGTGAGGGTTCAGGAGATAAGGGTCTGAACTAAGGACTGAAGAAGTGAACTTGAGACACTGGCAGCCGGGCAAAGTAGGGCAGGAAGGCTTCAGAATATGAGAATGGTGTCAGCCTATGCCCAGCTCAATGAGTGATTGTGGACGGCCCACCAGGGACAGATAGGCATGGGTGGGCTTGTAGAAAGATGTAGGCCTTGGAAAGGTTGGAGACCATCTTTGTAATGGCAATGGAACCCCACAGAAGAGATTTAATCAGGGGAGTTAAAATAGTCAAATCAGCCTCTAGAGCAAGGGGTGGCTTTGAATGAGGGGGAGCCAAGACCATAGGCAGGGAGGTGTTCCTTAGAGGACAGTTATGATAACCCAATATGATAACTGGACAGACAGCCAGGTTGTTAGCTAGAGCAGGAGAGGGGAGAGAGAGAACTGAGGAGTATGAAGGAGGTGATATGAGCAAACTCTGATAATTGAATACATGTGCAGAGAATAGGAGGAGACAGCTTATAAGTGGTGCCTTGCACCACTGATGGCAGGATTTAGAGTTGATAAGGGACTTCCCTGGTGGCTCAGCCCATAAAGAATCCACCTGAAATGTAGGAGACCCAGGTTCCATCCCTGGGTCGGAAAGATCCCCTGGAGAAGAGAATGGCAACCCACTCCAGTATTCTTGCCTGGAGAATTCCATGTTCAGAGGAGCCTGGTGGGCTACAGTCCATGGAATTGCAAAGGGTCAGACATGACTGAGCAACTAACACACACACCCGGAGTTGACAAGCCCATATAAATAAACTATTTCAAAAATTATTCAAGCTCTATACAAAAACAGTACCATTATCATAAGTTTTCTCTCCCTGGCTGCTATACTTCACAATGCCTCAAACTTTCATGCTTATCCCACTCCACTCTGAACTGAGTTTCTATTGTTTTCTGTTTGTTTCCTGAGGTTCTGAATGCCTTGCCTCTCTGCCTCTTGGCCTCGAGCAGGGAACTCTCCTACCGCCTTTGGGGTAAAGGTGGCTAGGATCAAGCACAGTTATTTCAAGACCAGCATGAATAATTCTGAGGTTCTGGATGGGGGCTTCCGGGAGGCATGAAAGTGAAAGTGAAGTTGCTCAGTAGTGTCCGTGACCCGGTGGACTGTAGCCCACCAGGCTCCTCAGTCCATGGGTTCTCCAGGCAAGAATACTGGAGTGGGTTGCCATTTCCTTCTCCAGGGGATCTTCCCAACCCAGGGATAGAACCCAGGTCTCCCGCACTGCAGGCAGACGCTTTAACCTCTGAGCCACCAGGGAAGCCACCTGGAGGCATGGGTTTGGGCAATTCCATAGGTCAAAGAACTCTGTGGGGAGCCATTCCTGGCATCAGGTGAGTGAGCTGTGGACCTTGGGGTGAGAAGCAAACCCTTGTCTGGAAGCCTGGGTCCATCATTAGCACCTCCTCTAGTCTTAGGTCCATCCTCCAGGCTCTGAGTCATCCACACAGTGAGGACATTAGCTCTAACCTCAGGGTCCCATGTGGTCAATTGGTGACATAAGGAAAGGATTCAGGCTTGGTAGACCGGGGGAACACTGTCTCATCTGAATCCCTTGTTGTTTGGGGAAGAAACTGAATCTAGGGAGGACAGAGACTTGTGGACTCAAGATGAACTGACATTAGAGCAGACGGTTTTCATGCACTTAGATTTCAGCGTTTATTGTTCTTTAGTCACCAAGTTGTGTCCAACTCTTTTTGACTCCATGGACTGTAGCCCTCCAGGCTCCTCTGTCCATGGGATTTTCCAGGCAAGAATACTGAAGTGGGTTGCCATTTCCTCCTCCAGGGGATCTTCTCCACCCAGGGGTTGAACCCAAGTCTTGTGCATTGGCAGGCAGATTCTTTACCAGTGAGCCACCAAAGAAGCCCACTCTAGTGTTTATAGAAATATCCAATTTATGTATTGGATATTCTCAGGAATAGAGCCAGAGGTTGCTTAGTGTGGAACAGTTATTCCTGGGGTAAGGGTTTGGGTGCTTCTTGGGGAATTTGAATGATTAATTTGGGGCATGGGTTTCCAGGGGAGGGAAGGGCGTGAATTTTTAGAAATTTTCTCCCTGTGTTAGAGCCATGAGTTGGACTGAACAGACATCAAAATAACCGAAAATATTTGGGAAAAATGCAAGCTGAATCTCTGTGCTTGGTCATGAACTGCATGGACACACCCTGACTGCCTGCCACCCACATACTCCATACTCACCTGACTGGGATGCCAAGCTTGTCTACTTCCTATGAGCTACCCGCCCTCCTTCCTGATGGGTGCCATGGTCTACCAGAGCTCCCCAAGGGCCAGGGCCCTATCAAGTCAAGACTGGGGGTCACAGGGGTCTAGTTGGGTGCTGTGTGAGGGACGATGCTTCAAGAGGAAGGAGAGAAGGTAGAAGGAGGGAGCTCTCCATTTCTAAGGTCAGGTAGCTCATCCTCCTCCTCGTCTCTGCCCCAGGCTTCTCCTGAGGCTCTGGGATATTGGGAAGGAAGGACAAAGTTCTGTGGCTGAGAAACAGGGATCCAATAGCACACATCTGTGCCCTGTTTCTTGGGCAGCATCTCAAAGCTCTCAGCCCCACGGCCCTCTTGCCACCCTGAGGAATCTGTACCGCCTGGAGGGTGTGAGCCTCTGGGAAGGGGCTCAGCCCCACGTGCTCTGTCTCTAGTCACCTCCTCAGGGTGTGCCTTGGTTTCCCCATCCCATGGGATGGAAATGGCCTGGAATAGGTAAAGAGTCCTGACTCCACTGAAAATACCTGTGCGCAGGAGTCAAGGATGCACAGGGCACCCAGCAGCCTCATCTGAATAGGAGGGCCGGTCATCAGAGGGGGCAGCATTCTCAGTCCTGGGAGAAGAGCTCTCTGTGTTGTCCTGCAGCCCCCCAATCTCCCATTCCACAACCTGCCTTTTCTGATGTTGGAAGTTTGAGTCCAAGGAAGCACTGTGTGTCCTGGCAATCAGCAGACAAGCCCGGGAGATGGTAAGTCAGGCCCAGGCCTCTGTTGGGGCAGTTCCAACTCATTCTTTTTCAGGTTTAGAGACAAACCTCTGGATTTCACCATCTGGGGCTGTCTCAAGAACTGGGACATTCCTGGGCTTGCTCAGCCCTTGAGTGACATTGTCTGACTTCCCTGAGCCAAAAGATCCTTGTTCACTCACCAAGGAGGCAGACAGAATTCTGAGATGCCTCCCACATCAATTGTAGGTGGTGCCTTGGGGTGGATAGGAAGTAAGTGAGGTTTGCCTCCACCTCCCATCTCCCATCTCCATATCCTACAGGCTTTGGGTCTGCTCCCCAGGACTGGGTCCATGAACTGTCACACACACACACACCCACACACCCACCAAATCCCAGCACTCTTGGTATAGAATGCCAAACTCCCTGCAATTTCCCAAGATGACACCTGCTTTATCTGATTCTAGAGCTAACTAACCTTGGTAGAGAGTACAGCATACCAGCATCCTTGTCCTTCACTCTAGGGGACTTCATGGCCTCATTTTTATGTCAGACCCTCTAGACAGGGAAGGTGTAGGCAGTTGGTCCCGAGTCCTTCAGGCTGTGTCACCAGGATAGTTCTGAGGAATGATGACCCTAGAGGTTTGTCCAGAGGACCAGTACAGACTCCAGCATCATTCTGTCCCCATATTTTTGCAATCCTGGGTGAGGGATTACTCACACCTCTGTCTCATTTCCTTGCTTCCTTTGCTTTACTGGCTTCCCTTCTACTTCTCTGTGAGTTCTTTGCCCCATGGCCTGGAATCTCTCCATTCCCTCAAAGACCTGACACAGAGAGTTTCCCAAGTCCCTGACCTGCATCCTCAGTTCTTCCTACATCACCCCCTCTCAGAGCCAAGGATCTGGCCCCAGGTCCTTCCTACAACTGCCCAGGGCACCCCTCCTCATCATCTGGCTGAGCCTCGCTCTCAATGATGCTTCTGTCAGAACTCCCTGTTCTCCTGCCTCCTCTCCCTGTGCCTCAAGAATCTCCTCCTAACTTTTCTTGCCACCTGTGGCTGGACCTGTTATCAGCCTCATGCCCTACAATCATTTTGGCTCCTGGCCTCCCTTCCCTCTGCACTTTCCATTAAGCATTGTGTCAGCTGACTTTATAGTCCTTTGCTTCCACTTTATAGTCCCTTGCTTCCCCTGACATCACCCCCGTTTCAGGATCCTCAACTCAGCCTACCAGCTGCCAGGACCTGGAGGTAGAAGAAAATGCCCACTAGGGGCCCTGGCTGGGGAAGTTGATGTGTCCTCGATCCTTGAAGACCTCTGCTTGTCCAGTTGCTGGGGGGCTGCTGGGCTCGCTTGGAGTGAAGTGGGGACTCCTCATTGGTGACTCAAGCATCATCTCCCAAGGGTCCAGGCCCTGAGCCCCTCAGGAGTTTCTGCTTTCTAGGAGTTGGGGGTCTCACATAACCAGTTTCCCTTAAGGAGGCCCTGCTGCCTCTGACCTCAAGACAATGGAGGCGCATCCACCCTGGAGCAGACCCTTTATTTCTCATCCTCTCTCATCAGGGGAGACTCACTTAAGAACAGAGAATTCCAAAGAGCTGATACACTGGAACTCATTTCCATTGGGGTTTGAAGGGCACAAAACCAGTTCTGTTTGTTTTGCATTAACAGATTCGTCTTCATCTTTCTACTCAAAATAACAATTACATTTCTTTACATGCCTGCATTCATAACAAATGATTTTGATCCCTGGGCTGGAGGTGGGGGATTGCCAGGATGGGTCTTCTGGGCTTAGTCCTTCTTACTCCTTCCCCTGCTCAGGCCACCCACGTGAGCCACCTTTCAGCACCAGCATCACCACTGTGGTTTGTCCCATCCCTGGCACCTTCGCCCATTAGGGCTGGAGGAGAGAGAGGCGGCCACCAGGGCGGTCTGAAGTAACAAAGCTTCCGGTTGAACTTGAATTTCTTGCCTCTGGCTAATTGGTGTGGTGATGCATCCACCTATACAAATTACAGAGTAGCTCATGCAGGGGCTGTGCATCTGTTGCTGGCAACTGAAGGGAGGAGAGCTCTTCTCAGCAGGCTCCAGCAGGTGTTGGCTCAGAGGGCACGCCTCTCCTGCTGTCCCCTGACCCCGATTCTTCTTGGCCATCACCTCTCATCACCGGCCCCCCCATACACACCATGGCAGCTATCTCGGACCTCTCCTTCATGTACCGCTGGTTCAAGAACTGCAATCTGGTCCGCAACCTCTCAGACAAGTACGTCTTCATCACAGGCTGTGACTCGGGCTTCGGGAACCTCCTGGCCAGGCAGCTGGTTGATCGGGGCATGCGGGTGCTGGCTGCTTGCTTCACTGAGGAGGGGGCCCAGAAGCTTCAGCAAGACACTTCCTATCGGCTGCAGACCACCCTACTGGATGTCACCAAGACAGAGAGCATCAAAGCAGCAGCCCAGTGGGTGAGGGACCAAGTGGGTGAACAAGGTGGGACAAATTGCATTCTTTGGTTTTCTCAGTGTATCCTTCTTTTTCTCTCTGTCTCCCACAGGCATCTGACAGTTAGCAGGGACCCTGTTCAGGTAGGGTTGCAGAGAAAGGGACTGAGGCTGTAGCTTAGTGGGATTGGCAACTGCTGCGTGGTTTGGACTGTCCCCATGCATGCCTGCTAAGTCGTTTCAGTAGTGCCTGATTCTTTGAGACTCTATGGACTGTAGCCTTGTAGATAGGCTCCTCTGTCCATGGGATTCTCCAGACAAGAATACTGGAGTGCATTGCCATGCCCCTCTCCAGGGGATCTTCCCTGGAGACTCAAGTATCAAACCCACATCTCTTGTGTCTTCTGCATCACAGCGGGGTTCTTTACCACTAGCACCACCGGAGAAGCGCACTGGACTGTCCTCATGAAGAGACGATTTTCCAAGGAAGTTTTCTCTCCCAGAAACTCAGAGGGATGGCAGGGTTTGGTGGGTAGGAGATCAGGGAGGGAACATGTGTTCCGAATGTCCAAACCTTTAAATGTCTCACTGGGACTTTGGTTGTTCTAATCAACAGCTCCTGTAGAAATGTGAGCACGTTGCTTGTTGGGATCAGGCTGGAGGGAGGGAGAGGGAACATGAGGTTGGACTCCCTGAGTCAGGGCATTTGTTCTCCTTGACTATATCGGGCTAGATTGCAGGGTGAGGAGCGAGACCTGTCCTCTTTCTCATATCATGACGGATACTGGGTTGACCTGAGGCTAAGTGTGTATGTCAGGAGGGCTGCTCTTATTGGGAAAGGAGTCTGTGGGCTAGGGCTAGAGTAGGACTGCATGGGGACCAGCCCAGGGAGTTTCCCACGTACAGGACGTGGGTGTAGGAATGGGAGGAAAGTGTGGCCCAGTTGTAGAAGCAGCAGTTTGCGGGAGTCCTGCCTCCTGAGGGAACTAAACTGGGGACTGTGCACACGAGTCAGAGCAGAGAACTCTTGGGCCCAGGAGGGGCAGACAGTGACTCTTGCTTGATTTCTCTCTTTGGCATTTACCACTATTCAACACTCAATGTTTTACTTAGTTTTCCTACTTATCTATTTCTCCTGCTAGAATAAAACTTCTGAGGTTGGTGTGTGTGTTGGGAAGGTGTTGTTCCTTTTATTTATTATATATCCTGGGTACTTACTTGTGTCTGGCACCTAGTAAGGTGCTCAGTAAATATTTGTGAAAAGAACTAAGTAATGAATAATTCAGCAAGAGTGAGTTTCTTTCTTCAACATGCTGCCTCCCCCCAGTGCCCTACATTCGGCTTTGAGCCCCTTGTGTTAATAATTCACCAGGTAATATTAGCTTCATATGGTTTCCCAGGAAACTCAGTGGTAAGAATCTGCCTGCAATGCAGAGATGCAGAGGGTTCGATCTCTGGGTCAGGAAGATCCCCTGGAGAAAGAAATGGCACCCCACTCCAGTATTCTTGCTGGGATAATCCCAAGGTCAGAGGAGCCTGGGCTGTAGTTCATGAGGTCACAAAGAGTTGGACACAACCTGAAGAGACTGAGCACATGTAATAAATGTTGTAATAAATACACACAAACTTAGAGGCTTAAGGGAGCACATACTTATTATCTTATAGTTCCAGAAGTCAGAAGTCCAAAATGGGTCTCCCCAGGCTAAAATCAACGTGTTAACAGCGCTTTAGGGAGGACTGCTTTCATTGCCTTTTCCAGCTTTAGAGGCTACCTGCACAACTTGGCTCATGTCCTCTTCATCACCAAGGCCAGCAAGGTCGGGCACAGTCCCTTTCATGCTGCCATCTCTCTGGTTCTCTGTCTTCTGGCTCCCTCTTCCATTTAGAAGGACCTTTGTGATTATATTGGGCTCAGCAGGCTAGTCCAGAATATATTCCCCATTTTAAGGTCAGTTGAGTTAAATCTCATCTGCTACTTTAATTACTCTTTCCCATGTAATCCACCTTACACAGCTTCCCAGAATTAGTACAAGGTCTAAGCAGCACTGGGAAATGGGGAGAAGGGGTCCTCATACACTTTCTTGTTGCCCCTTAGAGTCTCTGGACATGACAAGTTGACCTGACCCTGAAGTTGTTCACAGAGTTATGAAAGTTCTCTAGACCTCTTTGCAGAGAAAAAAAAAAAAAAAGTTTAAGGCTGTCTTGGTTTACCAGCAGGCAGAGCTTTTTACCAAAACTGCTTGGGTTTTACAGTCTTTGGGTCTCAGGGGCTCATGTCATTCACTGCAAGGCAAGAGTCTCCTCTAGCTGGGAAGTTCTGAATCCTGCCAGCCAGGGGTCTCCTGTGGTCTCTACTGGAGGAAAGTAGAAAGAGAGGGTGGGGACACAGATTGTGTGGGGACCCCTGCCCTAGAGGAAGGGGTGAACCAGGATTGGTGTGTACATCCAGACCTGCCCATGTGTGTGTGGAAGACTTTCTTGAGGCTACATAGCCCAAGTGGGGTAGTGAGACAGGGGGAGGGGAAGGGAAGGAACCCCAAGCCCCTCTCCAGGTGGAATTTACTTGGAACCTCAGTATGTAAAACAAATGAAAACTGAGGTTCTGCTGCATCTCCCTTCTTTAGCACATTATGAGATTCAGCCTGAAAGCTCTCAGGATTGCAAACCACAGGCTAGAAATGACTGTCCTAATCCAGCCAGCAGTGAACATGAGGCCCAGGGAAAGGAAGGGATTTCAAGGCTGGAGTTAGAACCAGTACTAGAACTTGAGACTCTTCAAGCCTGGCCCTTTCAGAACTAAATGATAATACCTAGCATTATTTCTCTCCATTTATATTCATACCAACTTATTTAAATATTTCAAAGACTGCTCTTTTCATATTTTTCCAAAATTATTTAAATGTTTTATATATTTGTTTATAAATCTTACTTCTTTTCTGGCTTGTGAACTCCTAGAAAAATAAGACCCTGTTTTGTTCAATTTGTGCCTCTAGCACCTTCCTCTATAACTGACAGATGCATGAAATGAATGGATGTGTGAATGGAGGAATGACTGGAGCAATTCTGGTAATGTGTGAAGTAGAATTGGTTTCTTATACTCAGATGAATAGAGAGGGGAAAGTATGATGGGGGAAGGAATTGAAACATTAATTCATTGGTATGAAAATGAGATCTCTTTTTCCCTGAGCTAATAGCTTAGATCCTATTAAGCCTGGATCATAGCTGGTACAGGGCACACCTAAGCTGGTAGACTGTGTGCATCAGCAAAAGTGCCCCTCTAAGTATGTTCCTCTGGGCTGTCATAGCTCCCCACCCCACACCCCCAGTCTGGCTGTCCTATGCTTTATGAACATGCTTAACTATCCTCAGCAGCCCAGAGCTGGTGGGTAGTGGACCCTGGTAATATTCCAGAGACACTGCTGATTTCTGTCTGGTTCTCTCTCCCTCCATCTTACCCCCAGGCCTCTGGGCCCTGGTGAACAACGCTGGTGTGGGCCTGCCCAGTGGTCCCAATGAATGGCTGACCAAGGAGGACTTTGTGAAGGTGATCAACGTGAACCTGGTGGGACTGATTGAAGTGACCCTCCATATGCTGCCCATGGTCAAGAAAGCCCGGGGCAGGGTTGTCAACATGTCCAGCTGTGGGGGCCGTGTGGCTGTCATTGGTGGAGGCTACTGCGTCTCCAAGTTTGGTGTTGAGGCTTTCTCTGACAGCATCAGGTGACTGGGCCCAAGTGCCAAACCACTCGGGGTGGGAGTTCCGGGGGGTTTCACCCCAGGAAAAGAGAGCTGGGTTGGGGCAGTTATGGAGGGAAGATGTTATAACAGTAGCAAGAAGAACACCAGCCCACCAGGGGCCTTCCCCAGGGACCTAGAAAAAAGGGGATGAAAAGAGGTGGGGTGGTGATGGGCAGCCTTCCCTTGGACTACTTTGGGCCTGTGTGAATAGGAGAGAGAGTCCCCCAAAGAGACAGAGAGGCCTGGAGGCAGATGCACTGTGGGCAGCCTTCCAAAGATAATGCAAGCCTATATAGACCCTGCATTTCTTTGCCACCTGGGTGTTGGGGGTGGGGCCGAGTGGGAGGGACCTGGTGGGAGCAAGGCGTGGTCTAGATTCTTCCGGGCTGGGCTGGCCTAATGTGAATTGCCCAGAGGCAGGCTTGGGAAAGGGCTTATTTGCATGAAAGCAGCGCTGGGTCTGGGGCAGGAGTGGGGGTCGCACCCCCAGGTTCCTGATCTCCCGGGGAGATCAGCTCCTCTGGAGGTGTCAGAGGTGGTTCTCTCTGATGACTCTTGGTCATCGTGGGGTTCCAGACTGAGTCCAAGCTCTTCTTTCCCAGGCGTGAGCTCCACTACTTCGGGGTGAAAGTCAGCATCATCGAGCCGGGGAACTACCGGACAGCCATTCTGGGCAAGGAGGGCCTGGAGAAGCGCATGCGCAAGCTGTGGGAGCGTCTGCCTCCGGAAACCCGCGAGAGCTATGGAGAGGAGTACTTCCGGATCTGTGAGCTCCCCAGAAGGGAAAGGGGTCTCTGAGAGGGGTGGAGAGGTCTTGGGAGTCACCGACCTGATTTCATTTTCCAGATACTGGGATGGAGGCTCAGAGCGGTTATGAGCCTCAGGCCACAGCGCTGGCGGCAGAGCTGGGGTTTGAGAACTGCTGGGAGTACCAGAAAGATAGCTGCAGAGAGGTGGGGTTATTAGGAGAGATCCCACCTCGGCCTTTCCCCGCGGCGCCCGCCCACCATCACCCCCCCCCCCCCCCACCCCTGCACCAAACATCCCTATGCTGGTGAATCAGGTGCAGGTGAATCTGTCCTGGGTACAGAGAAGTTATTAAGAGTACAACTGCTTGGGCCAGATTGCCTGGGTTTGAATCCCAGCTCTGCCACTTCCCAGCTAGAAGATTTGAGGAATGCTACCTAGTCATCGTAAGCCTCGATTTTCTCATTTAGAGAATGGAGTTAATGATAGTGCCCACCTCCCAGGGCTTCTGTGAGGACTGATATCTATGAAGTATGTCACACGCATTAAGTGCTTGTTAGGTCAGTAAAGAAAAAAAGCGCCCAGTATTTACAAGGAAGGCACTCTAGGCAGCTCTGTTTCTCCCTCTCTTCTCCCTCTCTTCTGTTTCTCCCTCTCTTCTCCCTCTCTTCTGTTTCTCCCTCTCTTCTCCCTCTCTCTCCTTCAAAGAGAGCTCTCAGGTCTCTTTGGAGAGTGGAGAAGGGCCCTCACAGCTATTGGTTGTTATGGCCAACCAGATAGCCTCCTGGCTTGTGAATCCCAGGATCAGGCCAGGTATCTTGGAGTGATTTGTGTGTGTGTGTGTGTGTGTGTGTGTGTGTGTGCACGCGCGCGCGCACGCGCATGCACCCACTCAGTCTTTGCAACCCCATGGGCTGGAGCTGGTCAGGCTCCTCTGTCCATGGAATGTTCCAGGCAAGAATCCTGGAGCAGGTTGCCATTTTCTTCTCCAAGGAATCTTAGACCCAAGGGTTGAACCCGAATCTCTTGCATTTCCTGCATTGGCAGGCAGATTCTTTACCACTAGCACCATTAGCCATACCCAAAATAGAACTATATTGGAAATGGCAGTTAATTGCAATCTAACCTAGGCACATTCCTGAGAAGCAGCACAGAATCCCTGGAATAGTCATGTGAACAGGACACAGTGTTCTGGTCCTCATGAGCCTGGAACTGAGCCGCAGCCTGGCGTGTTTAGCGTGCTTCAGAACAACATAGCCACCTGCCAAGTTTCTTTATCTCAACTCTGCTGGGGAAGCCAGCCAAAATTGCCCTTTTAGTCCCCTTTCTTCCTAGAGAGAGAAGGACTGTTGGGTCCACACTAAGTGCCAAAGCCTCATCTCTGCTATTTTATAGATTTTGCGTGTGTGCCAAGTTGCTTCAGTCATGTCTGACTCTTTGCAACCATATGGACTATAACCTGCCAGGCTCCTCTGTCCATGGGATTCTCCAGGCAAGAGTACAGGAGTGGATTGCCATGCCCTCCTCAAGGGGATCTTCCTGACCCAGGGCTCAACCAGTCTTCCCAACCAGTCTCTCACGTCTCCTGCATTGGCAGTCTGGTTCTTTACCATTAGCACCACCTGGGAAGCCCCTTTATAGACTATTTTTGCTTAATTCTCACAATAGCATAAATGTTTCCTGGATGTCTGAATGCAAAGCTCATGTTCTTTCTCACTGTCCAGGAGACTGACAGGGGCTAAAGGGTACCTCTGTCTCCCTTCCAATCTGTGTCAAGGTAGATGCTGAGCACAAAGCAGGAGCACAGTAAATATTAGAGAGAACAAGGAAAGAATGTCCCATAGACTATTTCCAGGTCTCAGATAGCTTCTTCTACCCCGCTGCTTCTGTGGGTCCTCCCTTTCTTCAGGACCTGGTTCCAAAGCCATCTCATCCCACCAGCCTGCCTCCCCTAATGACGGCATAGCCTTCCCTGCCTTTGAGGGAGCCATGACCCTGAGCTTCTTGGATGAGGCCTTTGACACTCACCTGCCCACCTGGGCCCTGTTTGTGATGGACTCTGTGTCAGACCCATGGACAGAGCACAGAGTGTTGGATTCCTAGGACATTATCTCACCATAGACCTTCTGGCTTTAAGTCAGCATGGCTCTTTTGGGGGACTCCATTTGGGCTTAGCTCAGATTGTAGAGAATCTTTCTGCAATGCAGGTGACCCCATTGTTCCAGTTCAACCCCTGTATCGGGAAGATCCCCTGAAGAAGGGAATCACAACCCACTCCAATATTCTTGCCTAGAGAATGGGGTGGCAAAGCTGAGGGACTTTCACTTTCAAAATGTAGTTTGCCTCTTTTCACTGCAGTTTTCTCCCTAGGAAAGAGAAAGGGAGTTCCTTGGAGTTGGGATGGTGGGTGAAGTATACTTGAACAACTCTGTTCTGCCCTTATTAACCACCCACCAGCATCCTGCATGGAAGGGGTGACTTCTCTGCTTCCTGGACTATGTCCAAAATCAGGACAGCTTTTGCTCTCTCTTTGTTTTCAAGTTCTAAGTCCTTATCATGAATCCTGGCTCTCAGGCATCACTTCCTCCTGAGTTCTTGGGGCACTCAGTGAAGTATGAGCCCCATTGAGCTGTTCCTGTCTCAGCAGGGGTGAGGGTGCAGATCAGGGCTACATAAGCTTATCATGTGGCTTGCTTCCTGTGTGTATTGTTAGTATGGTGGACTTGGACCATCTCCACATCCATGTGCAGCAGGCTAACAGAATGGCCCTCACATTCGTCAGTGCCTTAGCTCATCAGAGCCCCATAATGACCTTATGACCAAAGCAAAGGCAGTGTTACTATTTTTTAATAACATCTTTCTTTTTCCCCTGCAGGCTTTTGTAGAAAATTTGGAAACTCCAGGAAGTTTTCATAGGAGGAAAAAAAAAACCCTCTAGTGACTAGGAATTTCACCAGACCATGTTTTTCCTTATTTCCTTCGAATTTTTCTGTGCACTTATATTCACCCATTTTCTATCCTCTTCTTCTCTACTGTCTACTTTGCTATTAGTCATCTTTATTATTTTCTAGGGCAGGGTATTATCATCCCCATTTTACAAATGATAAGAGTTTAAGCTCAAGGTCACACAGCTAAAAAGTGGCAGAACTGGGCACAGTTCTTCTCATTGCTGCTGCTAAATCACGTCAGTTGTGTCCAACTCTGTGCGACCCCACAGACGGAAGCCCACCAGGCTCCTCTGTCCCTGAGATTCTCCAGGCAAGAACACTGGAGTGGGTTGCCATTTCCTTCTCCAATGCATGAAAGTGAAAAGTGAAAGTGAAGTCGCTCAGTTGTGTCTGACTCTTAGGGACTCCATGGACTGTAGCCTACCAGGCTCCTCCGTCCATGGGATTTCCACTGGAGTGGGGTGCCATTGCCTTCTCCGTCTTCTCATTGCTAGTCTAACACAATAGTAGGAATTCAATTCATAATTACTGAATTGGGGAAGGGAAATAAGATTATTTAAGTTTGTTTAAGGAACAGCCTAGAGCTTGTGAGATCTGCCTGAAATGTTAGATCTGTAATCTGATGGAAAAGGAGCTTGGATGGAATTCAGAAGACATGATCTTTGATAAAGAATAATAGAGCCTTTGGTTCTTTCCCTGTCTTGTACCCTCAAACAGATACTGACAACTTAAAGAGCACAATGCAGTTAGCAGAGCCAAGGATCAGCGAAGTCACCAACAGCATGGAGCACGCCATTGTTTCCCGGAGCCCTCGCATCCGTTACAACCCTGGCCTGGATGCCAAACTCCTGTACCTCCCCTTGGCTAAGTTTCCCACCCCTGTGACAGATTTCATCCTGAGCCGGTACCTACCAAGGCCAGCAGACAGTGTCTAAGCTGGGGAAGCTCAGGGGGTGATCAGTGGAGTGTAGGGGAGGGGGCGAGAGAAGCCACCATCAGGTCACAAGAAGAGGGATCAGATGTTCTGGGGGCACTTTGCTTAGGTGACACCCTGCCTGCTGCTGGCAAATTTATGGCTAACTTCTAACAGAAGATACATGCCTCTTCTCACTCACTGGGGCCCACAGAAACTTGAGGTGGCCTTTGCAGGTTCAAAGAGCTATATAGCATGAGGACTCCCTGGTGGTTAAAACTTCACTTTCAATGCAGGGGGTGCAGGTTTGATCCCTGGTCAGGGAGTTAAGATCCCACATGCCACACAATGTGGCCAAAAAGTAAAATTTTTTAAAAAATTGCTTAAAGACCTATAGCATGGCTCCAAGAACATCTATTTCCCAGTCAGGATATGACTTTTCTTGACCTGGAAGAGTCAGGGAAAGGAAAACTAGCTCCTGCTGAATCATGAGCCTCCCTCAGTTATCACCACCACTGGGAAACTTTGTGGGATACTGTAGCCGACAGGAAAACCCAACCACTTTCCTCTTGTGTCTCTAAATATGCATTAGCCTTATTTACATAGCCCTTTATTTAAAGTATGTATTAGGACAGACACAAAGTGCAAGATTATATCACATAAAATTTATCATAGTATTTTCTCTCTCTTTTATGGATTTCTTATGTGATTGGGACTCACATAAAATAACATTTATTTAATTACCATGGATTAATTCTTCAAATATTTATTGAGGGCCTGCTACAGACCAGCACTGTGTAGGAGCTGGAAGGATACAGTTCAGTTCAGTTGCTCAGTCGTGTCCGACTCTTTGTGACCCCATGAACTGCAGCCCACCAGACCGCCCTGTCCATCACCAACCTCCCTGTTCATCACCAAATTCCCTGTCCATCACCAAGGAAGGATACAAATGTGATTAAATCATGATCTTGGTTTTTCACTCTTTATTTTGAGGTTTTGTTTTTTCTGTTTTATCATAGCATCTAGTAGTAGACATAGACAATACAGAAATCAGTAAGTCAAATTTTTGGAGCTGTGAGGAACCCCTAAGTGAAAGTCACTCAGTTGTGTCCAACTCTTTGCGACCCCATGGACTATTCAGTCCATGGAATTCTCCAGGCCAGAATACTGGAGTAGGTTGCCTTTCCCTTCTCCAGGGGAACTTGGGCTATTCCAACCCAGGGATTGAAACCAGGCATCACACAGGCAGATTCTTTACCAGCTGAGCCATAAGGGAAGCCCAAGGATACTGGAGTGGGTAGCCTATCCCTTCTCTAGCGGATCTTCCCAACCCAGGAATCGAACCAGTGTCTCCTGCATTGCAGGTGGGGAATCTCCCACATTGCAGGTGGATTCTTTACCATCTGAGCCACAAGGGAAGCCCAAGGATGCCATAGTGGGTAGCCAATCCCTTCTTCAGCAGATCTTCCCAACCCAAAAATCAAACCAAGGTCTCCTGCATTGCAGGCAGATTCTTTGCCAACTAATCTATCAGGGAAGCCCCGAGGAACCCTCAATCCAGTCACTCAGTCGTGTCCGACTCTTTGGGACCCCATGAACTGCAACACACCAGGCCTCCCTGTCCGTCACCAACTTCCGGAGTTTACTCAAACTCCTGTCCATTGAGTCAGTGATGCCATCCAACCAACTCATCCTCTATCGTCCCCTTCCCCTCCTGCGATCAATCTTTCCCAGCATCAGGGTCTTTTCCAGTGAGTCAGTTCTTTGCATCAGGTGGCCAAAGTATTGGAGTTTCAGCTTCAGCGTCAGTCTTTCCAATGAATATCAGGACTGATTTCCTTTAGAATGGACTGGTTGGATCTCCTTGCAGTCCAAGGGACTCTCGAGAGTCTTCTCCAGCACCACAGTTCAAAAGCATAAATTCTTTGGCGCTCAGCCTTCTTCACAGTCCAAATCTCACATCCATCCATGACTACTGGAAAAACCATAGCCTTGACTAGATGGACCTTAGTCGTCAAGGTAATGTCTCTGCTTTTGAGTATGCTATCTAGGTTGTTCATAACTTTTCTTCCAAGGAGTAAGCGTCTTTTATTTTCATGACTGCAGTCACCATCTGCAGTGATTTCGGAGCCCCAAAATATAAAGTCTGACACTGTTTCTACTGTTTCCCCATCTATTTGCCATGAAGTGATGGGACCAGGTGTCATGATCTTCATTTTCTGAATGTTGAGCTTTAAGCCAACTTTTTCACTCTCCTCTTTCACTTTCATCAAGAGGCTTTTGAGTTCCTCTTCACTTTCTGCCATAAGGGTGGTGTCATCTGCATATCTGAAGTTATTGATATTTCTCCTGGCAATCTTGATTCCAGCTTGTGTTTCTTCCAGTCCAGCGTTTCTCATGATGTGCTCTGCATAGAAGTTAAATAAGCAGGGTGACAATATACAGCCTTGACGTATTCCTTGTCCTATTTGGAACCAGTCTGTTGTTTCATGTCCAGTTCTAACTGTTGCTTCCTGACCTGCATACAGATTTCTGAAGAGGCAGATTAGGTGGTCTAGTATTCCCATCTCTTTCAGAATTTTCCACAGTTTATTGTGATCCACACAGTCAAAGGCTTTGGCATAGTCAATAAAGCAGAAAGAGATGTTTTTCTGGAACTCTCTTGCCTTTTCCATGACCCAGCGGATGTTGGCAATTTGATCTCTGGTTCCTCTGCCTTTTCTAAAACCAGCTTGAACATCAGGAAGTTCACAGTTCACGTATTGCTGAAGCCTGGCTTGGAGAATTTTGAGCATTACTTTACTAGCATGTGAGATGAGTGCAATTGTGTGGTAGTTTGAGCATTCTTTGGGATTGGAATGAAAACTGACCCTTTCCAGTCCTGTGGCCACTGCTGAGTTTTCCACATTTGCTGGCATATTGAGTGCAGCACTTTCACAGCATCATCTTTCAGGATTTGAAACAGCTCAACTGGAATTCCATCACCTCCACTAGCTTTGTTCATAGTGAT
>NW_024070213.1:60993709-61022828 GCF_014754425.2 Oryx dammah | reverse complement strand
TGGGGCACTAGTCTTACTAGAAGTCTCTTTAATGTTCCTATGCCAGATAAGGGGATCTCACACAAACCACTGACCTTGCATTAGAGTGTATGAGCCCTAATTTTCACATATGATTTAACCCCACAATCCTCATCCACATTGCTTCACTAATTGTTTGGATTCAATGAGACATACCTAGTTATGTTCTAGGCTGAACAATTTTTATATTCTTCCTATCTGTCGTGCTATAAGTCTTACAGTATTTAAATGACATCTGTTTGGATTCTGTAAAATCTATATCTGTCTGATTCAAAGGTCAGAATTAGATAACACTTTTTTTAAAGGCAAATGAAACAGGATAAATACAAAGCTTAAAAGTTACTGCAATAAATAATCACTGGCAATTAACCAGGTTTAGTTCAACCATATGAGGTGCCCTGATGGCTCAGGTAAAGAATCTGCCTGCCAATGCAGAAGACGTGAGTTCAATCCCTGGGTCAGGAAGATCACCTGGAAAAGGAAATGGCAACCCACTCCAGTATTCTTGCCTGGGAAAAGTCATGGACCGAGGGGCCTGGAAAGCTACAGTACATAGGGTCACAGAGAGTCAGACACAACTGAGCAACTAAACAAGTTCAACCATAGAGTCCTCCTTTCCTTCTTCCTTCCTCTCATCTTCTGCAAATCACCACAATCATATATTATCACTTCACTCATAAATTTTTGAATGACCAATGCGTGGCTTTATTGCTTCTAGCATAAGACAGTTTTATAGTAAAACTTTTCCATAGTGGGCTAATGTTTAACTTATGTGCCCCAAATATAAAATGACAATTTTCATAAGCTGTCATTTAACAATACAATCACTTCACAGAGGCCTTAACAAGTGCTATTTTAAAAATGCTGATATTTTCCCCCTCATCACACTATAGCCACTAGAGCAAGTTGAAGAGCAATCATTGCAGAAAGGAGGGATAACACTTGCTACAAAATTATCTGAATCCCACAAAATCACTCTACTTCTGCTGAATGGTCTAACTTGGAACCTTCAAAAACTTTTGATATTTGCTCCATAGTGTGTGTCTACATTCAAGATAAAAATAAATGAACAAGTAGCAAGTGAATTTTAGTAAATATTAGTACATAAATTCAAAAGTAAGCAATCATGCTTAATTCGACAGTTTTTAAATTAAATTCTTGGACTAGTACAAAGATATCTGTGATTTTAATATGCATACCTATAATACAGTGATATTCTCTGCTAAAACTATTTCTAGTCCTTATGATGAAATTAATTTTTTCTGGGTTTGAAGCAAAGTGCATTGTGAGTAAGAAATAAGAAATACTGGCCTAAAATTAATTGCATGGGAACTTCTTGTTATTTCAGTTTTCTGGCAACTTTTCATCTCAGATATAGAACTTTGGGTAATTTCCCAGGAGTTTTCCTTGTCTCTTTAATACATGATCATATACATATACACACAGATATAGATGTAAATGCACGCATCCATATAAACTCTTATAAATGTTGAATCCCTAAATGTTTAACTGGCAAGAGGTCGGCTCTGTGTAGGGAGCTGATCTCAGACTTTGGAATTAAAGTTAGAAATAATGTCCCTCTCTAAATGTGGGGTGAGTCATTTTAGAAGTAACCCTACCCAAGAAATGGTTTTCTAGTGTCACCCTGAAGTGTCATGAGAAACTCCTCAGTTTTATTTGGGCAAGACAGTTCCCCAAGAAGGCAAGACGGACCTGTGATGTGTGTACATTACATGCATGCACTCACGCTGCAACAAGTGTGGTATGGGAGGATTATGACAGAGGGGTGATAGGTAACATGGAGCCTAGGAGAAGGTAGCCAAAGAGGAGAGCCATGCCAGATGGTCTGCTGCCCTAAACCAAGAGAGGGGCTGTTCTGGCCCTAAGGGCTACTGCTGATCCTCAGGACCCCAAAGTCCTAGTGTGGAGAGAGAAGTTCACGAATTTGTTGGTTTGGTGCTAAACCTGTCCTCTCTATAAACAACTCTCTGATCAATAGTAGGGACTCCAGATGTTCTTGGTCTCCCCCAGAATAATTAAGTCCTATGAAAATATCCTAGATAGCTTTTATACCCAGAAGCAGTCTCTGCTGTAAATGGGGTTCTTGGTTTGTAGATCATTTTCCCACCAGAGTTTGATCTTCTTGAGTAATGGTTGGAATTAGATGTAAGGACCAGCAAAGCTAACATACACAATTAGCTGAGAGACCATTTACCATCAGAGCCCACTAGTAAAGTTCAGCCTGAGGCAAATGGCCAAGTAACCTCCTACTGACTTTTCTTTAGCTTTACTTTGGCTATGAATCTGGTGCATGTAGAATTCAAAACCAGTAGGTTCTTATCTTTCAGTGGAATAAGATTAATTTTTATGAAAGTGGAAAGAAAAGTTCAGATAGGGAAGAAGTTGGTGCTTTGTGGCAAATGAAAACGGGGAACTGATGAGTTTTGTCGAGGCTTTGGGAATAACTGGCTTCTATTCACAGTGGAGACAAAACAAAGATCAGTAGCATTTAAAGTTGTATGTTATTCCTAACAGAGCATGCTCTTTGTGGTGTAGCCTATTGTCATGTGAAACACATGGTCCCTGCAGCCAGCTTGTTTAGGACTGAATCTTGGCTCCAGCACTTGCCATCTGTGTAACCCTGGGCAAGCAATTTCATTTCTCTGCGCCTTGGTTTCCTTATCTGTAAAATGAATTGTAAAGATTAAATGAGATAATGTACACAAAGTGATTAAAATTACATGTGACATATAGTAAGATATTTTTATAATCTAATAATTGTGGAGTAGCTTATTTCTCATGAATACCCTGTTGAACCTCCCTCCCAGCCACCCTTCTAGGTTGTCACAGAGGACTGGTAGAGCTCTCTATGTTATACAGCAACTTCCCACCATCTGTTTTACATATGGTAATGTGTATGTTTCAAAGCTACTGTCTCAATTCATCACACCCTCTTCTTCCCCCACCAGGGCACAGACTTTTGACCCCAGTGACACAGGATTTATTTCCATTAAACAGGAAATGCTTACATAGTACCTGTTAGGTGCCAGACACTGGTCTATGTGCCTTACAAATACAAAGAATTGATGCTTTTAAATTGTGGTGGTGAAGAAGACTCTTGAGAGTCCCTTGGACTACAAGGAGATCAAACCAGTCAGTACTAAAGGAAATTAACCCTGAGTATTCATTGGAAGGACTGATGCTAAAGTTGAAGCTCCAATATTTTGGCCACCTGATGCAAAGAGTTGACTCACTGGGATAAAAAACAACAACAACAACAAAAAAAACATGATGCTGAGAAAGATCAGGGAAGAGGGTGGTAGAGGATGAGATGGTTAGATAGCAACACCAACTCAGTGAACATGAATTTGAGCAACTCTGGGAGACAGAGGAGGACAGAGGAAGCTGGCATGCTGCAGTCCGTGGGGTGGCAAAGAGTTGAACATGACTTAGGGACTGAACAACAACAAAAGTTGACATTATGAACAGGCCCATTCTATAGATGAGGAGCCAAGTGGGAGGAGAACAGGGTTTCAATCAGACTCCAGAGACATGTGGGATGCTGCCCATCCCTGTCTTCAGACAGTATTGCAACTGCAGAGAAAGTAGACTAAAGAGGCTGGAGCCCAGCACCAACAAATAGTTCTGGTGCAAAACATTTTCTTACCTGTTTGCCTTGTTGTTTTTTCTTTTTTTCCTTCATCAAGTTGGGATAAGAGAAGTTATGGCTTTGACATGAATTGGGCTTAAAGGGTGCAGAATTTAATTTTCTTATTAAACATATAAAGCTGGGAGAAATAAACACCAGGCCTGGTCACCAGGCCACTGCCCTGCCCAGCTTTGTAGCAAAGCTGTTAAGTGACCCTCAGTTGGCACAACAAAGGTCTTTCTGCTCAGTGTCTTTAGAGCCAATATAATGAGGCAGTGCAATTCAGAAGCAAAGAAAAGTTTAATTCTTTGATCGAGAACAGAGAGGTATAGACCCTTACTGTAGAGTGAATTCTCCTCTATAGGCCATGAGCAAAACTGCTTTATAGGGTTCTCAGCAGTCAGTAGTCATGTACGGATGTGAGAGTTGGACCATAAAGAAGGCTGAGCACTTCAAACTGTGGTGCTGGAGAAGACTCTTGAGAGTCCCTTGGACAGCAAGGAGATCAAACCAATCAATGCTAAAGGAAATCAGTCCTTCACTGGAAGGACTGATGCTTAAACTGAAGCTCCAATAATATGGCCACCTGAAGCGAAGAGCCAACTCACTGGAAAAGACCCTGATGCTGGGAAAGATTGAGGGCAGGAGAAGGCAGCCACAGAGGATGTGATGGTTGGATGGCATCACCAAATCCATGGACATAAGTTTGAGCAAACTCCAGAAGATAGTGAAGGACAGGGAAGCCTGGCGCATTGCATTCCATGGGGTCGCAAAGAGTCAGACATGATTTAGCAACTGAACAAGAACAACAGCAGCAGTGAGTGGGCGGAGTTTCCGTAGAGCAGTGCAGCTGCGCTGAGGCTCTGGATCACAGTGCTGGGGGCGGGATCTCTGCACACAGCCCACTGCTGCCATCTTGATTTGCAGCTCTTCTCCACGTGGTCCACAGAGCTGAGGTGTCAGTCACAGCCGTTCCACACGAATAACGGGTCTGAAGGGCCTGCTGCAAGGCCTCTGCAATTGGCACCATATGAGCAGATGAAACAAGACAGACTCAAAGGAAAAGAAAAAAGAAAAGGTTAGACTTTATTACCCAGATTCTTTTTTACTTTTTCAGGAACTGTTAATAAGCTTTACCACTGACAAAACAGTGAAGATAAGTGTTTACTCTCAGTTACATCGGCCAAATGATAGTGAGTATATAGGGTTTCCATGGTAACTCAGTGGTAAGAATCCCCCTACTAATGCAGGAGATGCAGGTTCGATTCCTGGGTTGGAAGGATCCCTTGGAGGAGGAAATGGCAACCCACTCCAGTATCCTTGCCTGGGAAACCCACGGACAGAAAAGCCTGATGCGCTACAGTATAGGGGGTCACAAAGAGTCAGATGCAACTGAGCATGCAGTGAGTATATAGGAATTAAATTTGGTTAATTCCTGATTAGCCAGTAGTGTGTTTCATTTTATTACTGGCCTTGGCAGAGTTTCTTCTCCTTTTATAACTTTTGCAGCTACAGAGATTAAGTTTAGTAAGTTCAGTGTTGGTTTGTTAATAAGAAATGGAAGCAGAGGACTTCTCCAGGTAATGAAAACTCCATACTCCTTTTACCTCGGTTAAAGTAAGTCTAACTTGTAACAGAATTAAAGGACAGGGACTACATATCTTTGTCTCAATCTTCTTAGCACCTAACACAATACCTGGCATGCACATGCTTGTTCCATTCAATTGAATCTTGGAGTGAAACATAAATGCCCTAGGTTAAATGCTCTGCTCATAGGAAATACACTGAATCCTAGCTGAAATTCTGACAGCAATCATCTTTGAGTAGTGAGGTTCTTGTGCTTTTTTATTTCCTTCCTTATCTTTTTGCTATTTTCCAAAACCACTGCTGTAAACTACAACAGATGACTGCTTATAGGAAAGAGTTCCCTTCTCCTTATCTCATTCGTTTCTAATATGTGGGGTTTATTTTTACAAAATTGGTAATTTCACAAAAACTTTCTGGACACAGATAGTCAAATAGTTCTACGAACAGCAAATGAAGACACTCATTAGATTCTTTTAGTCAGTTATTGTGGAATTTACTTCTACATGTCTAAACAACATGCTTATGTTGTTTTTCATTTTTGAATCTCCCATTGGTTTCTCTGTGGGGTGATGAGACTAACCTGTTTCATCACTCTTACCCCATTACCAGGTACATTCCAATCACCCCCATCCTTGCAGAAATTTGGTTAGATTGATGTTCAGTGTTGACATTATGCTGCTGCTGCTGACATGGTAAGTATTTTTGATTCTGTGAACAACATTTTATTTTCTCTAGAGTTAATAATTATCTTTATTGGCTTAGTTTTTGATGTTTTACCACTAAATTGACCTTCTTCCTATCATCCTCCCTACCCCATCATTTTATAAACCACTTCTCAGTACATTCAAATATCTTAGATATTCTCTAATTTCTTCTAGAGCTCTGGGCTTGCTCCAATCTGGGCTGACTGCACAGCTTGGGATTCCTCTTCACTGACATCCTAGGACTTACTTTGCCTTTTCTCAATGTTGGACCCATTGTTGCCTGGATCTTTATGCCTTCCTTTTTTTTTTAATTAATTCTCTCATTTTAGAGTATCTTTCTAACAAAGGGTCTATGGGAGATAACACTTTTGAAAATTTCCATATCTGAAAATACCTTTACTTCTTGTTCATCTTTAATTAATACTGGCTAGATATAGAACCCCAGAATGGAAATTCCTTTCTTTCTGAAATTTTAAGGCACAACTCCCTTCTCTTATAGCTTCTATCATTACTATAAATGAACCTGATGCCACTCTGACTCCTGACCCTTTACAACAATCATGTTTCCCTCTCTGGGAGTCTATAGGATCTTCTCCTAACTTTACTGCGCCTGACTTTCACTCTAATATGCCCCAGTGCCAGAGCCAGGGTCTGCTTTCACCCATTGTGCTTGGTGCTCCCCATCAATCTGAACATTCATGTCCTTTATTTCTAGAAATCTTACTAAATTTTTCCTTGAAAATTGTATACATCACTATTTGTGTGCCCTCTTTCTAGAATTTCAAGTATTTGGAAGTTACATTTCTATGGTTTTCTTTTCTGCATTCCATTTCTTTGCCTTAGCCCATTCACTGAGTTTTCATTTTTGCTATTATAATTTCCAAGAGCTCTTTTTTGTTCTCTGATTGTCCCTTTTTTAATAGTATCCTCTTCTTGTTTCACACATGTAGTGTTTTCTCTTATCTCTGTGAAGATATTGAGAATGTTTTACGTATGTTTTCCCATTTGCATTTCATGCTGCCTTCAGGTGGCTTTATTCTCTCAGCTCATTTTGGTCTTTACCTTTCATAGTTAATGTTTTCTTCTAAAGTCTGTTGATCCTTAGCTATTTGCTCATATTTGAATGGGAAATTAAAGAACTGCAAATTGGTGGGGCTTGTCACTATTTTGCTCTGACTGGATTGTTTCAGTGAATACCTGATATCAGTGTCCTAGGCTGGTTTTTTTTCCCTTCTCTCTTGGATTTCTCATATTCCCTAGAGAAGCTTCTCCAGTCTCTCACCTGGAGAGTATCTCTGGCTGCCACCATTTTGGTTGCCAAATGCAGGAAGAAAGCTGGGCCCATGGTTTCAGTGCTCATTTTGGACATTTCATTCCATCCCATTTTTCAGGACAATATCCATGCCCTCAGCTCTGCCAAATGCCCAACCCCATTCTCATCTAGATACTCCTTGTTGTATCTTTATGTTGACTATACCACTTCCTCCCAGGTGTGAGAGGGACAGTTGCTATACAACCCATTTGGGAGGGGATCCAATGGTCTGTTTCTTAAACAGGCTTCCAAACAATTCTTTTCTCTGTTCCTTCTCTACCCCTGGATCTATTCATGTTGCTGCAAATGGCATTATTTTATTCTTTTTATGACTGAGTAATATTGCACTGTATATGTATAAAGCACATCTTCTTTATCCATTCATTAGTAATTGGACATTTAGGTTTCTTCCATGTCTTGGCTATTGAAAATAGTGCTGCAATGAACATTGGGGTGCATGTATCTTTCCAAATTATAGTTTTCTCTGGATATATGCCCAAAAGTAGGATTGCAGGATCATACAGTAGCTATTTTTTTTTAGTTTTTTAAGGAACTACTGTACCGTTCTCAATGGGTTTCCCAGGTGGCTCAGTGGTAAAGAATTCACCTGCCAATGCAGGAGACACAAGAGATGTAGCTTTCATCCTTGGGCCAGGAAGATCCCCTGGAAAAGGGAATGGCAACCCACTCCAATATTCTTGCTAGGAAAACCCTATAGACACAGGAGTCTGGCAGACCATAGTCCATGAGGTCACAGAGAGTTGGACACAACTGAGCATACTCTTCTCCACAGTGGCTATAGCAATTTATATCTCACTAACAGTATAGGAGGTTTCCTTATACTCCACACGCTCTCTAGCATTTATTTGTAGATGGCCATTCTGACTGGTGTGAGGTGATACTCCACTCTAGTTTGCAGTTTTGAGTTGTATTTCTCTAATAATTAGCAAAAGTGTGAAGGTGTTAGTCACTCAGTCATGTCCGATTATTTGCGACCTCATAGACTGTATGGCCTCTGTCCATGGAATTCTCCAGGCAAGGATATTGAAGTGGATAGTCATTCTCTTCTCCAAGAGATGTTCCCAATCCAGGGATCAAAACTGGGTCTCTCGCACTGCAGGCAAATTCTTTACCATCTGAGCTACCAGGAAGTGTTTTTCCAGTAATCATGTACAGATTTGAGAGCTGGATCATAAAGAAGACTGAGTGCTAAAAAATTGATGCTTTTGAACTATGGTGCTGGAGAAGACTCTTGAGAGTCACTTGACAGCAAGGAGATCCAACCAGTCCATCCTAAAAGAGATCAACCCTGAATACTCCTTGGAAGGACTGATGCTGAAGCTGAAGCTCCAATACTTTGATCATCTGATGCAAAGAACCAACTCATTGGAAAAGACCTTGATGCTAGGAAAGATTGAGAGCAGAAGAAGAAGGGGGCAACAGAGGATGAGATGGTTGGATGGCATCACTGACCCAGTGGACATGAGTTTGAGCAAACTCCAGGAGATAGTGAAAGACAGGGAAGCCTGGCATGCTACAGTCCATGGGGTCGCAAAGAGTTGGACATGACTTAACAACTGAACAACAACAATATTTCATGTGTCTTTGAGCCATCTGTATGTTTCCTTTTTCTTTTTGTGGGGGACATGCCATGTGGCATGTGGGATCTTAGCTCCCCAAAAAAGGATTGAACCTGTGACCCCTGCAGTTGAAATGTGGAGTCCTAAACCCTGGAACAACCAAGGAATTCCCATCTCTATGTCTTCTTTGGAGAAATGTGTATTTAGATCTTCTGCCTATTTTTTTATTGGGTTGTCTGCTTTTTAAATATTGAGCTATATGAGCTGCTGGTGGAGGTTAATCTCTTGCCAGTTGTTTGCAAATATTTTCTTCCATTTCTGTAAGTTGTCTTTTTGTTTTGTTTATGGTTTCCTTTGCTGTGTAAAAGATTTTAAGTTTAATTAGATCTCATTTCTTTACTTTTGTTTTTATTTCCATTTCTGTAGAACATGGATCCAAAAACATACTTTTTATGTGTTTTATGTCAAAGAGTGGTTTGTCTATGTTTTCCTCTAGGAGTTTTATAGTATCCATTTTTACATTTAAATCTTTAATTTATTTTGAGGGGGTTTTTTTGTGTGTGGTGTTAGAGAATGTTCTAATTTCATTCTTTTACATGTAGCTGTCCAGTTTTTCTGGAAACCTGCTTTTGAAAGTGTCACAACACCTACCCTGAGCATGCTGAAAAGTCAGGAGAAGCCACTTATCACACAATCTAGAACCATGCTATTTAAAATAGTTCCGGTAGCCCAGTATCACCTGGGAATTTATTTTAAAATGCAAAAACTCAGCCTCCACCTCTGCCAAATTTACTGAATCAGAATCCACATTTTAACAAGATCTCCAGATAATTCATGACCAAATAAAAAATCAAGAAGCACTAATCCATAGCAATAGCCCTTAATATTCCATTCAGCAGTATTAAATTAGGTTTGGAAATCTGAATCTTTCAAATCAATTCACACAACTGTCCTTAGGGGTATGACCTACAAGAAAAAACTGGTTAATAATACAAATTAAGTGGCGATCCAGAACATATCCTGGGACTTCAAGTTCTAAAAGTAGTTATGGCATTTTTCAAAGTAAAGACTCAAAAGAATGCCAAATACAGACACAGTTTACTTTACTGGAAAAACATATAAAGTGATGTATTTCTTATGCATCTAATTGGGAACCATATTTTCAAAGGAAAGAATTTATTCTTATTATAAGTGCCTGATAAATACGTGATATTGACAAAGATTACAACAGTCACTTAACCTTTTCCCAACCCTTTGCCAAATTTTGACTTTGAAGAACTAAAAAGAAACACCTACTGCCTTGAAAATAAGGCCATCTGTTCTCTCCAGTCCAGGTCCTTTACAGATCCAAGATATTAAACCTCCAGAAGAAAAGCTCACAGACTGAAATTTGGTCACTTGGCTCAAGGTGTGAGAAGGAGTATGCTCTATGAAATCTCATTAGGACTGAAACAACGTAGCTATTAGCTTTATGTCACTTGGGATTATCAAATTATAGCTATAGACTGAGTGCACTGACCTTAAATGAACAAGCCTAACACCAGCAGGCCTAAGGCTAATAAGATTAGCCAATTGTCTGAGATAAGGAAACTGGTCAGGTTTGCAGAATCAGTTAATGCCATGAGAGCAGAGTTCATAGGAGAGTCAACTGACTCAGGTGAATTATTGCAAACCATAGCTGCAATGGAAAGTAGAAATAAGCATTTGTGTAGAGTCTGCCTTGGAAATACAAATAAGGAAAGTGAGTGAGCAGAAGTGTAATCGTACAATTACAGGGACCTTGTCAGTGCCTGGTCCTGCTGAATCAGCTGGATGCATCCTGGGCTGAGCTCAGCAAGAGAAACTTTTACTTGAGAGGTTACATAGACAGAAAAAGAACCATGTCATTCGTAAAAGCATGCTCAGGCTGGTGTTGGTGCCAAGCGTTAAGTCAAAAAAATGATTCAGAAGTGCAGCTGAGTAAACGAGGTGAAAGTGAGCACAAGGCAGTTTTCAGGGACATCAGAAGTGTTGGCTCAGGTGTGAGGAGCGGATTAGAGAATGGTACAGAGCAGGACCAGGAACGAGTTCCTTTCACTCCTGCGTTTCCTGCAATAGCCACTTCAAAGACCTCCATGGGTCAGATGTCATCTCTGAAGATTCCAGCTGGACAACTTCTGGTGTAGGAGTTCTTGTATGGAAGTTCAATATGTTCTTTTAGATAAGATCTCTAATTTGGATAAACAGAAGTTTGGTAAACATAGTGTTATTTGAATGGAATAATAATCACTATAAACGAACACCTGAAGCTCAGTGAAACTATATTTCAGAGACACTCTCTCAAAACGGAATCTTTTCCTCTCTTGGGAAACAAAAAAATGAGTTGAGTCCTCACTTTAATGAAGTATAGGATAGGATAAGGGTATCAGAGTGGGTTTTATTTTAACCAGCTATATGTCTACCTTCCCTGGTGGCTTAGATGGTAAAGAATCTGCCTGCAATGTGGAAGACCTGGGTTCAGTCCCTGGGTGGGGAAGATCCCTTGGAGAAGGGAATGGCAACCCACTCCAGTATTCTTGCCTGAAAAATCGTATGGACCGAAGAACCTGGAGGGCTACAGTCCATGGAGTCACAAAGAGTCAGACACAACTGAGAAACTAGCACTGACACACACACACACCTATCTTCCAGAGAAAGATACTATGATTGTTACCAGGGATGGATCAAAGAGTGTTAGGATTTTGTGTCTTTGTGTTACGAGGAGAGAATGAGACTGTGTTCATTTATATAAAAGAAAGTTATGTCTTGCCATTAAAGGCATAAATTTGTTTTGTCCTTGTATGGAAGTTCAATATGATTAGAAGGGTTGGGTGGATGCTAAGTAGTCAAAGGGAGGGAACATGCTGGTTATGAAGCTGTTTTTTCTAAGCTTCTCCCCTGCTTTGCTCTGTTTTATGCTGCTGTGCCTTGGACCCTGCAAGCTTCTCTAGCAGGTCTTCCTGTTAGGATCTTCTAGTAGAGGTTCTACAAGGAGCCTAGAAGGCTGGGTGGTGAGCGATTTACAGCCTCCTGTTTGCTTTCTGTTCCTATCATTGTCCCCCTAGCAACTGGTCCTCACTCTCATGTCAGCACTTGGTTTCAGTAGCAATACTTGACTGCAGTCCATATTCATTGGAAGGACTGATGCTGAAGCTCCTATACTTTGGCCACCTGATTCAAAGAGCCAACTCATTAGAAAAGACCATGATGCTGGGAAAGATTGAAGGCAGGAGGAGAAGGGGACAACAGAGAATGAGATGATTGGATGGCATCACCAATTCAATGGACATGAGTTTAATCAAGCTCTGGGAGATGGTGAAGGACAGGGAAGCCTGGCATGCAGCAATCCATGGGGTCGCAAAAAGTTGGACACGACTGAGCGACTGAGCAACAACAACAAATTGACCACAGCTTGCAGATCTTTCCTCTACTCCCCAACTGGCATCATTATGCCTCTTCAGAGATACCAACACCAGCCTGCTGACACCTCCTCCCCAGAGGTCTGAGGCTCAGCTCTGCAGAGGCTTCCTCCAAGTTCCAAGAGCACTGGCACCTTTCAGCCAGTGCCTCATCCTCAGGGATCTGAGTTTTAACTTGAGACTCTCTCTTTGGAGCACAGAGATTCAAATAATCCCCCACCCTTTTCTTTCCCAGGGCTAGGAGTGGCAGTTACTTCTTGCAGTTCTACCACCAGAAAACGTCTGTGTTCCCTCTTTGTCTTTTCAGTCCTCTCAATCACAGACTAATGATGTTTTATGTTAAGTTCTCTCTTAAAATAGCTGGTGTGTTTTATGTTTTTATGTACTTAGGCCCTGATGGATACTCATACCCCTAGCTATTCTGACATACTCCTATACCATTTTAGGAGAGGAAGCCGTCTCCCCAGTTGAAAATCACTGCTGTAATTTGGGCATCTATTATGTCCCAGTTTGTCTGGAACTATACTGATTTATGCCTGTTGTCCTGACATAATTATTAACAGTGTAATTGAATAATAGTTCTCTTAGATATTAAGAGCCACTTGTGGGAATGTTTTATATCCTTCAAATATATTGTAGAGCAAGAAAATCAGAACCATTGCTATAAAGGTGTAGTAATCAAAACAGTATGACACTGGTATAAAAACAGACACATAGATCAATGGAATAGAATTGAGAGCTCAGAAATAAATTCAACTAATGTTTGACAAGGAAGCCAAGAATACTCAAAGGGAAAAGGATAGTCTCTTCAGTAAAGATGATGATGATAAGAAAACTAGATATTTACATGCAAAAGACTGAAATTGACTATCTTATCCCATTCACAAAAGTTAATTTGAAATAGATCAAAAACTTAAATATAAGACCTGAAACTGTAAAATGCCTGGATAAAAATATAGCATAAAAGCTACTTGACATTGGTTTTGGCAACAATTTTTAGACTATGATACAAAAATAAACAAATGCAAAAGCAAAAATAAACAAGCTCCTTGATATTGTTTTGGCAATGATTTCTTGGGATATGATACCAAAACAAACAAATGCAAAACCAAAAATAAACTGAAACATTAAACTAAAAACTTCTACAGAGCAGAAGACTCAGTGAACAAAATAAAAAGGCATCCTACAGAATGAGGGAAAATATTTGAAAACCATATATCTGATAAGAGGTTAATATCCAAAAATATAAGAAACTCATACAATTCAATAACAAAACCAAAACAAAACAAAATAATTTAAAAATGGGCAGAGGACTCAAATAGACATTTTTCAAAAGAAGATATATGAATAGTCAACAGGTGCATGAATAGATGCCCAACATCGCTAGTCATCATAGAAATTCAAATCGAAACTATAGTGTACCAATCTATTAGAATGGCTACTATCAAAAAGACAAGAGATTGGCAAGGATGTGGAGAAAAGGGAATCTTGTGCACTATGAGCAGGAATGTAAATTGGTACAGCTACTATGGAAAAGCAATATGGAGCTTCCTAAAGAAATTAAAAACGGAACTACCATGTGATCAGCAATCCCACTCTGAGTATGTATACAGAGGAAATGAAATCACTATATCGAAGAGACATCTGTGTCTCCATGTTCGTTGCAGTATTACTCACAGTGGCCAAGAGGTGAAACAGCTTCAGTGTCTGTTGATGGATGAGTGGATAAAGAAAACGTGATATCTATACACACACACATATATATATGTATATCATGCAATGAAATGTTACTAAGCTGTTTAAAAATAGAAGGAAGTCCTGTCATTTATGACAACATGAGTGGACTGTGAGGGCATTATGCTAAGTGAAATAGTCAGAGAAAGACGTTGTATGATATCACTTAAATGTGGGATTTAAAAGAAGCTGAATGCATAGATATAGTGGAATGGCTGCTGCTGGGGGCTGGGAGGGTGAGGAAAATGGGGAGATATTTGTCAAAGGATACAAACTTCCAATTATAAGATGAACAAATTGAGGAAATCTAATATACAACAATATACCAGGGCTTCCCTGGCAGCTCAGTTGGTAAAGAATCCACCTGCAATGCAGGAGACCCCAGTTGGATTTCTGGGTCGGGAAGATCCTCTGGAGAAGGGATAGGCTACCCACTCCAGTATTCTTGGGCTTCCCTTGTGGCTCAGCTGGCAAAGAATCTGCCTGCAATGGGGGAGACCTGGGTTCCATCCCTGGGTTGGGAAGATTCCCTGGAGAAGGGAATGGCTACCCACTCTAGTATGCTGGCCTGGAGAATCCCATGGACTGTACAGTCCATGGGGTCACAAAGAGTCGGACATGACGGAGTAACTTTCACTTTCAATACACAACAGGCTGACTATAGTTAGAAGTACTATATCGTATACTTAAAAGTTGCTGCAAGTAGATCTTAACTAGTCTCACCACACACAAAAAGATGTTAATTATGTGTGAAGTAACAGAGGTGTTAACTAACACTATTCTGTTATATTCATATTATATACATAATAAAAACATCACATTATGTACCTTAAACTTACACAGTTATATGTAATGAGTTACATCTCATTAGGCTGGAAAAATCTGACATTAAAAACCAAAACCACTGCTTAACAGTAAGTAATAAAATTAATTAAAAATAAATTTGCTTGATACCAACAGCTAAAAGATTAAGAAATCATAAAATTGATAAAGTAAATCAAGGAGTCTTGAGTTAAAATAGAAAATACTCTGAATAATAAAGTGAGGTTAAAAGAGAATTAAAATTATAAAAAAAATTTTTTAATTAGGGGAAAATAAAATATAAAAATTATATATATTAAAGTCTAAGTTTAACATGCCGATCACAGTTATAATAAATAAAATAAAAAGATAAACATAAGATTATTGAATTCAGAGAACAACAAAATTAGATAGGAGGAAAAAATGGTTAAAATGAAGAAAATATGCTTAATAAGAAGTAAATTCCAGCTGATTAGACATAAAATATCCAGCACAATAAGAAATATAAAAATTGAGTAGACAAAAAGACAAAACATGTTTAAGCAATGCAAAAAACAGATGAACAATTTTGGAGTATAAGAAATTTAAAACGTAAAATTTTACTGAATTAAAAGAGATAGCATCTTAAGTGCTTAAGGTTAACACCTTGTTTCAGGGTAAGGTTTCTGGGTAAAACCAGGCTCCTTAGCTGGGATTGAGCAAAGAAGTCATAACATTCATCTTCCCCTAAATGACAGGTTTCAGTGCCTGCATCTCGAAGATTCTAAAATACTGCCAAAAGGCCTGGCAGAAAGGTTACACCAAGAGCTGAGCCTCCACAAGCAGTCCAGACATGCTGTGTTTCAGAATGTAATTGATAGATAAGACTCCTGGTTGGCTGGGAGGCTAGCTGGTAAAGATATCTCTGTTCTTTATCACTTCTGGAAATAAGTTCAAAGGTTGCTTAGATAATAAAAATCAGTTACAGAAAAAAAATATTGGGTTGACCCAAAGTTCATCTGGGTTTTCCATAACATCTTATGGAATGAACTTTGTGGCCAACCCAATATAATGATGATGACTTTTACATCTTTGATGTTGACATGGAAAAACACCTGTCTCATTTAGACAAGACTGTTCTCCTCTCATGTTGCAAGGAAAATGAGTGTTATGTACAATGCAGAAACTACATAGCTGAATGGAAAGAGCAAACAATCATAAAAAAATAGAGGGTAGTAAAAATACCTCTCAAATAAAGCATTAAATTCTCAGGTAAAAAGAAGAGTTACCGGGAATATTTTTAAGAGATTCAGTAATTTTCTGGCAATAAGACTCACATTTTAAAAGATGCTAACTGAGAACTTCCAGATGTACAAACTGATTTAGTAAAGGTAGAGGAATCAGAGGTCAAATTGCCAACATACACTGGATCATAGAAAAAGCAAGGGAATTTCAGAGAAACATCTACTTCTGCTTCATTGACGATGCTAAAGCCTTTGACTGTGTTCAGTTCAGTTCAGTTCAATCTCTCAGTTGTGTCCGACTCTCTGCGACCCCATGAATTGCAGCACGCCAGACCTCCCTATCCATCACCATCTCCCGGAGTTCACTCAAACTCACGTCCATCGAGTCGGTGATACCATCCGGCCATCTCATCCTCTGTTGTCCCCTTTTCCTCTTGCCCGCAGTCCCTCCCAGCATCAGAGTCTTTTCCAATGAGTCAACTCTTCACATGAGGTAACCAAAGTACTGGAGTTTCAGCTTTAGCATCATTTCTTCCAAAGAACACCCAGGGCTGATTTCCTTTAGAATGGACTGGTTGGATCTCCTTGCATGGATCACAACAAATTGTGGAAAATTCTTAAAAAGATGGGAATACCAGACCATCTTACCTGCCTCCTGAGAAACCTGTATGCAGACCAAGAAGCAACAGTTAGAACCAGACATGGAACAATGGACTGGTTTGAGTGCATCAGGGCTGTGTATTGACACCTTGTTTAGTTAACTTATATGCAGAGTACATTGCCAGAAATGCCAGGCTGGAGTCAAGGTTGCTGGGAGAAATATCAACAACTTCACATATCCATGGGGTCACAAAGAGTCAGACATGACTTAATTGACTGAACCACAACAACGCTGTGCCTACTTAGTTTGATTGTACTAATTTATCTCTGATTCATTAGCATGGAGTATTTGCATTAAATTTTTTTTTACTACTATCCCAGGTGAAAAAATGATAACTTCAGTGCTTAAATTCACATATTTTGAACATTCTCCAAAAGTTTGTCATTTTATTTTTTGCTTTTATTTGTGATTTTTTCTGTTCTCTTAAGAGATGGATTGTTGATATTATTCTAATTAAAGTTACAATCTTTTAATATATTTTATGGATTAAAGAAATGAACCTGTATGGGCCCTTGACTCCTCCTAGCCCTACGCCTGACCAATCAAAGCCCGGACCCAAAGCTATTGCTCTGAAACTCCTACAGCAAATATCTTCCATACTCTGGCACCATTTGCCAAGTAAAACCTCAATTCTGGTTTAACCCACTGGTCCTCTTCTCTGCTATCATCCTCATTGCTGAGCTCTGCCAGAATAAAACTATATGTGGGGGTCAGTGACATTAAAACTCCTCAGTCGGGGCCTCAGCTGTCCAATAATACTCCATGTCCCTACTCAGCTTCCTACCGTATTCCCAAACACATATTTCACACATTCACATGAAAGAGTAAAACTTCAGTATCAGAGTTCCAGAAAAACATATATTTCTGTTTTATTGACTATGCCAAAGCCTTTGACTGTGTGGATCACAATAAACTGTGGAAAATTCTGAAGGAGATGGGAATACCAGACCACCTGACCTGCCTCTTGAGAAATCTGTATGCAGGTAAGGAAGCAACAATTAGAACTGGATATGGAACAACAGACTGGTTCCAAATAGGAAAAGGAGTATGTCAAGGCTGTATATTGTCACCCTGCTTATTTAACTTATATGCAGAGTACATCATGAGAAACGCTGGGCTGGAAGAAGCACAAGCTAGAATCAAGATTGCCAGGAGAAATGTCAATAACCTCAGATATGCAAATGACACCACCCTTATGGCAGAAAGTGAAGAAGAACCAAAGAGCCTCTTGATGAAAGTGAAAGAGGAGAGCGGAAAAGTTGTCTTGAAGCTCAGCATTCAGAAAACTAAGATCATGGCATCTGGTCCCATCACTTCATGGCAATTAGATAGGGAAACAGTAGAAACAGTGGCTGACTTTATATTTTTGGGTTCCAAAATCACTGCAGATGGTGATTGCAGCCATGAAATTAAAAGACGCTTACTCCCTGGAAGGAAAGTTATGACCAACCTAGACAACATATTAAAAAGCAGAGACATTACTTTGCCAACAAAGGTCCATCTAGTCAAGGCTATGGTTTTTCCAGTGGTCATGTATGGATGTGAGAGTTGGACTATAAAGAAAGCTGAGTGCAGAAGAATTGATGCTTTTGAACTATGGTGTTGGAGAAGACTCTTGAGAGTCCCCTGGACTGCAAGGAGATCCAACCAGTCCATCCTAAAGGAGATCAGTTCTGAGCACTCATTGGAAGGACTGATGGTGAAGCTGAAACTCCAGTATTTAGGCCACCTGATGCTAAGAGTTGACTCATTTGAAAGATCCTGATGCTGGGAAAGATTGAGGGCAGGAGGAGAAGGGGACAACAGAGGATGAGATGGTTGGATGACATCACCAACTCAGTGGACATGGGTTTGGGTGGACTCTGGGAGTTGGTGATGGACAGGGAGGCCTGGTGTGCTGCGGTTCATGGGGTCGCAAAGAGTTGGACACGACTGAGCTACTGAACTGAACTGATAAGAAGTATGCAACAAAAAGTACTCTTTCCCTTATAACTATCTCTTAGTCCTCCAGTTCTCTTCCCTAGAAACAAGAGCTATTCCTAGTTTCTTAGGTAACATAAATATTGCTTTCTGAAACATCCTGTTATGTGCTTTTTCTACATTGAAACAATCTCAAAAATACCGAAAAGCTTCACCTACAGTAAAAAACTATTTTTTTCCCTGAATTATTTGAGAACAAGTTGCTAACATAATTCCACATCACCCTTGGTTGTATTTACCACTAACAGGATCATTCTATATAACCACCAAGCAGTCATCAAAAACAGGAAATTAACAGTATTATAGGACTACCATCTAATCTTAGGCCCTGTTTAAGTTTTGCCAGTTGTCCTAATACTGTTCTTTGTAGGCAAAGATCCAGTTAAGAATTATAGGTTGTATTCATTTGTTGTATCTTTTTATCTCCTTCTGTCTGAAGCAGTTTCTCAGTCTTTTCTTGAATTTCATGACTTAAACACTTTTGAAGATTACAGACCAGTTATGTTGTAGAATGTACCTCAGTTCGGGTGTGTCTGCCATTTCCTGAAGGTTGGATTTAGGCTATGTATGAGTATCACACAGGTAAACTATGTTTCTCTCATTGCATCCTCTCAGGCAGCACACAATTTCAGTTTGCCCCATTACTAATAAAGTTCACTTTCATCATTTGATTCAGGTGGTGTCTGACAAGTTTCTCTACTGTCAAATTTATTTCTCTTGGTAATTAGTATTTTGTGAAATGACTGTTAAGTTCAGTTCAGTTGCTATCTAGGTTGGTCATAACTTTCCTTCCAAGGAGTAAGCATCTTTTAATTTCATGGCTGTAATCACCATCTGCAATGATTTTGGAGCCCCCCAAAATAAAGTCAGCCACTGTTTCCATTGTTCACCATCTATTTGCCATGAAGTGATGGTAATAGGAAATTTGATGGACAGAGGAGCCTCGTGGGCTACAGTCCATGGGGTCACAAAAAGAGCTGCTCATGAGTTAGCAAATGAAACTACAACTATCAATTTCAACTTCCAAGGAGTAAGCATCTTTTAATTTCATGGCTGCAATCACCATCTGCAGTGATTTTGGAGCCCAGAAAAATAAAGTCTGACACTATTTCCACTGTTTCCCCATCTATTTCCCATGAAACGGTGGGACCAGATGCCATGATCTTAGTTTTCTGAATGTTGAGCTTTAAGAAATGATTGTGAAACTATTTAAATATTATATTACTTACTACCTAATTAACCTATATCAGTATGAACTTATGATTTACTACTTTATTCAATTGGTTATTTTCTATTAAATTTAACATAATTTTGATGCTCAACTTGTCACCCATTTAGCAAGTGGAACCCCTTCAAACCAGCTTCTGTACCCAGTTATCATGTCCCCATCATTCTTTTAGCATTTTCCTTATTTTCTGGCACAAATATGTGTTCCAGGCTCTACTTCTACTTTCCCCGCATAAGCCCTGACATCACTATCTTGTTTCTTTTCAGTGGATAATGATGTTTAAAAGCCAAGATCTGGATGCTAGGTGTGCTCATTGATACTAGCAGGTTGTTGTTCCCAAACCTTCTCAGTGAGAGAGTTACAGAACATACATACGTGTTCACATACACCCACAAACATATTCCCTTTTGAATCAATCTATCGACTGAAAATATCCTGTCTTCACACTGATATCGCCATTTCCAACCTAATATCTCAGGTTTCATTCTAGTTTTCTCCTTTTCCTTATTTCTTACTACTTTCTCAGTGAGAACTCTGGTTTCAATTTTCCTTAGTAGATTTACCCCTATATATAACAAATTCTCCATTGCCCTCTCTTGTGTGCACATGTTTTCACACTCCATGTGAAACACTGCACACCAGCAGCCTTTCTTTGTTGGGCTACCTCTTCAACCTGCTTGGACTCTGACACTTCTGGCCACTGTGTCTCTTGCCGTACCCTACCACCTTCAACCGGAATGAACACTTGCCATGCGTTAGAACTGAATTATTCAGGAATAAACTGGCAAAGAAGAAGAAAAGTGAAGCTTGCTCTTTAAAACTGCTATTTTACGACTAATTTAAATATCACAATGATGTCTACACCTTTTTTTTTTTTTTTAAGTAGAGCATTACAGATAAAACCATAACCTCCGGACTTCCCTGGTATTCTAGTGACTAAGACTCTGAGCTCCCAATGCAGGGGGCCTGAGTTTGATCCCTGGTCAGGGAACTAGATTGCACATGCTGCAGCTAAGATTTGGTGCAGCCAAATAAATAAATAATATATTTTTTAAAAAGAAAAAAATTATAGCTTCTTTTGATCACTATCCCCAATTCTGCTCTGCTTATTCTGTCTCCAGAAGTAATTCACTGGTACTAGTTTGATGTATATCTTCCTAAGCTTTTAAGAAAATTTTACATTCATATATATGTTCCAAAAGAAAAAATACAAATTTTTTCTTTAAATAATATAAATTTAATCTTTAAAATGTTGCCCTCCACTTTAAGAAAAGCTGTTGAGACCAGAATACTTAGAAGTCTGGCAAAATGTCTCCTCTTCCTTGAACAAGACTTACTGGGAGCATTAGTCAGGAGGTTTGGGGGTAAAGAACTCTCCTTCCAGTGAAGGAGACATTGGTTTGATCACTGGGTTGGGAAGATCCCCTGGAGAAGGAAATGGCAACCAATGCCAGTATTCTAGCCTGGAGAATCCCATGGAGAGAGGAGCCTGGTGGGCTACTATCCATGGAGCCACAAAGAGTCTGACAAGACTATCGAAACAATAAAATAATAACTTCTGTCTGCCAGTGATATCCAGCTCAAAGTAGCTTAGGCAAGAAGAAAATGCACTGGCTCGTAAAACTGGGAAATTCAAGGTATAAGGACATTGGGCAAATAGCAAGGACCCAGATGGTGTCATCATGTGTATCTAAGTCAGCAGTCAGTGGAAGTCTACCAGAGCAGTGGGGATGAAAACAGCCATAGTAGTAAGATATCCATCTACTGGCAATGTACAATCATATGGAAGGAGATATTATAACATCTATCAAGAAGAGATTTTTAAAAAAAGATATTCTAGCTAGTATCCAACAGAACAAGTTTTTTGGTTTGCTGAGTAAGGCTACCACATTGTGCAATTCCAGGTGGCAAATCGAAAGGATATATTCCCAACTCTGTCCTGGAACATTCCAGGGTACTTTGAAAAGGGTGAATTTTGTATACGTGAATTAAATCAATAAAAAAGTAAACAAAAAATTTGACCAAATAGCTAGTTTAGAAATAAAAACAGAAAAAATATTGAATAAGAATTGGAAATCTAGGCGTAGAATATGAGAGGATTAAAAATTGCAAGTGGAAGTGGCAAATGGAAGCATTCTCAACTGTATACTGCACAAATGAATTTGATGATCAAATAGAGAAGGTTAATTACCCACCCTAATCAGTATTTAGTAGTTGCAGAGTTCAAGGGTAGATTAAGTTGCAAGGCAGGTATCTAAAGCATCATTTTGTAGCTTAATTAAAAATAGCTTTTTCCCTCTCTGCAGTAGTTTGAGCATGACCAGTCAAGGATGGTGTGACAGGTCTAAGATGTCAAGAATCCTGCCCTTAGACCTTGTTGCTTTACCATATCTAACTGTGGTCCTTGTTCACATAGTCCAGTATGACTTGTCATCAAGCCTTCATGAAAACCAAAGTGTACAGTTCAGTGATTTTTAAGTTGTGTAACCATTAACTACTATCTAGGACATGTCCTGATGCTGGGAGGGATTGGGGGCAGGAGGAGAAGGGGACGACAGAGGATGAGATGGCTGGATGGTATCACCGACTCGATGGATGTGAGTTTGAGTGCATTCCGGGAGATGGTGATGGACAGGGAGGCCTGGTGTGCTACGATTCATGGGGTCGCAAAAAGTCGGCACGACTGAGTGACTGAACTGAACTGAACTGAGGACATGTCATTCCAGATCATGTCCTTCCTAGGAAAAGAAACCCTGTATCCATCAAACAGACACTTGCCATTCTCCTGTCCCTCAGCCCCTGTCCATCATTAATTCACTTTCTGTCACTATGGCTTCTTATTTTGAATATTTCATATAGATGGAATTATACAGTGGGTGATCTTTTGTATCTTATCTCTTTCATTTAGCATATTTTCACGGTTCATTCATGTTGCTGCATGTATCAGTATTTCATCCCCTTTTATGGATGAATAATATTCCACTACATACCTTATCCCTCACTTAAGAATCCATCATCAATTGATGGATATTTGGGGTATTTCCACATTTTAGTTATTATAAATAATGCTGATGTAAACATGTGTATGTAAGTCTTTGTGTGAACATGTTTTCACTTCTCTTGGATATATATCTAGGAGGGGAATTGCTGGGTCATATTGTAACTCTGAATCTTATGTTTAACTTTTGGGGGAACTGCTCAACTGATTTCTGAAACAGTTGCACCACTTGGTGTGATTAACCTTACTATATGTTCTGCTGCTGCTGCTAAGTCGCTTCAGTCGTGTCCGACTCTGTGCAACCCCATAGACGGCAGCCCATCAGGCTCCCCCGTCCCTGGGATTCTCCAGGCAAGAACACTGGAGTGGGTTGCCATTGCCTTCTCCAATGCATGAAAGTGAAAAGCAAAAGTGAAGTTGCTCAGTCGCGCCCGACTCTTAGCGACCCCATGGACTGCAGCCTACCAGGCTTCTCCGTCCATGGGATTTTCCAGGCAAGAGTACTGGAGTGGGGTGCCATTGTTCTACTTGGCCCAAATTTCCTAAAATTGCATATGTTTGTGGTATTTAACTTTCTTAGCAGCTAAAAAATTATTTCACTTTGAATTTCACCCTTGATCTAGATAACAGTCAACAGAATATTTTAATATATTTTCCATGTTGGACATTTTTCTAGTCTGCTTGTTGTTCACTTTAAAATATTGTACAAGTCAAATATCCTGCCTTTAAATTTTTTGAAGTGCATCTTTGTGCCCTAATATACAATCAAATTTGTGACATTCATTTATTCTTGAAAAGAAATAACTATCTTTATCCTATTTGTCAGTTACTTATTGTAACATGTAACTTGTAGGCCTAAGACAAAACCCTAGAGTATATAATAGATTCTTCATTAAAAATTTTGCTTACTGAATATCATATTTTGATAGTCAAACATTGTCTTTAATTCTATTTCTACCTATTTCTGATTTCTTCTCAATCATTTCCTCTTTAAAAATTATATTTTGGGTCTAGATGCTCATGATCATTAATTTTTAAAGCTATTTTCATCATTATTGAGTGTTCCTGTTTATCTTCTTAATGTGTTTGCTCTGGAATTCGATCTTATATTGATAACACTTGACTTTCTTAAATTATACTGACATGATAGATCTTAGATCTCCTAATTCTTCTTTTTGTTCCATCGCTAAGTTGTGTCCAACTCTATGTGACCCTATGAACTGCAACACGACAGGCTTCCTTGTCCTTCACTATCTCCCAGAGTTTGCTCAAACTCATGTCCATGGAGTCGGTGAGGCCCTCCAACCATCTCATCCTCTATCACCCTCTTCTCCTCCTGCCCTCAATTTTTCCTGGCACCAGTGTCTTTTCCAATGAGTCAGCTCTTTGCATCAGGTGACTAAAGTATTGGAGCTTCAGCTTCACCATCATTCCTCTCAATGAATATTTACGGTAGATTTCCTTTAAGATTGACTGCTTTGGTCTCCTTGCTGTCCAAAGAACTCTCAAGAGTCTTCTCTAACACCACAGTTCAAACGCATCAATTCTTTATTGCTTAGCCTTCTTTATGGTCCAACTCTCACAACTGTACATGACCACTGGAAAAACCATAGCCTTGGCTAGATGGACCTCTGTTGACAAAGTAATGTCTCTGCTTTTGAATATGCTATCTAGATTGGTTATAACTTTCCTTCCAAAGAGTAAGCGTCTTTTAATATCATGGCTGCCATCACCATCTGCAGTGATTTTGGAGCCCCCCCAAAATAAAGTCTGTCACTGTTTCCCTTTTTTCCCCTTCTATTTGTTATGAAGAGATGGAACTGGATGTCATGATCTTAGTTTTTTGAATGTTGAATTTTAAGCCAGTTTTTTTTTTTCACTCTCCTCTTTCACCTTCATCAAGAGGGTCTTTAGTTCCTCTTCACTGTCTGCCATTAGAGTGGTATCATCTGCATATGTGAAGTTGTTGATATTTCTCCTGGCAACATTGCAGCTTGCGATTCATTTAGCCTAGCATTTCATATGATGTTTATGCAGAGTACACGATGCAAAATGCTGGGCTGGATGAAGCACAAGCTGGAATCAAGATTGCCAGGAGAAATGTCAATAACCTCAGATATGCAGATGACACCACCCTTATGGCAGAAAGCAAAGAGGAACTAAAAAGCCTCTTGATGAAGGTGAAAGAGGAGAGTGAAAAAACTGGCTTAAAACAGCATTCAAAAAACTAAGATCATGGCATCCAGTCCCATCACTTCATGGCAAATAAATGGGGAAATAATGGAACAGTGACAGACTTTATTTTGGAGGGCTCCAAAATCACTGCTCATGGTGATGGCAACCATGAAATTAAAAGATGCTTGCTCCTTGGAAGAAAAGCTATGACAAATTTAGACCGCATATTAAAAAGCAAAGACATCACTTTGCCAACAAAGGTCTGTCTAGTCAAAGCTATGGTTTTTCCAGTAATCCAAATGGGTATGAGCTGCTGCTGCTGCTGGTGCTAAGTCGCTTCAGTCGTGTCCGACTCTGTGTGACCCCACAGACAGTAGCCCACCAGGCTCCCATCCCTGGGATCCTCCAGGCAAGAACACTGAAGTGGGTTGCCATTTCGTTCTCCAGTGCATGAAAGTGAAAAGAGAAAGTGAAGTTGCTCAGTCATGTCCGACTCTTCGAGACCGCATGGACTGCAGCCTACCAGGCTCCTCCGCCCATGGGATTTTCCAGGCAAGAGTACTGGAGTGGGGTGCCATTGCCTTCTCTGCATGGGTGTGAAAGTAGGACTTAAAGAAGGCTGAACACCGAAGAATTTATGTTTTTGAACTGTGGTGTGGAGAAGATTTTTGAGGGTCCTTTGGAATGCAAGGAGATCCAACCAGTCCATCCTAAAGAAAATCAATCCTGAATATTCATTGGAAGGACTGATACTGAAGCTGAAGCTCCAATAATTTGGCCACCTGATGCAAAGAACTGACTCATTGGAAAAGACCCTGATGCTGGGAAAGATTGAAGGCAGAAGAAGAGGGTGACAGAGGATGAGATGGATGGATGGCATCACCAACTCCATGGACATGAGTTTAAGCAAGCTTTGGGAGATGGTGAAAGACAGGGAACCCTGGCATGCTGCAGTCCCTGGGGTCACAGAGAGTCAGACATGACTGAAAGGCTGAACACCACCACTGTGCATGTAAGTAAAATAAGCAGGGAACTACTCTCTAGTTGTGATGCACAGGCTTCTCCTTGTGATGACTTCTCTTGTTGTGGAGTACAGAGTCTAAGGCACTCGGTCTTCAGTAGTTGCAGCACATGGGCTTAGTAGGTGCGGCTCATGGGCTCTAGAGCGCAGACTCAGTATCTGTGGCACACAGGCTTAGTTACTCTGTGGCATGTGGGATCTTCCTGGATCAGGGATCAAACCTGTGTCTCCTGCATTGGCAGGAGGATTCTTTACCACTGAACCATCAGGGAAGTCCTGAATCCCAAATTCTTAATGGACCATTTTACCCCATCACTTTCCCCCTCCCCAGATCACCCTCAGATATTAAATCCCAACCAGAGCTTCTTTCTCTCTGGATGGTACCTCCTCAACTGATACCACCCTTGCTCAGAATGTCACCTTCTCAGTATACTTGACCCATACCATGGATCCCACTAATTCATTAGCCCACCAATAACCCTCTATACTGCCCCCCTACTGTCTCACTCCACTTGAATTCTGATTCAGTCGGACTTTGTTCAAATCCAGCTAATCACTGTCCCAGAAAGGTCATCTCCAGATAACCGGTATTAGTTTGCATCTTCTGTCCCAATAACTTTAGGCATTTGGCTGTGCAAGCGTTCTTACTTCAGCCTTCTCCACTTGGCAGACATCAGGGAACAACTTGTTCCTCTCTACCTTTTCATGTGATGATTTCCACCAAAACCTTCCTTCTCTGAGATTGCCAGAGACCTGTCTCTTAAGAAACCCAGCAAACCAAACATGTTGAAGCTGATAGCCTTTTTCCTCAGCCCTGATGTTGCAGAGCTTCTGGAGATAAAAATCTTCCTTGGAAGAAGTAAAAGGGAAAGAAAGAGATCATTTTCAAATAACTCATGCTGGCTTACCATCTGAATTCTTCTGGGGATACTTCTGGGCAAGATTTCTCAGCCTCGTCACTATTACCATTTTGGGCCAGATAATCCTTTGTTGTGAGGAGCTGCTCTGCGCATTATAGTATGTTTAGCACCATCCTTGGTCTCTACTCAAGGTTCAAAGATCTTGGAAAGTATTTAGTCCTTTATCTCCTAATCTTTCTGCTTACAACCTCATATTCTGTGGATCAGCCTTGATGACAGTAGTACCTACCTCAAGTATGAGAACCAATAATGTCTCCAGACATTGTCAAATGGCCCTTGGAAGACAAAACTGCCCTTCCATTGAGAAGCACTGCTTTGGAGTCACTTAATGACAGGCAGGTCGCTTGAGCTCCGTTCTTTCTGGAGGAGCAAAAGCAAGTCAGGTCTTAGCACAATTTTCAGCAGCATCCTGATTCCAAGAACTTCAGAGGAAACATTTGTAGCAGAAATGAAGCCAGCCCTTTTAGGGTGTCCTTTCTCTGTACATCTGGTCCCTGATGTCTTCTATCTGATAGCTGTTTCCCCAAAGTCTCCCTTTATCTTCTTCAAAGGACTTGGTAATAACTCTCCACATTTAAATGTAGGCTGAAGCATTCCCATTGCTTCCCCATTTCCAGAGATGCCACACCCTGAGGCCCGGACTCTACACTTACCACAAATTCTGCCCCAAACCAAGCCCAAAGCTCTGGTTCATGTCTGCCCAGGTTCACCTTGAACCTTTTTCTCCAATTCCTGCTCCTTCTCCCCACGAAGAGTCAGTTAGGTATGAGATATGGTCTCTAGCCCAAACTGAAACTCAACAAACTCTGCAAAGTGGCACTGCTGCAGAGGCAGCTAGACAATGGGTAGGGCTTGCCCCCCACCCCACAAGGTTCAAAGATCTTGGAAAGTATTTAGTCCTTTATCTCCTAATCTTTCTGCTTACAACCTCATATTCTGTGGATCAGCCTCCATCCTTCCCACAGCATTCCCCCTTCCCCTAGTAGCAATTCTGAAAGCACCTGTCCGGTGGGGTGTGGCCCACAAGAATCAAGAGTCTCTAGCACTCATGAAATATCAGAGCAAATTCCCAAAGATATTGCAGTCCAAGGGCAAAAATGGACCATCATGGCTTCTTGGTTAAGGACCCAATTAGCAAAACTCCAAGGGTAATAGTGTCGAGGCACTCAAGAAAATTTCATGTGAGCAACTCAGGAAACAACCAACAAGGAAATGACCTGTAGGAGGTTCTAGAGCAAGTCTGAGGAGAGGCCCAAAAGATCATTTATCAAAGGGCTCAGAATGCTGTCCCACGAGGGGTCTGGATTGACTGTGAAGGAAGTAGAAAAGGATTTAATGAGTCTCTGAAGGGATGATTCAGAGAGTGACTTATTGGGATCTCGAAGACCTGGAGAAGAGGGAAGTAGAAAACACCTTCATGGTACATCTGGGCAAGAGCTGGGACAGATCAATCAAATAGGGTCGCTGTCCATGTGTGCCACTCAGGGCTTGCTGCCAGCTGTACACTGTCCTCCCTAGGAAGTTCCATAGCCACTTCCAGATCAGAAATTTAGTATCCTCGCTGGGTGGGAACCTGGCCTGACTGTACAATGAGAGTACTTTGTCCCCTTGATGCAGGAGCTTAACCAATACAAGTCCATATTATGTGACTTGGGTGTGGCAGATGTGGGATTTCCCTCCTAATCTCCTTGAATCCATAAAACTGCTTCAGTTGAAAGAGGCCTAATTCCAGCCCCTTTCCCTCCTTAGTCACTCATGTTTCAGGGGCTGACCCCATAGTAAAGTTTGCCAAATTCCTTGAAGGAAATTCTCAGACAGGTTGTAAAGATAAGGTACTGTAATCAGGTGCTCAAGCTAAGTCACTTCAGTCATGTCTGGCTCTTTGCAACTATGGACTCTTAGCCTGCCCGGCTCTTCTGTCCATGGGATTCTCCAGGCACGAATACTGGAGTGGGTTTCCATGCCCTCTTCCAGGGCCCAAACCAAGGGTTTAACCCATGTTTCTTACATATCCTGCTTTGGCAGGCAGTTTCTTCACCAATAGTCACACACACACACACACACACACACACACACACACACACACACACA
>NW_024070213.1:60956382-60993699 GCF_014754425.2 Oryx dammah | reverse complement strand
CACACACACACACACACACACACACACACACACACACACACACACAAATTGGTCCCCACCCCAAACAGATAACCCTTTATCTTCTCCCTGCCCTCTCACCTCAGGGTAAACAAGGGCCAGAGTGCTGAGACCAACCACTCTGATACTGGCTGTGGCTTTTGGAGGGCCCTGAGACCAGGAAAGATAGCAGACTCTTCAGTCCTTCATAACCAGCCTACACACAGAAGCTCTGCCTTCTGATATAATGAAGTACAGGTCAGTCATTCAGTTATGTCTGACTCTTTGCGACCCCATGGACTGCAGCACAGCAGGCCTCCCTGTCCATCACCAACTCCCGGAGTTTACTCATACTCATGTCCATTGAGTCAGTGATGCCATCCAACCATCTCATCCTCTGTCATCCCCTTCTCCTCCCGCCTTCAATCTTTCCCAGCATCAAGGTCTTTTCCAATAAGTCAGTTCTTCACATCAGGTGGTCAAAGTATTGGAGTTTCAGCTTCAGCATCAGTCCTTCCAGTGAATATTCAGGACTGATTTCCTTTAGGATGGACTGGTTTTATCTCCTTGCAGTCCAAGGGGCTCTCAGAGTGTTCTCCAACACTATAGCTCAAAAGCATCAATTCTTCTGCACTTAGCTTTCTTTATTGTCCACTCTCACATGACTACTGGAAAAAACATAGCTTGACTAGACAGACCTTTCTTGGCAAAGTAATGTCTCTGTTTTTTAATATGCTGTATAAGTTGATCATAACTTTTCTTCCAAGGAGCAAGCATCTTTTAATTTCATGGCTGCAGTCACCATCTGCAGTGATATTGGAGCCCCCGAAAATAAAGTCTGACACTGTTTCCACTGTTTCCCCATCTACTTCCCATAAAGTGATGGGACCAGATGCCATGATCCTAGTTTTCTGAATGTTGAGCTTTAAGCCAACCTCTTCACTCTTCTCTTTCATATTCATCAAGAGGCTTTTTAGCTCCTCTTCACTTTCTGCCGTAAGGGTGGTGTCATCTGCATATCTGAGGGTATTGATATTTCTCCTGGCAATCTTGATTCCAGCTTGTGCCTCTTCCAGCCCAGCGTTTCTCATGATGTACTCTGCATAGAAGTTAAATAAGCAGGGTGACAATATACAGCCTTGACGTACTCCTTTTCCTATTTGGAACCAGTCTGTTGTTCCATGTCCGGTTCTAACTGTTGCTTCCTGACCTGCATACAGGTTTCTCAGGAGGCAGGTCAGGTGGTCTGGTATTCCTATCTCTTTCAGAATTTTCCACAGTTTATTGTGATCCACACAGTCAAAGGCTTTGGCATAGTCAATAAAGCAGAAGTAGATGTTTTTCTGGAACTCTCTTGCTTTTTCCATGATCCAGAGGATGTTGGCAATTTGATCTCTGGTTCCTCTGCCTTTTCTAAATCCAGCTTAAACATCTGGAAGTGCACAGTTCACTTACTGTTGAAGCCTGGCTTGGAGAATTTTGAGCATTACTTTACTAGTGTGTGAGATGAGTGCAATTGTGCGGTAATTTGAGCATTCTTTGGCATTGCCTTTCTTTGGGATTGGAATGAAAACTAACCTTTTCCAGTCCTGTGGCCACTGCTGAGTTTTCCAAATTTGTTGGCATATTGAGTGCAGCACTTTCACAGCATCATCTTTCAGGATTTGAAATAGCTCAACTGGAATTCCATCACCTCCACTAGCTTTGTTCACAGTGATGCTTCCTAAAGCCCATTTGACTTCACATCCTAGGATGTCTGGCTCCAGATGAGTGATCACAGCATTGTGATTATCTGGGTCGTGAAGATCTTTTTTATGTACTTCTTCTGTGTATTCTTGCCACCTCTTCTTAATATCTTCTGCTTCTGTTAGGTCCATACCATTTCTGTCCTTTATTGTGCCCACCTTTGCATGAAATGTTCCTTGGTATCTCTAATTTTCTTGAAGAGATCTCTAGTCTTTCCCATTCTATTGTTTTCTTCTATTTCTTTGCATTGATCATTGAGGAAGGCTTTCTTATCTCTCCTTGCTGTTCTTTGGAACTCTGCATTCAAATGGGTATATTTTTCCTTTTCTCCTTTGCCTTTCACATCCCTTCTTTTCACAGCTGTTTGTAATGCCTTCTCAGACAACCAATTTGATTTTTTGCATTTCTTTTCCGTGGGGATGGTCTTGATCCCTGCCCCCTGAACAATGTCATGAACCTCCATTCATAGTCCTTTAGGCACTCTGTCTGTCAGATCTCATCCCTTTAATCTCTTTGTCACTTTCACTGTATAATAGTAAGGGATTTAATGTAGGTCATACCTGAATAGTCTAGTGGTTTTCACTACTTTCTTCAATTTAAGTCTGAATTTGGCAATAAGAAGTTCATGATCTGAGCCACAGTCAGCTCCCAGTCTTATTTTTTTGCTGACTGTATAGAGCTTCTCCATCTTTGGCTGCAAAGAATATAATCAGTCTGATTTTGGTATTGACCATCTGGTGTTGTCCATGTGTAGGGTGTTGTCCATGTGTAGAGTCTTGTCTTGTGTTGTTGGAAGAGGGTGTTTGCTATGACCGGTGCATTCTCTTGGCAAAACTATTAGCCTTTGCCCTGCTTCATTCCATACTCCAAGGCCAAATTTGCCTGTTACTCCAGGTATTTCTTGACTTCCTTCTTTTGCATTCCAGTCCCTTATAATGAAAAGGATATCTTTTTTTGGTTGTCAATTCTAGAAGGTCTTATAGGTCTTCTTAGCCTTGTAGGTCTTCATAGAACTGTTCAACTTCAGCTTCTTCAGCATTACTGGTCAGGCATAGACTTGGGTTACTGTGTTATTGAATGGTTTGCCTTGGAAATGAACAGAGATCATTCCATTGTTTTTCAGATTGTATCTAAGTACTGCATCTCAGACTCTTTTGTGTCCAATATAATGCAATCTGACCTCAAATTCCAGCTCCCTTTGACCCTTTCTTCAACTTTCTGCCCTCTATCCTCACAGCAGATGTGCTGGGCCCCCACAGAGGAATTAGCAGTCACCCAAATGGAACTTTTCATTTAAACACATTAAAAAATATTTGCCTGCCATCCCTGCTTTTCTCTTTCCTTCCTGCTAGAGTGAAGACCCCCCCAAACTAGAACTGATGCCCTAACGTCCCCCATCACAGCACTTTTCACACTGTGTTGTAACTTGTGGCTTAACTGTCCATCTTTCCTGAGGTTGGAGACACAGCTTACCTTTCCTAATACTCTACCTCCAGCATATGGTGCTTAACATCCAGTAGGTACTCAGTCTTCTGGGAGAATGAGAATCCTCAAGGGAGCATACCCGGGTAAGAGGCTCCACTCTAGGGGGCAGGCAAGGCCAGTTCCTGGACAGGGGCAGCTTCCTAGGGGCACCTCTCTGGCTTCATAACTAGAAGCTACCTTGTCTCCATGGCTTCCAGAAGATGTAGTTGGAGATATAATCTCACTGAAGAGGTTCTGCCAGAGTCTTCTAGATCCTTGAGAGATCTTTAAGCCTCCCTGGCCTGAAAGATTCAGTTGGGCAACATTGACCCAAGCAGAGCTCTTCAGAAAACTTACTCTAAAGTTCTGTGCATGATTGCTAAGTCACTTCAGTCGTGTCCAACTATTGCAACCCTATGGACTGTAACCCACCAGTTTCCTCTGTCCTTGGGATTCCCAGGCAAGATTACTGGAATGGGTTGCCACGCCCTACTCCAGGGCATCTTCCCAACCCAGGGATCAAACCCCCATCTCTTAAGTCTCCTGCATTGGCAGGCAGGTTCTTTATTACTAACGCTACCTGGGAAGCCCACTCTAAAGGTCTAGGTTGGGCTAAATAACACTTTCTCTGATCCACATCATGCTTCTCTATATCTAATTATACATTTTACTGAAATTATCATTTTAAGTGCATATCTTTCCATAGTAGAACACTTGGGGTACAAGTGATAGAAATCCAAACCAAACTACTATAAAAGAAAACAGCTGCTACCCCAGAACCTAGGGAAAGGGGCGGGGGTGGTGGTGCAGGGCATCTCTGGTGTAGGAGCTGTGGCAGTGAGCGGGGACCCAGTGCAGTGGCTGGGATTGCTGCAGAGCTGATGAGAAACTACTAAAGTTCCTATGGAAGCCAAGTAGAATTCATAAGAACATAATGGATGAAGAGAAAACCTGTGGTGGCTGTGAGGGCCCTGATGCCATGCATATCAAACTGACATCTTCAGATGGTCATGAATTTATTGTATAGACAGAACATGCGCTAACATCAGGAACAATAAAAACCATGTTGAGTGGCCCAGGTCAGTTTGCTGAGAACAAAACTAACGAAGTCAATTTTAGAGAGATCCCTTTACATGTGCTATCAAAAGTATGCATGTATTTTACCTACAAGATTCAATACACTAACAGCTCCGAGGAGATTCCTGAATTCCCAATTGCACCTGAAATTCCACTGGAACTGCTGATGGCTGCAAACTTCCTAGATTGTTAAATAAAATAAATTATAATAAACGGCTAACTTTTTTTCAGTATTTAATACCTGTAGTTCAGTTAGTAATTTTTTCATATATAACATGTTGCCTGTGTGCCATTGAACTTTAAAGTTCATTGCAGAAGTAAGTCAGAAAGAAAAACACCAATACAGTATACTAACACATATATATGGAATTTAGAAAGATGGCAATGATAACCCTTTATGTAAGACAGCAAAAGAGTCACAGATGCATAGAACAGTCTTTTGGACACTGTGGGCGAGGGAGAGGGTGGGATGATCTGGGAGAAAGGCATTGAAACATGTATAATATCATATAAGAAATGATTCACCAGTCCAGGTTCGATGCAGAATACAGGATGCTTGGGGCTGGTGCACTGGGATGACCCAGAAGGATGGTATGGGGAGGGAGATGGGAGAGGGGTTCAGGCTGGGGAACATGTGTACACCCGTGGCGGATTCATGTTGATGTATGGCAAAACCAATACAATATTGTAAAGTAATTAGCCTCCAATTAAATAAATAAATTTAAATTTAAAAAATAAATTAATTTTAAAAAATAATAAAAAAATAAAGTTCATTGCAAAGCAGATTATCTTCTGTTCTTTTGCATAGCAATCATAGTTGAAGTTGAAGTTTGTTTGCTACATAACAAATTAAGGACATTTTCACAAACTGAGAGATAAACAAATATATAAAATTAAAAAAAAAGAAAACATCTCCACATAACCAGGGCAGGGAAATCCAGGGAGGTAACTAGCTTCTGGCCCTACTGAATCCAGGGGATCAAATAATGTCTTTGCGGTTTCTCATCCCAACTCTCAATTCTACTTACCACTGCTTGGCTTTGTGCTTCAAAAAGAATTGGCTCCTTCCATGTGGTAGGCAAGATGGCCGCCAGTATCCTATACTTACTGTCCCCAGATAAAAAATCCTAGAGGAAAATGAAATTTTTGCTGTAGCCACATATCAGTTCCTACTAATGACCTTCCTGATTAACCTCATGAGTCATGTGCTTATCTCTAAACAAAAGGCCATGACCAAGGGGATGGAGCTTTGTGATGGGTCAAACAGATCCTCCATGTCAATATGGCTTATGGTTTTTTGTTTTGATCAATTGGCTAAATATCTGTTTTTTAGATATTTATTTTGATGCCCAAATACTCATAGATTTGTTCAGTGGGGGCCCCTGGAATCTACCTTCTGGGTTATTTTGACAAATTTCTTCATCCTTTGAGTGCTTACTTCCTTTCTCCTTCAACAAGATGGTCCAAACTCATCTTGCATATTCCCAGCACCTGTCAACCACTTCTCTAAGTAGTCTTGTTTCCTTTTAGTAGACAATGGTAGTTAGAAGTCAAGATCTAGATACAAAGTTTTCTGATTGCTATTGCTATTGTGTTATTCTTCCCAAGCCCTTTCAGTAAACAAGACTAGAGCACCAAAGAATTGATGCTTTTAAACTATGGTGCTAGAGAAGACTCTTGAGAGTCCCTTGACAGCAAGGAGATCAAACAAGTCAGTCCTAAAGGAAATCAACCCTGAATACTCATTGGAAGGACTGATGCTGAAGCTGAAGTTCCAATCCTTTGGCCACCTGATATGAAGAGCTGACTCATTGGAAAAGACCCTGATTCTGGGAAAGATTGAAGGCAGGAGGAGAAGAGGGTGACAGAGGATGAGGTGGTTGGATGGCATCACCAATGCAATGGACATGAACTTGGTCAAACTCCTGGAAACGGTGAGGGACAGGGAGGCCTGCCATGCGGCAGTCCATGGGGTTGCAAAGAGTCAGACACGACTTGGCATCTGAACAACAAAATGTATATGTATGGATATGTGTATACACGTGTGTGAGTGCATATACATGTGCATAAGTTCATATACATATTTAAATCCATATTTACTTGTATGGAAAACCATGGGCTCACAACAATACCTCCAGTTTCAGTCCAAAATTAGAATAGAGTTTTTGCCTTTGCATATTTGTAGCTCCTTTCTCTATAAGTAAGAAATCTTATTAATATAGTCATTTATTCAATCTGCCCCCTTTACGGAAGCAGTTTCCCATCACTGCCGCAACCCCCTTCCATGTGCAAACAGCCTCCTTACTTCCACTGGGCTCCAACAAGCCATGCTGGGCAGCTCTCCTATGTGACCACAATACTCACCCAGGTGAATCTGGACAGCTCTCCTGCACATACAGTCCCCTCCTTCAGCTCATGCCCAGATTCTCCGACACTCCGCACATCCCCCAAACCCTCCACAGTGTCGATGCCTGCCTTAACCTGACTCACTGTTACAGTGTGGAGTGAATTTTTAGCACCGCATTTTTTTAATGTTATTTTATTACTATGTATTAAATTATAATGTATATCTATGTCCTTATTTTTTAATTATAGCATTGCAAATAATATTTAAGTCTTTTTTGACAATTAGCCTCAACTTATGGTATTTTCTTTTTCTAGTAGTAACCCCTGCATGCCATTAGCTTAATGTATATTCTTGTATTTTTGAAGTTTGTATTCATATACATATATAGAGATAAATAGATAGATAGATAGATAGATACATGTTCCAAGAAGAAGCATAATATACATCTTACATGGACTTCCCTGGCAGCTCAGACAGTAGACTCAGCCTGCAATGCAGGAGACCCAGGTTAGGTCCCTGGGTCAGGAAGATCTCCTAGAGAAGGAAATGGCAACCCACTCCAGTATTCTTGCCTGGAAAATCCCATGGACGGAGGAACCTGGGGGCTACAGTCCACGGGGTCACAAAGAGTCGGACACAACTAAGCGACTAACACTTTCACTTTCACGGTCTTTCCCCTTCACCTTGTTCCCCCTTTTCTAAGATTTAGTGTAGAGGTTAAGGTTACAATAATTTCAAGCTGCTGCCATCTTTTTAAATAACTTTATTTAGCTAGTTATTTTTGGCTGTCCTGGATCTTCGTTGCCGTGCAGGCTCTTCTCTAATTGTGGTGAGCAAGGACTACTCTCTTGCTGTGGAACTCGGGCTGTAGGTCATGAGGGCTTCAGAAGTTGCGGCACGTGGGCTCAGTAGTTGCAGCTCCCGGACTCTAGAGCGCAGGCTCAGTAGTTGTGGAGCTTGGGCTTAGTTGTTCTGAAGTGTGTGGGATCTTCCCGGCCCAGAGATCAAATCTGTGTCTCCTGCATTGGCAGGCAGATTCTTTAACCACTGAGCCAGCAGGGAAGCCCTGCTGCCATCTTAAAATCTAGAGCTGTATTTTACTTTTCCTTTACCACTTGGCCCAGTGACTAGGATATAGTAGTTTACTCAATCAAACGTTGTTTTAATTGGATTTCTTAAGCTAGATTTCAGAAATCAAGTTATTTACTTTTTAACTTTTTATTTTGTGTTGGGGTATAGCCAATTAACAAAAATTGTTGTGACCATTTCAGGTGAACAGTGAAAAGATACAGCCATATATACAAGTGTATCCATTCTTCCCCTAACTACCCTCCCATCCAGGCAAAAATTTTTTTTAATCTGCCAAACTATTAGAAGAAAAGAGGTTAGATTTTTCTGCCATCAGAACTCTGAGGATAAATGCTATGCTTATCGGGGCTTACAGTGAGATCACTGTCCTTACCACGTATCTCATATATTTGACTCTTTTAGCATACTATTTAAATGGTAGCAATATTCATGTGAAATCTCCAACTTAAGAGGGTCTTAACATATGATGATTTATTTATGATGGTTTGATTTGTTGATCACCTCATTTTAGAATTATTCTTATTGAAAATAATGGCAGAACAGTGATGACAAATTTTCCTCTGTAACTGTCCATTTGATTCGGACCAGGTCTGTGCAGTCAAAGATAACAGCAATCAGTATTCTCTCATTTGTAAAGCAGAATAATTCTGACAGGATGAATGTATTATGCAGACAGCAAGTTCCCATGTCTCCAAACATAGCAATAATTCCAACACAGACATAATTTTCTCTTTGAAATACCTAAGATTCTGCCTGGGTAGGACATCAAATGAATAATTTTTCAATGTGAAAAATGTATGATTTTATCACTACAAGAATAGAAATGTTGGCATACAGTCTATGTTCGATACAGGATACAGGATGCTTGGGGCTGGTGCACGGGGATGATCCAGGGAGATGATATGGGGTGGGAGGTGGGAGGGGGGTTCAGGATTGGGAACTCATGTACACCCGTGGCGGATTCATGTTAATGTATGGCAAAACCAATACAGTATTGTAAAGCAAAATAAAGTAAAAATAAAAATTAAAAAGTAAATAAATAAAATCTAAAATCTAAAAAAAAAGAAATGTTGGCATAGCATGAGAGTTCTATTTATCTATTTAGGCCACCATGAGACTTGGAGTCAGGAGACCTGTCCTGCGCTTAACTGGAGATTCTCAGAACTAAGAGAAGTGAGCCATTCTCAGTTTGAGTTTTCACACAAGTAAGCGGGGATAATAAGAGGTTACCTATCTCATAGCATTATCCCCCATGAGCTAAGTATTTTTAAATGTAGATATGGTATGATGAGTCCAAAGCATCATATAATTAGATATTGCTAAGAGAGTCCCAGGTGGCTCAGTGGTAAAGAATTTGCCAGCCAATGCAGGAGCCTCAGGAGATGCAGGTTCAATCCCTAGATTGGGGAGATCCCCTGTGAAGGGAAATGGCGACCCACTCCAGTACTCTTGCCTGGAGAACCCCATGGGCAGAGGAGCCTGGTGGGCTACCGTCCACGGGGTCACAAAGAGTTGGGCACGACTGAGTGACCAACCATGGAGAGAGACGCAAGGACAAATGGTTAGTTTTAGAATATTTGAAGCCTAACTTCCAAGAATATCCTCCGGAGGCAGAAAGAAGGATCCGTCTCAGAGCACCTTGAGTCTCTCTGAACTCTAGAAACAGACATATGGGACAATATTATTCTCATTTAAAAGAAGCAAACTCAGAGCAATATCTTTGCCCAGAGTTACACAGTCAGGAATAGCAGAGTTGGGATCCGACCTTGACCCTTTTTGATTCCCAAGGCCAGTTTCCCTACACTCAACATACCCTCCCCAAAGCTAAGTGGGGAAGGGAGCAGAACTGAGAGGAATTGGGTGAGGAGAGGAAAGTGAGGTTGATCTGGGGCAAAGCAGGGGTCAGAAAACAAGGCGAGGACTAGAGGAACACTTTCACAGAGTCATGCAGGTGACCGCTGACAGAAAATCTGGGCAGAGGTAGTTGTGCGTATGTGTGTGTGTTAGTCGCTCAGTCGTGTCCGACTCTTTGCAACCCCAAGGACTGTAGCCTGCCAGGCTCCCCTGTCCATGGGATTTTCCAGGCAAGAATACTGGAGTGGGTTTCCATTTCCTTCTCCAGGGGATCTTCCCAACCCAGAGATCGAACCCAGGTCTCCCACATTACAGGCAGATTCTTTACCATCTGAGCTACAAGGGAAGCCCAGACAGAGGTAGTTAAGTCTGAGTATTTCAAAAGTTGACAAGAAGAGGACTAAATTATTTAATCCATTGATTTATTTGATAAACTAATTTTTAGAAAAGTAAGATTAAGAAAAAACTGCTGGAAAGAAAATAATTTATATCTCAAATAGAAAACCACCAATAATGTGAGACTCTCAAGGTAGTAGCTATGACCATGCCCACACCTCTTACTCCAGGTTGTTAAGAGACCCGATAGCCCTTTGAACTTTGAAAATTCTCTCGGCAGAGTCATCCCACACTGGAGTGATCCAGCTAGAAAGTGAGTGCCACGAGGCAGGGATCTTGTTTTGTATATGGATGAATGTTTAGCACCCAGAACTGTGCCTGGAATATTGGAGGTATGCACCAAGTATTTTTTGAAAGAATCTAAAAATTTATGAACTAAAATATGGCATCATCTCTGAGGACCCATTGGAGCAGAGAGCTGCATGTTCCTCTGGTTCATTCTCCTTTCAAGAAGAAAATCTGACGACTGCTCCCCATCTAGAATCAAGTGTTTAGGTTGAACTCACAGACTACAAAGCATTTTAAGGCCTGATTGCCTATAAAATATGACAAAGGATAAAGTCTGCCACAGATGTTGGTAAATAAGACAGAGCGAAAGTGAAGCATTTGCTGTCCCAGTCAACAGAGTAGCAGATACGAGGGTCAACAGCAGTCAGGCTTGCGCTTCATGCAGTTGGCGACTGGGCTCAGATTCTCCTTTCCTTTAGCAATGAGGCCATGAAAATACTGGCAATCTGTTATAGAGTCGGGGGAAAGTTAGAACTGTGGTAACACATTAACTTGAAAAGAAGCAGGAGAAAATACAAGGTACAAGCAATATCAGAGAAGTGGGGGAGTACAGGACAGGAAGAGAGTGGTCTTGTTTCCCAGGTCTGAGGCTGGGTGGTAGCTGCTGGAGGGCTGTGCAAGAGGGTGCAGGGTGCAGGGCTCAGGGCACAGGCTCTGCAGCTGTGCTGTCCAGCACTGCAGTCAGAGCCACAAGTGGCAACTGAGCATAAGAAATGTGGTCAATCTGGTTGAGATGCACAATAAATGTAAAAATTCACATTGGGTTGTAAAGACTTAATACAAAGAAAGAATGTAAAATATCTCAGTTGTAATTTTTTTTATATTGATTTGTTGAAATGACAGTATTCTGGATAGAGTCTGTTCTGAATTAAATTCACCTGTCATTTTTCTTTAATGTGGCTGTTAGAAAAATTAAAATTGCATATGTGACTTACAGTTGTGGCTAGCATTGTATTTCTATTGGGCTAAGGTTGTCTAGAGCAATATTATATGTGTGTGTGTGTATATATGTGTCTCTGTGTGTGTGTGTGTGTGTAACACACATATATATGTTTGTGTGCATGCTCAGTCACTCAGTCATGTCCAAACATTGCAGGATTCAATTCATCACTCTGCCACTGACTTGTAGAGTAATCTTGGGAAATGACTCAATATTTCAGGCTTCAGTTTCCTTATCTGTAAATGAGGGATAACACAAGCACTTTCCTTCTAGGGTTATGAGAACTGACAGAGTTAATTCTTCCATAGCACCTGGCACAGAGCTTTCATATACTGAGCAGGTGTTGGGGCTCAGGGGAAAGCTGACAGCCTGAGTGAAGCAGGAGGGACAGCAGCAAGTGAGCTGGGCCTCCTGCTGTGCACACCAAGGACTTGAGAAGTCAATAACTCTGCCATCCCCACTCTGGGGGAATAGAGGAAGAACTTACAGCCTTCAAAGTACTTCTGCCCATAGCTCTCTTCCACCTCTGGGGACACTTGACTCCAGGTCCCCTCGAGTATATCCTGCATATTGTCAGGGAAATGGATGTTTTGTACTTTCCAGGTACTATGAGAACAACACGAATGCCAAAATGACTGAGCTCCCTTGTGAAACACAAGGTGAGAGAGTGTTAACCAAGGAAATGATATTGGCGTCTGACCTAATCAATCCCACCCCTTCTTAAGCAAAGAATGCCCAAGGCAGAAGGTTTCAAGAAAGGCATTTGGGTCAGGGAAGAATATGAAAGAGTACATTCAAGCATCTTGGGAAGATGTTCAAGTAAAATGAGAAGGGCCAGTACCCATAGACTGCTTTCTGAAAAGCTTCAGATCTGGGCTTTGATGCTGCCTCTTGCTGCCCATCTCACACCACTCTCTTACAGACCCTCACCACTCTGTGACAGCTCCCTGAACCCCTGAGCCTCTATCTCCTTACCTACTGCTCAAGTTAGAACTCAGTGTCTTTGTGAAGCCTTCCTTGACCTCTGCTCCCAGGGAAAGGTAAGTCACCCCCTTGTCGGTGCCTCTATGCACCAGCACATACTCAGGTTCATATTTGCTGTATGCCCACTCCAGAGATTTTCACCCACAGAACTGAGTTCAGATCCTGGCTCAACTTCACACTTGACCATAGAGAATCATCGTGTCTTATGCATGAGTTTTCTGTGAGGAGTGAATAGAATGCTTGGCGCAGAGCTTTCCCTATAACCCACCAAGGTTCAGTCTTTCCTTATGAGAACCGTCAGGTTTAGTGACTTAAGGTACTTAATTAATAAGGCAAATAATTTTTTAGTGACAGACTCTTATCATTCACATGTGAAGTGTACATTACATACATAATATTCATTTATATTTTATACATATATATGTCTTATAGAAATATATTAAATTTGTTTGAAACACATAGAAATCTTATAGGAGTGGCAATTAAGACCAAATAAATCCTAATACATTTTTCACATTCCCTAATGTACTACCAGTCCATTCTGAAGGAGATCAGTCCTGGGATTTCTTTGGAAGGAATGATGCTAAAGCTGAAACTCCAGTACTTTGACCACCTCATGCAAAGAGTTGACTCATTGGAAAAGACTCTGATGCTGGGAGGGATTGGGGGCAGGAGGAGAAGGGGACGACCGAAGATGAGGTGGCTGGATGGCATCACTGACTCGATGGACATGAGTCTGAGTGAACTCCGGGAGTTGGTGATGGACAGGGAGGCCTGGCGTGCTGCGATTCATGGGGTCGCAAAGAGTCGGACACAACTGGGAGACTGAACTGAACTGAATGTACTACCTTATATTGTGAAAAGATTTAAACATTCCATTTCCAAAGTTTCTCATTTTAGTTGCCATCTATATATCAGGAACCCAGGCTCACCATTCACAAATACACTCCTAGCCACAGTCAAGTCTTCCTCAGAGGTTGGGCCTTACCTCAGGCTGTCAGATAAAGCTTCTACCCCATACTTAGAAATGCAGTAGCCACCGCCAAACAGAGATACTCTCTCCCAGCTGGACTAGAAACATTGACTACTCTTCCTCTGGTTTTTCTGATCAGGGGACAAAAGCTCAGTGTCACCTCAATGAGGCCAATTAAGTTCACATTCAAGATCTTGGAGAAGTCATCTTTGGTCAGCCATTCATTTGGGGCAGCAGGCAGAAGGATGCCAGCATTGTTCACCAAACCCCAGAGGCCTGGAGTAGAAACAAAAATATTAGTTAGAGACAGAAAGCCCATTTATGAATCATTTCAGTGTTCAAACCACATTCTCTTAAGGAAGATAAACAATAAATCCAATAGATTGGCAAATTATAAAGTATGTTTTATGTGTGCATGGTAAGTCACTTCAGTTGTGTCCAACTCTGTGTGGCCCTGTGGACTGCAGCCCACAGGCTCCTCTATCCAGGGGATTCTCCAGGCAAGATTACTGAAGTGTGTTGCCATGCCCTCCTCCAAGGGATCTTCCCGACCCAGGGATCGAACTGCATTTGGTCTCCTCCATTGCAGCCAGATTCTTTACCACTTTCACCACTTGGGAAACCTCTTCACATTTCTTTCATTGTCTCACAATTCCTGGTCTTCTCTCCACCACTCTCATAACCCAAAAAGACTGGAAGGAAGAGAATATACACTCTTGTATTGTGAGAATGGTTTTTAAGTAATAATTCCCCAATATCAGTATCACTTTTTTTTAAACAATATTGCTTTCTTTCCTTTATTCATTTTTTAGAACTTTGCAGAGGATGGGGGATGTGAATAGAAAAGAAGTGACATCTGCCACAATTTATGTCCTTGGCTCAAAATCCCAACAGAGGCCATTCTCCACTTCAGAGATCCCATTCTCAAAAGGCAGAGAGTACCTGCTGTATAGTACAGGGAGCTCAGAGCAGGGCTCTGTGTTGACCCAGATGGTGGCATGGGGGAAGTGGGTGGAGGAGAGGTCCAAGAGAGAGGGAATATATGTATGCTTATAGCTGATTCATTTTGTTGTACAGCAGAAACCAACACAACATTGTAAAGCAAGTATATCCCATTTTTTTTTAAAGGGGAAGAGAGTGAGGGATCTGTGCTGGGGTGTTTACTGATTCTTATGGGCCAATGTCATCCAGTCTCACAGGAGACTGTATGTGTAAATAATATATATTCAAATGGTTAAGACATCAATCATTCTCTCAAGAAATTTAAAATTGCTTGCAATAAAAGTTGTATTGGAAAAAGGGACTACACTGATAATTAATACAACCAAGATTAAATTCAAAAAAAGTCAGAAAAGTATGCATAACTAGATTTAGAAAGAAGGCTTCAGCCAGGGGTGGCCTTTAAAACAGAGGCTCCAATTCAGAGATGCAGAATGAATAAAATGGTGACTACAGGAAGCCACTGGCATCAGCAGTTCCCAAATGCATCCGATTTAGCTGCTTAAGCAGGAGGCTTATTTCTGGACCATTGAGGGTGTGAGGTTTTGAGGCTTCAACCTTTCATTAACATATGGAGACTTATCTCTGAAAGGGCCAAACCCCCTTTTCATTTTTCTCTCATTACTACGGGAGAGAGAGAGAAAAGCGAAACTTCAAAGGAAACATGTATCCTGGGGCTCAAGGAATTTTGGGGTGTTTTGAAAATACTTGAGGCAGTAAAAAGTCCTTATTCACTCCAAGATCTTGAAATAATGTGACCAAATAGAACAACTTTTTGAAATAAATGATTACAAAATACATGTCAACCTAATTAATGGTTCATTGTTCTGTAAACAATGTAAGAGTTCAATTTTCTCACATTTCTCACATTGTGTGTTTGTGATGATAGCTACAGAGTCACAGACAATCATCAATTAAAATGAATTATAGTTAGTTGTGATAGTTTTACTTGTAGCGCTAGTTTGTTTTCAAATAAAGCTTTGTTTTAAAGTTTACTTTTTAACTAAGAGAAAATCTTTTCTCTATGTGGGTGTGGATGCATTTCCACACCTTTGATCTGATGTGCAGTGCAGGGCCTCTACAGTGACCAGCTGGACATTCAGCCTGAAGCAAGGCAATATCTCATCCTCTTTTATTTGGCCTCAGTAGCTATGTAGCTCAAACAAAAATTTAGTAAGTTTTTGTGTCATGAATTTAAACTAGAAAATCATGCTGCTCTCAGTAATTGTGAACAAGCATTTTGCCAAAGTGCCAAAAGAAGACATTTAAACAGCACCCCACCCCCTAACAAAATGGTCCCAGAGCCTTTTACAAAAATAAGGATAAAGTGTCCTCCACCTGTGCCAACGACTGGAACATTTGCAGCTGAGAGGACCACATAGCATGGACAGAAGGAATTAATTCTTGATTTCCTTTCAGCACTGGGAGCAGAAGGGCTATGCAAGGAAGAAACACGCAGAACTTGAGAGAAAGCAGCAGTTCCTTCAGGCTTCCCAGGGGGTGCTAGTGGTAAAGAATTCGCCTTCCATTGCAGCAGATGCAGGAGATGTGGGTTTGATCCCTGGAATGGGAAGATCCCCTGGAGAAGGAAATGGCAACCCACTGCAGTATTTTGGCCTGGCAAATCCTGTGGACAGAGGAGCCTGGCAGGCTGCAGTCCATGGGGTCAGACACGACCTAGTGACTGAACAACAACAGCAGTCCCTTCATGTTGAGCACAGCACGGGCAGTGGGACGGTCAACATGCCTTTCCTTGGCTTTCCCCTCTCTCTCAGGGATTCCCTGTATTCAGAGTTCTTGCTCAGGATGCACATGGGTCAAGGCCAGGTGAGTGCAAGAAAGGGAGAAAGACCCAACACCTACAGCTATTAGTCTGCAGAATGCTCACTCAGCTGAAGGACATACCACTTCCAGATCCCAAATGGTCAGCCCTGGATTTTCTTCTAGAAAACTGAGAAATCTGGCTGCTCCCTTGCCAAAGGTAAGGCACCTACTTAGCCTCACAGGAAGCCCTCTCTGCTGCTTGCCTGGGCTGTCTGAGAAACTCATGCCAGGACTGATAAGAGGGGACACTACACACAGATTTTGCTTGGGTCTTGGTGACAGGAGTTTGGGTATACCTTGATCTCAATTATTTTCTCAAGATTGACTCATCATAAAATTCACTGTCGGCACTGACTGAACAATAAAGACATTTCCAGAACCTTCCCTGGATACAGTAGGTTTTTCTGATTCTCACCATTTGCTAACTTTGAGAAAGACAGGTTTATACTTTCATGTATTGGAGAAGAAAATGGCAACCCACTCCAGTATTCTTGCCTAGAGAATCCCAGGGATGGGGGAGCCTGGTGGGCTGCCATCTATGGGGTCTCACAGAGTCAGACACGACTGAAGCGACTTAGCAGCAGCAGCATACTGTTCTCAAGAAAAGACATGTAAAATTATATACAAGCAGCATAATGGCAGCCTGCTCATGGCGGAGTTAACCTTTTCACTCTGGATTTTCAGAGGATATCATACATGCAAATTTCGGTTTCTGCACCACAGTCACCTCTTTCTTTCCCCTCATTGCCTTTCTAGCCTTCATTCTATCTTCCCTACCTATACATCCTCTTACCTATTAAACCTGTTTCCTCACTGTTTTACCTTCCACTCTGATACACTCATATTTCATACAACCTGACTTTTTTAGGCCAGTCCCAAATGTGTTCACTTACTCCATGAATGCTAATGTATTTTTGAGTCTTCATGTAATAAAACATGTCCCAAATATACCCCCACCCTGATCCCCAAGACTTTTCACGTGGCATGGTTTTTGCTAATTCTAAAACACTGAAGACAAAGCATCCTATCCAATGGACAGATTTCCCCTGGCCATACCTCTGTCCCCAACGTGTTCCTTCACCCACTTGGCCGAAGCAACGCTGTCTGTCTTGGTGACATCCAGGATCACCGTCTGCAGCCTGTCTGATGTCTGGTTCCTTAGCTGCTCGGCCCCCTGCTCTGTCAGACACGCAGCCAGGACCCTCAAGCCTCTCAGGTCCAGCTGCCTGGCCAGCAGGTTCCCGAAGCCCGAGTCACAGCCCGTGATGAAAATGAACTTGTTCTAAAGGTGGCTCACCACCTGCCTCTCCCGGTACCAGCACAGGAGGTACAGGCCCAAGAGGACCGCCAGGTACAGCCACATGGCAGAAACCTGTCCTTCCCTTTAAGAAAAAAGAAAATTCTTCCAGACTCAAACAGGTTAGGGTTATGTTTGGCTGCTTTTTTATTGTTTTCTAGTTTAGCCTTAATCTACTCAATTTAGTTAATGATGCCTATAAAGATTAACTTTTGATATAATAATTCTGAAGGTTGGTTATTTAACAGGCTTTTGAGGAATGTATTTGAAAACAGGAAAGCAGGATGATTCTATCAGGTTTAGGAATTAATATGAAACTCCTATTCTGGTCATGCTGTCTTTAAAAAGGAGTATTTGACAAAATTTTAGATGTGTTGATATTAGGTAAAGAAAGCAGATAATGAGTCAGTTGGCAACTTCAAGCATTCAGAAATAGATACAGCTTGATTCTTCAAAGTTGAATTTGTCAAACTTAAAAGTGTTGCTAGATATGCAGACTGCAATTTGGTTTTTTCCTCTTTGTTCTCTCCTCTTTTAAACAAACAAACAAACAAAAAATACATTTAAGCAACTTTATAGAATAAAGATCATAATTATAATTAATTTAATTTTATTTTATCTGATATTTAATGTTCAATTCAAAAATATTAATTTATTTTAATATCCCTATTATGTAAAGACAGTGAAGGAAAAAGATAAATAAGTAAACATACATATTTAAGATCAAGAAGGGAAACTCAAGAAATACACAAAAACTATTGTAAAAACACTAAGAAGTGATAACTAGATGTTGGGAGGACAGCAGGATGAATAGGTAAAATGTAGACAATTTTTAGGACAGTGAAACTATTCTAGATGATACTGTAATGGTGGGCATGATCTCAGACAGTCAACAATGAGCAATCCTGAAAAGAGTTGTTTGTTCCCTGCCTGGAAGTTGAACCGGGGTAGCCTGGATGAAAACTGGAAACCCTAGCCACTAGACCACCAGGGGCTAGAAGCCAGAAGCACATTTTTCCCAGCTCTTACCCCCATGGAAAGCAAGGATGTTTCAAGGAGGCAAAAACTGTAAAAATAGGTACAAAGTTTATTTTTGGAGACACAGCGTTATTTGTGGGACAGCATACAGAGAAAATGTTTAAGACAGAAGCAAGGCAGAAATAACACACCCGAACAAAAGGACTGGGAGCATCCTATCTAATGAGAAGTAGCCCAGTAAAGAGGTGACTTAAATCACTTATATAGGATAATCTTTCCTAGTCTTTGTTCATCTTTGGCCAATTATCTTGTTTTCTTTTCACACCTGATTGGTTCTGGGACGCTCTGCAACATTTGAGCACAAATATTTGCTAAGATGGATCCCACCACAGAGGCCTGTGGGGGTATGTCCACACTAATTCTGGGTGGTTCAGTTCAGTTCAATTCAGTTGCTCAGTCATGTCTGACTCTTTGCGACCCATGAATCCCAGCATGCCAGGCCTCCCTGTCCATCACCAACTCCTGGAGTTCACTCAAAGTCACGTCCATCGAGTTGGTGATGCCATCCAGCCACCTCATCTTCTGTCGTCCCCTTCTCCTCCTGCCCCCAATCCCTCCCAGCATCAGAGTCTTTTCCAATGAGTCAACTCTTTGCATGAGGTGGCCAAAGTACTGGAGTACCCCCTCCCTTTTTGATCCCCAAGGAGCCTTCCTGCACATGTGCAGACAGCAAAGTTTTTCTTGACCTCAGGAGGGGTCATCTTATCTCTTTACTTCAGCAGAGCTCAGCTTCTACCACTAGCTTTGTTCTTGGAGTGTCAGGGTGAAAAAAAAAGCTTCAGTTCCACTCCACTTGACAAACACTAGCTGTCCAGCCCACAGGCCCATCTCTTTCCTACCACAGATACCTGTCATTATACATTTGTCAAAAATCACAGAAGGTATGACAAGAAGAGTGAACCCAGTGTAAACTATAGACTACAGGTGATAATGATGTGTCCATGTAGGTTCATCGATTGTAACAAATATACTATTCCAGTGTGGGACATTTCATAGTGAGAGAGGCTATCATACATGGGGTCAGAGTGTATATGGGAACTCTACTCTTTCTGTTCAATTCTGCTGTGAGTCTAAAACTTCTCTAAATATAAAGTCAAAAGAGATAGAGAGAGAGAAAGATAAAAACCATGATATGTACCAAGATCAAAGAGGAAAGATAGATTATATCTGGCTGGAGAAATGAAAGCTATGAGTAACTTCCAAAGGGCTGAGACTCTCCCAGAGTAACTTTAATTGATATTTCTCTTATAGAACTCATATTCATGTACCTACTGTCTTCTTGACATCTCTGTTATACAGAATCACAGATTCATAAAAATGTTAACCTATAAAATAAAAAATACAACACTCAAATAGAAATATCAGATTTAACATCTTGAAAGAGAACTATTATTCATCTCCCTGCCCCAAATTACTTTCTTCTTAAATCTTTCTTATTTTAATAAATAGCATCTCTCCACCCAGTTACATGAACCAGAAACCTGAGAGTCATTCCTAACCCTTCTTGGTCCCTCAGGCTCCATGTGCAATCCAGATGTTGATTGGATGTACTTTTTTTTTTAATTGGGGTATAGTTGCTTTACAATGTCATGTTAGTTTCTGCAGAACAGTGAAAAGGCTATACATATACACAAATCCTGGAATTCCCAGGTGGCGCAGTGGTAAAGAATCTGCCTGCCAGTGCAGGAGACGCGGGTTTGATCCCTGGGTCAGGAAGATCCCCTGGTAAAGGAAACGGCAACCCAGTTCAGTTCAGTCGCTCAGTCGTGTCCGACTCTCTGCGACCCCATGGACCGCAGCATGCCAGTCTTCTCTGTCCATCACCAACTCCTGCAGTTTGCTCAACCCACTCCAGTATTATTGCCTGGGAAATCCCATGGGCAGAGGAAGCTGGTGGGCTACAGTCCATGGGGTCACATAGAGTCAGACACAGCTGAGCGATTGAGCATGCACACATACATATATCCCCTCTTTTCTGCTTTTCCTTCCCATTTGGGCTTCCCTGGTGGTTCAACCGGTAAAGTGTCTGCCTGCAATGCAGGAAACCTGGGTTCGATCCCTGGGTCAGGAAGATCCCCTGGAGAAGGAAATGGCACCCCACTCCAGTACTCTTGCCTGGAAAAATCCCTTGGATGGAGGAGCCTGATAGGCTACAGTCATTAGGGTTGCAGAAAGTCAGACATGACTAAGCAGCTTCTCTCTCCCATTTAGGTCATCACAGAGCATCAGGTAGAGTCCCCTCTGCTGTCTTATTGATTCTGTTTCTAAAATAAACCTAGAATCTAATAACTTCTTTCCATTTCCACAGTCTGTCCAGAGACTCTACCATGTCTAGGCTGAACCTTACAATTGTCTCTTCAGTGGTCTCTGAGTCCTGCTTGATTTTCTATAGTCCTTCTCCACCCAAGGGTTAGAGTACTCTCACAAAGGTACAACTCAGGTCATGTTGCCCCTGACATGGCTTCCTCTTGTCCTTAGCACAAAGCCTCCTATCAAACGAGTGATAAGGCCTTATGGGACAAGTCCCTTCTTCAGCTCACACACTTCTCTCCATTGCTCACTGCTTCCAGAGTATGGAAGATGCCACATTTTTTGCTACCTTGTGACCTCTATGCTGTACCCTGTTTTCCCCATTCCTCATCTGAATAAACGTCTAGTCATTTTCATTTCTCGACTTTCAGTACATCTGGACTGTTATGACCCAGCAATTCGAATTAGTCAGACCTTCCAGGATAACTTCTTATCATTTATTTGTCTTTCCAGCTGATAAAGAATGTTCCACAAGAGACAACATGCCCCAGTGGTATATCAAAACTGAGCATTGTGCTTTTACTGTAACTGTAACAGCCAAATATTAGAGAACTGTGAACTTTGAGCAAATGAGGTATATTAGATCCTCAGTTCAGTTCAGTTCAGTCGCTCAGTTGTGCCCGACTCTTTGCGACCCCATGAATTGCAGCACGCCAGTCCTCCCTGTCCATCACCAACTCCCAGAGTTCACTCAGACTCACGTCCATTGAGTCCGTGATGCCATCCAGCCATCTCATCCTCGGTCGTCCCCTTCTCCTCCTGCCCCCAATCCCTCCCACAATCAGAGTCTTTTCCAATGAGCCAACTCTTCGTATGAGGTGGCCAAAGTACTGGAGCTTCAGCTTTAGCATCATTCCCTCCAAAGAAATCCCAAGGTTGATCTCCTTCAGAATAGACTGGTTGGATCTCCTTGCAGTCCAAGGGACTCTCAAGAGTCTTCTCCAACACTACAGTTCAAAAGCATCAATTCTTCGGCGCTCAGTCTTCTTCACAGTCCAACTCTCACATCTATACATGACTACAGAAAAAAATAGCCTTGACTCGACAGACCTTAGTCGGCAAAGTAATGTCTCTGCTTTTGAATATACTATCTAGATTGGTCGTAACTTTTCTTCCAAGGAGTAAGCGTCTTTTAATTTCATGGCTGCAGTCACCATATGCAGTGATTTTGGAGCCCAAAAAAATAAAGTCTGACACTGTTTCTACTGTTTCCCCATCTATTTCCCATGAAGTGATGGGACTGGATGCCATGATCTTCGTTTTCTGAATGTTGAGCTTTAAGCCAACTTTTTCCCTCTCCTCTTTCACTTTCATCAAGAGGCTTTTTAGTTCCTCTTCACTTTCTGCCATAAGAGTAGTGTCATCTGCATATCTGAGGTTATTGATATTTCTCCCGGCAATGTTGATTCCAACTTGTGCTTCTTCCAGCCCAGCGTTTCTCATGATGTACCCTGATATAAGTTAAATAAGCAGGGTGACATATAAGTTAACCAACCAGGTGACATATAAGTTAAATAAGCAGGGTGACAAGCAGGTCATTACAGCCTTGACGTACTCCTTTTCCTATTTGGAACCAGTCTGTTGTTCCATGTCCAGTTCTAACTGTTGCTTCCTGACCTGCATACAGATTTCTCAAGAGGCAGGTCAGGTGGTCTGGTATTCCCATCTCCTTCAGAATTTTCCACAGTTTATTGTGATCCACACAGTCAATAAAGCAGAAATAGATGTTTTTCTGGAACTCTCTTGCTTTTTTGATAATCCAGCAGATGTTGGTTCATCTGGTTCATCTGCCTTTTCTAAATTCAGCTTGAACATCTGGAAGTTCATAGTTCATGTACTGTGGAAGCCTGGCTTGGAGAATTTTGAGCATTACTTTACTACTTTGTAAGATAAGTGCAATTGTGCAGTAGTTTGAGCATTCTTTGGCATTGCCTTTCTTTGGGATTGGAATGAAAACTAACCTTTTCCAGTCCTGTTGCCACTGCTGAGTTTTCCAAATGTGCTGGCATATTGAGTGAAGCACTTTCACAGCATCATCTTTCAGGATTTGAAAGAGCTCAACTGGAATTTCGTCACCTCCACTAGCTTTGTTCGTAGTGATGCTTCCTAGGGCCCACTTGACTTCACATTCCAGGATGTCTGGCTCTAGATGAGTGATCACACCATTGTGATTATCTGGGTCATGAAGATCTTTTTTGTACAGTTTTTCTGTGTATTCTTGCCACCTTTTCTTAATATCTTCTGCTTCTGTTAGGTCCATACCATTTCTTTCCTTTATCGAGCCCATCTTTGCATGAAATCTTCCCTTGGTATCTCTAATTTTCTTGAAGAGATCTCTAGTCTTTCCCTTTCTGTTGTTTTCCTCTATTTCTTTGCATTGATTGCTGAGGAAGGCTTTCTTATCTCTCCTTCCTATTCTTTGGAACTCTGCATTCAGATTGGAGAAGGCAATGGCACCCTACTCCAGTACTCTTGCCTGGAAAATCCCATGGACAGAGGAGCCTGGTAGGCTGCAGTCCATGGGGTCGCTGAGGGTTTGACACGTCTGAGCAACTTCACTTTCACTTTTCACTTTCATGCATTGGAGAAGGAAATGGCAACCCACTCCAGTGTTCTTGCCTGGAGAATTCCAGAGACAGGGGAGCTTGGTGGGCTGCTGTCTGTGGGGTTGCACAGAGTCGGACACGACTGAAGTGACTTAGCAGTAGCAGCATTCAGATGCTTATATCTTTCTTTTTCTCCTTTGCTTTTCACTTCTCTTCTTTTCACAGCTGCTTGTAAGGCCTCCTCAGATAGCCATTTTGCTTTTTTGCATTTCTTTTCCATGGGGATGGTCTTGATCCCTGTCTCCTGTACAATGTCATGAATCTCTATCCATAGATCAACAGGCATTCTTTCTATCAGATCTAGTATCTTAAATCTATTTCTCATTCACACTGTATAATCATAAGGGATTTGATTTAGGTCATACCTGAATGGTCTAGCGGTTTTCCCTACTTTCTTCAATTTAAGTCTGAATTTGGCAATAAGGAGTTCATGATCTGAGCCACAGTCAGCTCCCGGTCTTGTTTTTGCTGACTGTATAGAGCTTCTCCATCTTTGGCTGCAAAGAATATAATCAATCTGATTTTGGTGTTGACCATCTGGTGATGTCCATGTGTAGAGTCTTCTCTTGTGTTGTTGGAAGAGGGTGTTTGCTATGACCGGTGCATTCTTTTGGCAAAACTCTATTAGCCTTTGCCCTGCTTCATTCCATACTCCAAGGCCAAAATTACCTGTTACTCTGGTGTTTCTTGACTTCCTACTTTTGCATTCCAGTCCCCTATAATGAAAAGGACATCTTTTTTGGGTGTTAGTTCTAAAAGGTCTTGTAGTTCTTCATAGAAACATTCAACTTTAGTTTCTTCAGCATTACTGGTTGGGGCACAGGCTTGGATTACTGTGATACTGAATGGTTTGCCTTGGAAACGAACAGAGATCATTCTGTCCTTTTTGAGATTGTATCCAAGTACTGCATTTCAGACTGTTTTGTTGACCATGATGGCTACTCCATTTCTTCTAAGGGATTCCTGCCTTTGCTATACACATATTGTAACACAATAATGTAAATCAACAATGATTTTTGTAAGTCAACATTGTAAGTCAACAATGATTTGACTTTTAAAAATGAATAACAAAATAAAATAATATTTATGTTTTTATTGAAGTATAGTTGATTTACAATGCAGTGCCATCTCTGCTGTATAGCAAAGTGACTATTATACACATATAGACATTCTTTATTTAATATTCTTTTGGTTTATCACAGGATATGGATATAGATGTCTGTGCTAAACAGTAGAAACTTGTTGTTTATCCATCCTATATATAATTATTTACATCTTCTAATCTCTCATTCCTACTTCTTCCCTCCCCTACCTGCTTCCTCGGTAAGCACAAGCTTGTTCTCTATGTCTATGAGTCTGTTTCTATTTTATAGATAGGTTCATTTGTGCCATATTTCACATTCCACATATAAGTGATATCATATAGCATTTATCTTTTTTTTCTGATTTACTTCATTGAGTATTATAACCTCTAGCTGTATCCATGTTGTTGTAAATGGCATTATTTCATTCTTTTTTATGACTGAGTAGTATTCCATTGTATGCTGCTGCTGCTGCTAAGTCACTTCAGTCATGTCTAACTCTGTGCAACACCATAGATGGCAGCCCACCAGGCTCCCCCGTCCCTGGGATTCTCCAGGCAAGAACACTGGAGTGAGTTGCCATTTCCTTCTCTAATGCATGAAAGTGAAAGTGAAGTTGCTCAGTCGTATCCGACTCTTAGCGACCCCATGGACTGCAGCCTACTAGGCTCCTCCATCCATGGGAGTTTCCAGGCAAGAATACTGGAGTGGGTTGCCATTGCCTTCTCCATTCCATTGTATGATAATATTTTAAAATAATAAAATTCCTTTGAGAAAAAAGTGGAGAAGGGTGGGGTAAAGTATTAAAGAAAGTCAAAGAGAGCATAGCTGAGATTAAATTGAATAGGAACATGAAAATTACTGCAGAGCTGGGATTTGGACTGGTGACCAACCCCCACGTTGACCAGATGTCAGATTTCACAATGATTCTTCTTGTGCAGTTATTCTCTGGTTTTTTATTGCACTGTTTTTTTGGTCTCATTTTGCCTGCCTACCTCCATCCCCCAAATGGACATTGCTCAGGGTCAAAAGGGAACTTTCCAATTAGAAAGAGTTCCTCTCACCAGGAATGGAAGAGTAGGGTAAGCAACCAGCTTCCTCAGCCTTTTGAGGTACTGCACAAATATCCCATGTTTGTTTCAAACCACTCAAACCAAAAAAGCTGAGACATATAGAAATATCTAGGAACGAGGAAGAAAAGCAAGGGGTGCCAATAGCAACCACACAGCAGGAGCAATCATGGTCCACAGTGACCTGCTGTCCAGCAGATTTTGTCACAGTCACCCTGGAGATTACATAAGTTTTCACGCTGGACTCTGTGCCACCCCTTGACCCAGCACTCCAGAGGTAGGTAAAAGTCTTCCCTTAATGAAGTCAGCCCACAAAGTCTGGAAAAGAGGACTGCTTCTTCAAATGCACAGACATCTGCACAAGGCTACAGGGATCACAAAGAATCAGGGAAACATGACTCTACCAAAAGATTACAGTAAAGTTCTCGTAGCTGGCCCTGAAGAAATGAAGATGCTGGAACTGCCCCACAAATAGTTCAAAATAATAGATCAAAAAGATGCTCACATTGCTACAAGAGAACACAGATAATTTAATGATATCAGAAAAACAGTACAAGAACAAAATGAAAAGTTCAAAAAAGAGAAAACAAAACAAAAGAACCAAACAGAAATATTGGAGCTAGAGAACAAAATGATTGAACAAAATAATTTGATAGACAATTCCAGCAGCAGACTTAATCAAGCAGAAGAAAGAATAGGTGAGCCTGAAGATGGATCAATTGAAATTATCCAGAGAAGTAGAAAGAAAATTAGGCTTTAAGCTCTGAATCAGCCTCACTCACCAGTGGGCAGATGACAGCCCCAGAACAACTGTAGCCACCCACACCCAGCCAGCCCACTCACAAGCAGACCCTGGGACTGGCTGAACCCCAGCTTCAAACACCAGTGTGTGAACATCAGCCCCAGTAAAACCACATCCCTGTAGCCTGTGGGCCCAACTCACCCACCAGCAGACCAACACAAGTTTTGGGAACCCCAGACCTTGCAGCCAAATGTATCAGGAACTGGCCCCACCCACCAGTGATTTGATACCAGCTCTGGGACCTCTTGATCCTGAAGCCAGACACTGGGAGATGGCTCTGCCTGCCAGTGGGCTTGCACAAGCACCAGGACCTGGTGGACAGGCACCAGCCCTGGGATCTCCTGAACCCAACACCACCCACCAGTGAGCCAGTTAGTGACAGGGACCCCTGGGGTTCCTCGCCAGCTGCCTTGTGACCCAAATCATTAACAAGTAGCCAGCAGTATCTGCACAAGGCAGAGCCTAGCAACCAACCAGACCAGCCAACCCTACCAGATTGCCCAAAGTTGTCACCCACCACAACAGAAGGACCCATGCGGTCTGCTTAAGGGGAATTCTGAGAGCATATAGCTCTGGTGGCAAGAAGAAAATATGCTGCTGGGATACACAGGACATTTTCTACAAAAAGCCATTTCTCCAAGGCAGGGAAATATAACCAGATATGATACATGAAAATAGATATTAATACATGAAATAAAAAATGGTAAATTAGGCAAAAATGAGGCAATAGCAGAATATTAACAAATTAAGAAACAAAACAAAATCCCAGAGGAAGAAGATTTAAGTGAAATGGAGATAGGTAATCTACCTAAGACAGGGCTCAAAGCAGTAATCATTATCAAAGCGGGGCTTCACTAGTGGCCCAGTGGTTAAGAATCTGCCTTCCAATGCAGAGGATGCAGATTCTATCCCTAGTTGGGGAACTGAAATCCCATATGCTGTGGGGCAACTAAGTTTGTGCCCTGCAACTAGAAAGCTTGCTTGCCACAACTAGGGAAGCCTGTTTACCACAATGAGAAGCCCACAAGCCACAACTAGAGAAAGCCCTTGGGCTGCAACAAAGAGCCTGTGTGCCACAACAGAGACCCAGCACAGTCAAAAAAAAAAACGATTTTTTTAAGGAAAATAGACATTGGAGTGGAGCAGGCAATGGCACCCCACTCCAGTACTCTTGCCTGGAAAATCCCGGGGTGGAGGAGGCTGGTAGGCTGCAGTCCATGGGGTCATTAAGAGTCAGACACGACTGAGGGAGTTCACTTTCACTTTTCGCTTTCATGCACTGGAGAAGGAAATGGCAACCCACTCCAGTGTTCTTGCCTGGAGAATCCCAGGGATGGGAGAGCCTGGTGGGCTGCCGACTATGGGGTTGCACAGAGTTGGACACGACTGAAGCGACTTAGCAGCAGCTGCAGCAGACATTGGAGACCATCTGCAGCGTTGTGTATTACCAAAGGTTTGGCGACAAATTTTCAAGAAGCCTGACCCAGATATCTTGGGAATATTGTCTAATCAGATGTCATCTGCTTCGATTCCAGGAAATCTTTACTTTTAGGTAAACAGATGATATAGAGGTCCAGTCAAGGTTCAGTCCTTTCTTGAAGTGTATCACATGAATCCAGGAGTCTATTCCTTGGGGTTTGGTGGCATAGGTGTTGCTGAGCAGTACCTGATAGGGACCTCTCCAAAAAGGTTGAAAGGAGTTATTCTGAAGGTATCTTTTGCAAAAGATGAAATCTCCAGATTCCAACTTATGATACTTAAGGTCTTCATCTCCTGAGAGTCCACTGTGAAAAGCCTGCTCTACCAAAACATGGTTATTTTTCATAGAAACATTTAAGCCTTTGCAATACTGGAATATCTCTCCTTTTATCGATTGTGGGTCAAAATAAGTAGGAGCAAACTGTGTTAGGTGTCCTGTACTATCTCAAAGGATGAGAGTTTATGAGTTCCAAAAGAGGCAGATGCAAGATATAAAACTACCAATGTCAATGCTTTTGGCCAACATATTTGGAGAGTCTCTACAAATTTTGCCAAATGAGTTTTAATAATGCAGTTGGTGCATTCAACTAAGCCAGCCAAATGAGGATGGTAATCACAGTAAAGGTGTTGTAAAACTGGCTAAACAGTGCAAACTTGCCAGTAAAATGGGTCCCTTGATCACTATGTAGTTTGAGAGGAGTTCCCCAGGTAGGGATAATGTTTTCCAAATGGAATTTAGTCACAGAAGAGGCAGAAGCCTGCTTGCAAAAGAAGGCTTCAGGCCAGTGTGAAAACATACAGAAAATGACTAAAACATATTTATATCCACTAGACATGGGGAGTTGTAAGAAATCCATCTGCCATACCTCGATGCTCCATTAGGCAGTTTATAATGTCAGAGAGCAAGCCAACCCAAGTGGGTACCCAATTCTACCCACCAGCAGGCTGTCGCAAGCCCCAGGACACACTTGGGCCCAGCCCCAGCTACCAGCCTGCCCACAGTTGTCACTTTGTCACAACAGAAAGGACCATGCAGCCCACATAGGAACAACCTTAGAGAATATAGCTCTGATGACCAGAGGAGAGTGTACTGCTGGGCCCCAAGGGCATCTCCTCCATCAGGCCACTTCTCCAAGACTGGGAAATGTAGCCAACCTATCTATTAGTAATTCACAGAAATAAAAACAGAGAACTAGTCAAAATGAGGATGCAGAGGAAGATATTCCAAATGAAAGAACAAGACAAAACCCCAGAAGAACTAAGCAAAGCAGAGACAAGCAATCTACCCAGAAAAGAATTCAAGATAATGATCATAAATATGTTCAACAAACTTGGAACAAGAATGGGCAAACACAGTGAGAAGTTTAACAAAGAGTTAGAAAATATACAGAAGAACCAAACAGAGCTAAAGAGTACAATAATTAAGTTTAAAATACACTAGAAGGAGTCAACAGTAGATAATATGGACGAATGAATCGGTGAATTTGAAGAGAATGGTAGAAATCACCAAAACTGAACAGAAAATGTATTTACTATCAACATAAATACGGGCCCAGCTTTGTCCTGGGCTAAAGTGCAAGCCTACGTAAGAGCATATAACTCAGACAGTTGGGCCAGAGTTGCCGTCAGGTAAAGATACTGTCTTAACAACATCAAAAGAAGTTGCGTAGCATACTTAGCACAGTATTTGCATCACCACCTTTTAACTAAGAGCCATCAGTGAACCATAAGAAGTTAGTGTTACCTAAAGGTATTTCCTGTAGATCATCACAGTGGTCAGAAGATGAACTGTCAGCATTAAGAAACTGTGATGGACTTTGTTGGTAATGAAGGGACAAAGAGCCAAAGGGGATGAAAGCATGCAAAACTTCCAGTTGAAAATACATAAGTCATGGGGATATATTATACGGCATGCCAATTCTATTAACACTGTATTGCATAGTGAAAGTTGCTAAAAAAATAAACCTTTAATGTTCTCATGACAAGAGAAACAAATTCTGTAACTGTGTATGGGGATGGATGTTAACCAGATTTATTGTGGTGATTATGTCACAATATAAACAAATATGAAATCATTACATTGTACACCTAAAACTAATCTAATGTATAATATATACATTATAATGTATAATCTAAGGTATAATGTCAATTATATCTCAATTTTTAAAAAAGAATAACAAGTATAAAATGAGTTCTGCTGAAATATGGATGTGGAGGTATTTTTAATCCTTCCCGGAGAATCATTTAAATTTATATAACTTTTATTAAAAGAATATCAAAAATGAGTAGCAAGGTTAAGATTACCACAATATAAAAGAGTAATGTGAGGGGCAATAACAAAAAGACTTCATAAGAGTTGAGGTGACTGACTGAGAAATGTTGAGTGTGGTGAGAGTTCAGGAAGGATTCTACTGACATGTACAAATGCTATTTTTAAAATGGATAACCAGCAGGGACCTATTATACACCACAGAAACTCTGCTCGATATCCTGTAATAACCTAAATGGGAAAATACTTTGAAAAAGAATAGATGCACGTATATGTATAACTGAATCATTTTGTTGTACACCTGAAACTAACACAACATTGTTAATCAACACTACTCCAATATAAAAGTTAAAAAAAAAGAATTTACTTTCAGTGAGAACGGATTTTAGTAATACATGAGCATTAGGGATAACAGGGTATGGGATAAAAACGTTATTTATTGCTCAGGCCAGGACAAATCTCCACCCTGATCCTTAGGTTTTCTTACTGGAAAAATAGGAGTGTTAAAGGGGCTAGTGCAAGGAATAATGAGGCCTTGAGCCTTGTAACAGCAGCAGCAGAGCCTTGTAATCTATTATTATGAACTTTATGCCTTGAAGGCTTTCTTTACTGACAGGGAATTGATTAATTCTGGGAAGAGGTTTTGAGAGATCTATTTGAATTTTGATGGGAGATGCACTGTAAATTTTGCCAATATCACTTGGAGATTTTACCTATAAGGATGGTAGTTGATTCAATAGAGACAAATGATGGATGTTTCCAGAATCAGCTCTAGTACTATCAGAAATAAAACAAGTAAAAGATGTCAAAATGTCATTTAATTCACCTGATGGATTACTTTGATGACTACTGTCAAATTCTAGAATTATTTCCTCCTTTGGAGAGAAAGAAATTCTGGTGTAATACTTCTAAGAAGTCTCAAATACAGAATGAATATCGGAATGGACAGGGCCAGAGTTCCTAAGGAAAAAAAGGTGTGTCTCTTTCAAAGGGTCTAAATTCAGTTCAGTTCAGTTCATTTCAGTCACTCAGTCGTGTCCGACTCTTTGCGACCCCATAAATCGCAGCACGCCAGGCCTCCCTGTCTATCACCAACTCCCGGAGTTCACTCAGATTCATGTCCATCGAGTCAGTGATGCCATCCAGCCATCTCATCCTCTGTCATCTCCTTCTCCTCCTGCCCCCAATCCCTCCCAACATCAAAGTCTTTTCCAATGAGTCAACTCTTCGCATGAGGTGGCCAAAGTACTGGAGTTTCAGCTTTAGCATTATTCCTTCCAAAGAAATCCCAGGGTTGATCTCCTTCAGAATGGACTGGTTGGATCTCCTTGCAGTCCAAGGGACTCTCAAGAGTCTTCTCCAACACCACAGTTCAAAAGCATCAATTCTTCAGCGCACAGTCTTCTTCACAGTCCAACTCTCACATCCATACATGACCACTGGAAAACCATAGCCTTGACTAGACGGACCTTAGTCGGCAAAGTAATGTCTCTGCTTTTGAATATGCTATCTAGGTTGGTCACAACTTTTCTTCCAAGGAGTAAGCATCTTTTAAAATCATGGCTGAAGTCACCATCTATAGTGATTTTGGAGCCAAAAAAATTAAAGTCTGACACTGTTTCTACTGTTTCCCCATCTATTTCCCATGAAGTGATAGGACCGGATGCCATGATCTTCGTTTTCTGGATGTTGAGCTTTAAACCAACTTTTTCACCCTCCTCTTTCACTTTCATCAAGAGGCTTTTGAGTTCCTCTTCACTTTCTGCCATAAGGGTGGTGTCATCTGCATATCTGAGGTTGTTGATATTTCTCCCGGCAATCTTGATTCCAGCTTGTGTTTCTTCCAGTCCAGTGTTTCTCATGATGTACTCTGCATAGACGTTAAATAAGCAGGGTGACAATATACAGCCTTGACATACTCCTTTTCCTGTTTGGAACCAGTCTGTTTTTCCATGTCTAATTCTAACTGTTGCTTCCTGACCTGCATACAGATTTCTCAAGAGGCAGATTAGGTGGTCTGGCATTCCCATCTCTTTCAGAATTTTCCACAGTTTATTGTGATCCACACAGTCAAAGGCTTTGGCATAGTCCATAAGGCAGAAATAGATGTTTTTCTGGAACTCTCTTGCTTTGTCGATGATCCAGTGGATGTTGGCAATTTGATCTCTGGTTCCTCTGCCTTTTCTAAAACCAACTTGAACATCAGGGAGTTCACAGTTCACGTATTGCTGAAGCCTGGCTTGGAGAATTTTGAGCATTCCTTTACTAGCATGTGAGATGAGTGCAATTGTGCGGTAGTTTGAGCATTCTTTGGCATTGCCTTTCTTTGGGATTGGAATGAAAACTAACCTTTTCCAGTCCTGTGGCCACTGCTGAGTTTTCCACATTTGGTGGCATATTGAGTGCAGCACTTTCACAGCATCATCTTTCAGGATTTGAAACAGCTCAACTGGAATTCCATCACCTCCACTTCATTTAGCAGCCTTCATTTTCCAGAGTTGAAGATTAAGAATTTTGGCAGTCTTCCTTAGAGATCACTCATCTAGAGAGTGTAAGAGTGTTTACTCTCTGGTAAAGTAGAGAGTGGATATACTTTCTGATTCCATCCTGGTCCTTTTTACTAAGTGGGAAAGCTTCTGGTTTCAGTTCAGTTCAGTTCAGTCGCTCAGTCATGTCTGACTCTTTGCGACCACATGAATCACAGCACACCAGGCATCCCTATCCATCACCAACTCCTGGAGTTCACTCAGATTCACGTCCATCAAGTCCATGATGCCATCCAGCCATCTCATCCTCTGTCGTCCCCTTCTCCTCCTGCCCCCAATCCCTCCCAGCATCATAGTCTTTTCCAATGAGTCAACTCTTCCCATGAGGTGGCCAAAGTACTGGAGTTTCAGCTTCAGTATCATTCCCTCCAAAGAAATCCCAGGGCTGATCTCCTTCAGAATGGACTAGTTGGATCTCCTTGCAGTCCAAGGGACCCTCAAGAGTCTCCTCCAACACCACAGTTCAAAAGCATCAATTCTTTGGCACTCAGCCTTCTTCACGGTCCAACTCTCACATCTATACATGACTACAGAAAAAACCAGAGCCTTGACTCTACGGACCTTAGTCGGCAAAGTAATGTCTCTGCTTTTGAATATACTATCTAGGTTGGTCGTAACTTTTCTTCCAAGGAGTAAGCGTCTTTTAATTTCATGGTTGCAGTCACCATCTGTAGTGATTTTGGAGCCCAAAAAAATAAAGTCTGACACTGTTTCTACTGTTTCCCCATCTATTTCCCATGAAGTGATAGGACCGGATGCCATGATCTTCGTTTTCTGGATGTTGAGCTTGAAGCCAACTTTTTCACTCTCCTCTTTCACTTTCATCAAGAGGCTTTTTAGCTCCTCTTCACTTTCTGCCATAAGGGTGGTGTCATCTGCATATCTGAGGTTATTGATATTTCTCCCAGCAATCTTGATTTCAGCTTGTGTTTCTTCCAGTCCAGTGTTTCTCATGATGTACTCTGCATAGACGTTAAATAAGCAGGGTGACAATATACAGCCTTGACGTACTCCTTTTCCTATTTGGAACCAGTCTGTTGTTCCATGTCCTGTTCTAACTGTTGCTTCCTGACCTGCATATAGGTTTCTCAAGAGGCAGGTCAGGTGGTCTGGGTATGACCTAAATCAAATCCCTTATGATTATACAGTGGAAGTGAGAAATAGATTTAAGGGACTAGTTCTGATGGATAGAGTGCCTGATGAATTATGGATGGAGGTTCGTGACAGGAGACAGGGATCAAGACCATCCTTATGGAAAAAAAATGCAAAAAAGTAAAATGGCTGTCTGAGGAGACCTTACAAATAGCTGTGAAAAGAAGAGAAGCGAAAAGCAAAGGAGATAAGGAAAGATATAAGCATCTAAATGCAGAGTTCCAAAGAATAGCCAGAAGAGATAAGAAAGCCTTCCTCAGCAATCAGTGCAAAGAAATAGAGGCAAACAATAGAAAAGGAAAGACTAGAGATCTGTTCAAGAAAATTAGAGATACCAAGGAACATTTCATGCAAAGATGGGCTCGATTAAGGACAGAAATGGTATGGACCTAACAGCTCCTGGTTTACCCCTTAATAAATATAGAATTAAAAACTACCTTGGAAGAAAGACCAGAATTTTCTTTAAAAACAATCTGAAGTTGATTAAAGTAGTGATGAACACGTTCATCAGTTTTTTGTGTGGAAGCCTGAATTTGGTTCCAATCAACAAGCTTTGGAAAAGCCCTGGGCTCAAGGCCTCAGACAAGAACTGTCTGCACTGAAAAATAAACAAATGGAATCTGCATGTGTGCATGCTGACGTTTCAGTTGTGTCTGACTCTTTTCCACCCTGTGGACTTAGCTCACGAGGCTCCTCTGTCCATGGGATTCTCCAGGCAAGAATACTGGAGTGGATTGCCACGCCCTCCTCCAAAGGATCTTCCCCACCCAGGGATCAAACCTGCATCCCCCCTGCATTGGCAGGCGGGTTTTTTTTTTTCCCACTAGCTCCACCTGGGAAGCCCCAAATAGAACCTAATTAGACTTAAAAAATTTGCACAGCAAAGAAAACATCAACAAAATGAAAAGACAACCTACTGAATGGGAGAAAATATTTCTTGGTTATATGACCAATAAGAGGTTAACATTCAAAATATATAATCAGTTCATACAACTTAGCATCAAAAACAGCCCAACCTAATTTAAAAATGAGGAAACCTGAATAGACAAAAAGCATACAGATGACCAGCAAACACATGAGAAGATGGTTAACATCATTAATCATCAGAGAAAGACAAATTAAACCGCAATGAGATATTACCTCATACCCGACAGAATGGCTGTTATCAAAAAAGACAAAAGTAACCAATACCGGCAAGGATATGGAAAAAAGAGAACTCTTGTGCACTGATGATGGAAATACAAATTGGTGTAGCCACTGTGGAAAACAGAACAAACTAGTGGTTGTCACTGGGGAGAGGAGTATATGCCTGCTCAGTCACTCAGTCGTGTCTGACTCGTTGTGACCCTATGGACTGTAGCCTGCCAGGCTCCTCTGTCCATGGAATTCTACAGGCAAGAATACTGGAGTGGGTTGTCATTTCCTCCTCCTTGCGTCAGGGGATCTTCTTGACGCAAGGATGGAACCTGCATCTCCTGCATTGCAGACAGATTCTTTGCCACTGAGTCACAGGGTGAGGAAGCCCAGAGGGGAATATTTGTTAATGTTGTTCAGTTGCTAAGCACATCTGACTCTGCTGCCCCATCAACTGCAGCACGCCAGGCTTCCTTGTCCTTCACTATCACCTGGAGTTTGCTCAAATTCATGTCCACTGGGTTGGTGATGCTATCTAACCATCTCATCCTCTGTCACTTCCTTCTCCTCCTACCCTCAGTCTTTCCCAACACCAGGGTCTTTTCCAATGAGTTGGCTCTTTGCATCAGGTGGCCAAAGTATTGGAGCTTCAGCATCAGTCCTTTCAATGAATATTTCAGTGTTAATTTCCTTTAGGATTGACTGGTTTGGCCCCCTTGCAGTCCAAGGGACTCTCAAGGACTCTTCTCCAGTGGGAGAAGAAGAGTGTGGGATGATTTGAGAGAATAGCATTGAAACATATGCATTGCCACATGTGAAACACATAACCAGTGTGAGTTTGATGTATGATGCAGGACACACAAAGCTGGTACTCTGTGACAACCTGAAGGGATAAGGTGCAGAGGTGGAAGGGAAGTGATACATGTATACCTATGACCAGTTCATACTGATATATGGCATAAACCATCAACCATCACAATATTGTAATTATCCTCCAATTAAAATAAATAAATAAAATTTTTTTAAAAAGTCTCCTCCAGCACCACAATTCAAAAGCATCAATTTTTGGTGCTCAGCCTTCTTTATGGTCCAACTGTCACATCCATACATGACTACTGGAAAAATCATAACTTTGACTATAAGGACCTTTGTCAACAAAGTGACGTCTCTGTTTTTTAATACTCTGTCTAGGTTTGTCATAGCTTTCCTTCCAAGAAGCAAGTATCTTTCAATCTCATGGCTGCAGTTACCACCCACAGTGATTTTGGAATGCAAGGGAATAAAATCTTTCACTGCTTACACTTTTTCCCCTTCTATTTGCCACGAAACGATGGGACCAGATGCCATAATCTTAGTTTTTCGAATGTTGAGCTTTAAGCCAGCCTTTTCACTCTCATCTTTCACTCTAATCAAGAGGTCCTTTAGTTCTTTAGAAAGGAATATAGCCAATATTTTATAATAACTATAAATGGACTAAAACCTTTAAAAATTGTGAATTTAAAAAATTTTGCTATACTGCAACTTATATCAACTATATTATACATCAACTATATCCCAATTAAAAAATAAATTTATAAAAAATAAACTGTCTGCATTTTAAGGACAAAAGTAAGGTGGTCACGAGGCCTAGACTAGAACTATGAGGTAATGGCACCCCACTCCAGTACTCTTGCCTGGAAAATCCCATGGACAGAGGAGCCTGGTGCGCTGCAGTCCATGGGGTCGCTAAGAGTTGGACATGACTGAAGCGACTTAGCAGCAGCAAGGGTCATGGAGCACACACACAGACACGCGCGCACACACACATACACACACACAACTTGAATCAGGAAAGACCCCTTTCCTCTTATAATGTCCCTCCAACACCCTCTACTGGCCTCTACTGGCAATGCATAATTTAAGAAACGGCTTGTTGAACAGTTTTCCAAAGTCACAGAGCAGTTTCTGAAGAATGAATTTGGAATTCAGAGGCAATAAATTGGTAGTTGGCACAGATAATGTATTGGTCCAATACCAGTTAGTGAATATTCATTCTTTTCTAAGTTATTTAAGACATTATCCTTACATTGTCAAATATTCATGGTTTTGTTCAGGGATTCTGTATCCTACAAAGCTATTTGCAAATCTCTGTATTAGTACCACACAATTGTTTTGTTTTTTTCTCTCCTGCTTCCCACTTTGGACAGCATTTTTCTAACGGTTTCAATGCCACCTTCTCCCTGTTGCGTGCCTTTATTACAGATTCCTGGATCACAGAATAAACTTTCCCACAGTCTCAGGTCTTTACTGGCCTATATGGTCTTTTCTTCTATTTTCCCAGGAAGGAGAGGCTTAGGAAACAAGGCCAAACTGGCAAGAACAAGATGGAGCCAGAACATGACATTCTGTACCCCACACTTCTAGCCAGCACTATCCATGACCTTTGGAGAAGTCTTTGTTTTTTTCCAGCTGCTCTGGGTCTTAGTTGCAGCTTGCAAGCTTCTCTACTTGCTGAGCACAGGTCCTAGTGTTTTGCCCAAGGTCCCAATCCCCAGAACTGAGAGAACAAGACATC
>NW_024070213.1:60865700-60956372 GCF_014754425.2 Oryx dammah | reverse complement strand
TGCTTGCTCCAGCCTATTTTAGTCATGGCCTCTATCAGGCCTCAACACTAGAGCACTGGCTAATAGTTGTAGCACACAGGTATAGTTGCCACAAGGCAGGTGGGATCTTAGTATGCTGACCAGGGATCAAACCCAAGTCTCCTGCATTAGAAGGCAGGTTCTTAACCCCTGGACCACCAGGGAAGTCTCAGTACCACATGGATTTATCACTATAGAAAAACAAGTTTTGACATTTGTTGAGGCAAATTTCCCCTCATCGTTGCTTTTCAATTATTTTTGTGATATTCCCAACCCTTTTTTCCCCAAGTGTTCTTTATTATCAACTTGCCAAATCCAGTTGGTTTACATTAAATTCACTTGTTAACATGGATAGATTTACAATATCAGCCTTCCTAAGTACTTAAAAATAAAATTCCTTTTTAAAAAATTAGCCACTGTGGAAAACAGTATGGCTTAAAAAATTAGCCACTGTGGAAATCAGTATGGCTTAAAAAATTAAACAAAATTACCATATGATTCAGCAATTCCACTTCTAGGTATGTAGCCAAAAGAATTGAAATTCAGGGCTCAAACAGCTATTTGTACACTCATGTTCATAGCAACAAAGCAACCTAAATATTTACAGGTGGATGAAAGGATAAATAAATGTGATATATATATACAATTGAATATATTCAATCTTTAAGAAGGGATGAAACTCTGATATATGCTATAACATGGATAAACCTCAAAGACACTGTGTTTAAGTGAAATGAGCCAGTCACAAAAGGACAAAAATCATATGACTCCACTTACATGAGGTACCTAAAATATGCAAATTCATAGGGACAGAAAGTAGAAAAGTGGTTACCAGGGTCTGGAGGAAGGGGAAATGGGAAGTTCATATTTAATGGGTACAGAGTTTCAGGTGGGAAAAATGAAAAAGTTCTGGTGACAGATGGTGGTAATGGTTGCACAACAATATGAACGCAAAAGTTATGACCAACCTAGACAGCATACTAAAAAGCAGAGACATTACTTTGCCAACAAAGGTCCGTCTAGTCAAGGCTATGGTTTTTCCAGTGGTCATGTATGGATGTGAGAGTTGGACTATAAAGAAAGCTGAGTGCCGAAGAATTGATGCTTTTGAACTGTGGTGTTGGAGAAGACTTGAGAGTCCCTTGGACTGCGAGGAGATCCAACCAGTCCATTCTAAAGGAGATCAGTCCTGGTGTTCACTGGAAGGACTGATGCTGAAGCTGAAACTCCAATACTTTGGCCACCTGATGTGAAGAGTTGACTCATTGGAAAAGACCCTGATGCTGGGAGGGATTGAGGGCAGGAGGAGAACGGGACGACAGAGGATGAGATGGTTGGATGGCATCACTGACTCAATGGACATGGGTTTGGGTGAACTCCGGGAGTTGGTGATGGACAGGGAAGCCTGGCGTGCTGCAGTTCATGGGGTCGCAAAGAGTTGGACACGACTGAGCAACTGAACTGAACTGAACTGAATGCTACTGAATTGTACATTTTCAATGATTCAAATGGTAGACCTTATGCTATATATATTTTACTACAATAATAATAAAATGTGCACATTTTGTTTTATTTTTTATAAAAGGATACACATGCAATATGAAAATATAGAGAACATGAAAAAAGTTATCCATAGTCCTATCAATTAGAGATGATATTTAAATTACTGATGTGTTTCCTTCTAGTTTTTAAATAATGTTTATACATACATGGTTGAGATTATGCTTACTATGCAACTTTGTATCCTGCCTTTTTAACTGAACCACTTTCCTTATGAATTAAACTTCTTCAAAATATCATTATAAGGAATTCCAAAATGGCAGAGCGAAGGAGTAGTGGTCATGGAGTGCATCTCTCTCCACAGATGCATCAGGAATCTATCTACAGACACAACAGTTCTCACAGAACACTGGCTGAATACTAGCCAGGGTCCTTGACCACCGGAAAGGGCCATATGGATCCATGCATAACTGGGTAGGACGAAAGTTAGAAGGGAGTAGAAGAGCAAGCAGGATGGAACCTGAACACCAGGGTTGGGGAGCTGAAGCAGGGAATGGATTATTGCATCTGGGAAAATCGGCTGGGACAGAAGGGAAGCATTTGAGGAGGAGGGTGAAGCAGCCGATCTGTGACAGTCTGGATAGAGTAAGAACCACACAGATAATCTGTACCCCATAAACTCTACATTCCCTGGGCTGAAACACATGTATACTGGTGTACACAGAGGCGAAGCTAGAGCATGGGGATTGGAGAGCAAGTCTAGGGCAAGGACTGCTGTTGGCTGCAGGGAGATGACCAGAGGAAACAGGATGAGGAAATCTGCAACAAGAAATGCCTTTGGAGGAAAACCGAACTGTCATAAAAGCGGGGCACTACTACTGAGTCATGTGCAAAGGTGGGAGCCCAAGAAGGATCAGCCAGGGCTGTCGCTTGTGTGCCTGCTGCCAGGGGCTAAAAAAGGCTCCTTATAGAGCCACATCTCTTGCATGGTCACCAGCTTCCCTGCACACCTGGCACCACTGGGCCCCCCATGATTCAAGCAGCCATGCCACCTCCATGCCTTATCTTCACTGGGGCAGACCCAAGTCCTTTAGGGAGGCCTCAGGAGCAGACTTTTATGGGTGGCCTACATTCAGAAGTGGGGCTAAAACTACAACTGAGTTCCAGCAGTGGAGTAGCTAAGGAAGAGGATTGAAAAGTTTTCCAGCAGCTGAACAAATTGAAGATTAAATCCACATGATTAACTAAGTAGACTCTGTGTCTATGGAAAATGTGAAAGGACAGTGAGTGTTCCCACAGAGAAAACATTCTAGCTCTGGCAGCTGTGGGCGTTGGAGGCAAGCACACACAAGAGTAGGGCCAGATTAATGTCCAAGCTGTCCCCACAGGCCCCACAGTAGATCCAGAGACCAGCTCTCCCCAGCACTCCAAGCAAGGTAGAGGTGGGCAGTGGCTCATGGTGGGGGCAGGGACACTGACAGCTGGAGCCCTAAGAAAACATTTATTATTATTATATTTTGATTCATGCTGTTGTTGATTCTGGGTTTTTTCCCCTGTTGTGGTGGTTACTTTTATTACTATTATTATTTCTGTTTAAGTTTACAGGATTTTTTAATCATACTTTTATTATTTTATGTATTTTTACTTTTACTTTGGCTTTCTGCTGTTCTGTGTTTTTGTTGTTGTTGTAGTTGTTTAATACATATAGATCTTTTTTATATATGCTTCTATTTTAACTTTGCCTTTCTGTTGTTCTTTCTTTTTTAAATCATTTTTGTCTGTTTTGTTTTCTTGGCTTTATTCCTCAGTTGGCATTCTGCTTTGGTTTTGTTTTCCATTTGTGTTTTGTTAGTTTTCTTTTTAATTGGCCAATTTCATTTTTGACTTCTCTTTTTCATCTGGTTGCTCTCTTGTACTTTGTTTTCTTTGGTTCAGTTTTGGTTCCTGTGTGTGTGTGTGTGTGTGTGTTCCTTTGTCTTTGTTTCTGCTTGTTTCTATTTGTCTAATTTTTCTTTTACCATTTGCCTGGGTTTCATTTTTTGTTTTTTTGTGTATTTGCTTTTTTGTATTTTTAAATCCCCTTTATTACCATGACAAAGAACTTGTGGGGTCTTGGTTTGGTTACCAAAAGTCCGGCCTGAGCCTCTAAGGTGGGAGCACCAAGTCCAGGACACTAGACCACCAAAATTCCTGGCCCCAGAGAATATTAATCAGTGAGAACTCCCACATAGGCCTCCTTCCAAATCCAAGACCTGGTTCCACTAAACTGCCTGCAGCACCTGGCACTGAATGTCTCACCCAACAATAAACAAGACAGGAACACAAACCCAGCAATCAGCAGACAGACTGCCGAAAGTCACACTAAGCCCACAAACACCCCAAACACATCACCTGACATGGCCCTGACATGTCACATGCCATCACCTGACATGGAGGAAAAAGTTACTTCCATCTACCAGGACACAGATGCGAATCCCCACCACTGTGAAGCCTACACACGCCCCTGGACCAACCTCACCCACCAGGGACAAAGACCAGAAGCAAGAACTACAACCCTGTAGCCTGAGGACAGGAGACATCAAGCACAGTAAATTAAACAAAATGTAAAGACAGAGAAATATCATACAGGTGAAGACCAAGGTAAAAACCCATAAAACCAAGTAAATGGAGAGGAAATAGGCAAACTACCTGAAAAGAAATATAGAACAGTACTAGTAAAGATTCAAAATCTTGACGATAGATTGGAGAAGATGAAAGAAACATCTAAAAAGGATCCAGAAGAAATGAAGAATAAACAGTGATGAACAACATAATTACTGAAAGTAAAAAAATACTCTCTAAGGAATAAATAGCAGAATAACTGAGGTAGAAGAACAGATAAAAGAGTTGGAAGACAGAATGGTGGAAATAAATGCTGAAGAACCAAATAAAGAAAAAAGAATGAATAGAATTGAGGACAGTCTCAGAGACCTCTGGGACAATATTAAATGCACCAACATTCTAACTATAGGGGTCCCAGAAAAAGAAGAGGAAGAGAAAGGGTCTGAGAAAATATTTGGAGAGATTATAATCAAAAACTTTCCTAACATGGAAAAGGAAATAATCAATTAAGTCCAGGAAGCACAAAGTTCCATGTAGGGTAAACCCAAGGAGAAACATGCCAAGACACATATTAATCAAGCTAACAAAAATTAAGCACAAAGAAAAATATTAAAAGCAGCAAGGGAAAAAAGACAAATAACATCCAAGGGAACCTCCGTAAGGTTAACAGCTGATCTTTTAGCAGAAAATCTGCAAGCCAGAAGGGAGTGGCAGGATATATTCAAAGTAATGCAAGGGAAAAACCTACAACTAATATTACTCTACCCAGTAAGGATCTCATTCAGATTTGATGGAGAACTCAAAAGCTTTACAGACAAGCAAAAGTTAAGAGAACTCAGCATCACCAAACCAGCTTTACAACAAATGCTAAAGGAAGTTCTCTAGGCAGGAAAAACAAGAGAAGAAAAAGATCTACAAAAACAAATGCAAAAAATTTAAGAAAATATTAATAGGAGCATGTATATCAATAATTACTTTAAGTATAAATGGATTAAATGCTCCAACTAAAAGACACAGATTGGCTGAATGGATACAAGAATAAGACCTGTATATATACTATCTACAAGAGACCCACTTCAGGGGCTTCCCTGGTTGCTCAGTGGTTAAGACTCCACCTTGCAATGCAGTGAAGTTGGGTTTGATCCCTGGTCAGGGAACTAAAATCCCACATGCCACAGAACAACTAAGCCCATGTGCTGTAACTACTGAGCTCATGTGCTCCAGAGCCCATGCCCTACAACTAAAGAGTCCATGTGTTGCAATGAAAGATCCTACATTACACAACAAAGATCTTGCATGCTGCAACTAAGAGCCAACACAGCCAAATAAATAGTTCAGTTCAGTTCAGTCACTCAGTTGTGTCCAACTCTTTGAGACCCCATGAATCACAGCACGCCAGGCCTCCTGGTCCATCACCAACTCCCAGAGTTCACTCAGACTCATGTCCATCGAGTCCGTGATGCCATCCAGCCATCTCATCCTCTGTCGTCCCCTTCTCCTCCTGCCCCCCAATCCCTCCCAGCATCAGAGTCTTTTCCAATGAGTCAACTCTTCTCATGAGGTGGCCAAAGTACTGGAGCTTCAGCTTTAGCATCATTCCTTCCAAAGAAATCCCAGGGTTGATCTCCTTCAGAATGGACTGGTTGGATCTCCTTGCAGTCCAAGGGACTCTCAAGAGTCTTCTCCAACACCACAGTTCAAAAGCATCAATTCTTCAGCACTCAGCCTTCTTCACAGTCCAACTCTCACATCCATACATGACTACTGGAAAAACCATAGCCTTGACTAGACGGACCTTAGTCAGCAAAATGTCTCTGCTTTTGAATATGCTATCTAGGTTGGTCATAACTTTTCTTCCAAGGAGTAAGCGTCTTTTAATTTCATGGCTGCAATCACCATCTGCAGTGATTTTGGAGCCCGCCAAAATAAAGTCTGACACTGTTTCCACTGTTTCTCTATCTATTTCACATGGAGTGATGGGACCGGATGCCATGATCTTCATTTTCTGAATGTTGAGTATTTTAAAAAGAGAGAGAGACCCACTTCAGACCTAAGGACACATATAGACTGAAAGTGAGGGGATGGAAAAGATATTCCATGCAAATAGAAATCAAAAGAAAATTGGAGTAGCAATACTCATATCAGACAAAATAGATTTTAAAATAAAGACAATTACAAGAGACTTGAGAGTCCCCTGGACAGCAGGAGAACAAACCAGTCAATCTTAAAGAATATCAAACCTGAATATTCATTGGAAGGACTTATACCAAAGCTGAAGCTCCAATACTTTGGCCAGCTGATGCCAAGAGTGAACTCATTGGAAGAGACCTCAATGCTGGGAAAGAGGAGGAGAAGGGGGCAACAGAGGATGAGATGGTTGGATGGCAAACTCAGTGGAGATGAGTTTGAGCAAATTCTGGGAGATAGTGAAGGACAAGGAAGCCTGGTGTGCTATAGTCCATGGAATCACAAAGAGACACAACTGTGTGACTGAACAACAACAACAAGAAACAATGAAGGACACTACATAATGATCAAGGGATCAATCTAAGAATGTGTGTGTGCTTAACTGCTCAGTCATATCTAACTCTTTGCAACCCCATGGATTGCAGCCCACCAGGATTCTCTGTCCCTGGGGATTCTCCAGGCAAGAATACTGGAGTGGGTTGCCATATCCTCCTCCAAGGGATCTTCCCAACCCAGGGATCTTCCCAACCCAGGGATCAAGTCCAGGTCTCTCATACTGCAGGCAATTCTTTACCAACTGACCCACCAGGGAAGCTCCAATTTAAGAATAAGATGTTAACAATTATAAATATTTATGCACCCAACACAAAAGCACCCCAATATATAAGACAAATGCTAACATATATAAAAGGATAAATCAACAGTAACACAATAATAGTGTGGAACTTTACCACCCCACTTATACCAATGGACAGATTATCCAAATAGAAAATTAATAAGGAAATACAAGCCTTAAATCACACATTAGACCAGAGGGACCTAATTGATATTTATAGGACATTCCATTGAAAAGCAGCAGAATACACTTTTTTTTTTCAAGTGCACATGGAACATTCTCAAGAATAGATCACATCTTGGGTCACAAATCAAGCCTCAGTAAATTTAAGAAAATTTAAATCACATTAAGCATCTTTTCTGATCACATCACCATGAGATTAGATATCAATTACAGTGGAAAAACTGTAAAAAACTCAAACACATGGAGACTAAATAATATACTTCTAAGTAGCCAAGTGATCACTGAAGAAATCAAAGAGAAAATAAGAAAAAAAAAAAAACATAGAAACAAATGACAATGAAAACATGACAATCAAAAACTATGGGATGCAGCAAAATTAGTTCAAAGAGGGAAGTTCACAGCAATACAATACTACATCAAGAAACAAGAAAAACATCAAATAAACAACCTAACTTTACACCAAAAACAACTAGAAAAAGAAGAATAAAAAACACAAAATTAGTAAATAATAAATCATAAAGATCAGAGCAGAAATATATGAGAAAGAAATGAAGAAGACAATAGCAAAGATCAATAAAACTAAAAGCTGGTTCTTTGAGAAGATAAAATTGATAAACCATTAACCAGACTCATCCAAAAAAAGGGGGTGGGAGAAGACTCAAATCAATAAACTTAGACATTAAAAAGGAGAAGTTACAACAGACACCACAGAAATACAAAAGATCGTTAAGAGACTACTACAAGAAATTTTATGCCAATAAAATAGACAACCAGGAAGAAATGGACAAATTCTTAGAAAATTTCACCAGTCCAAGACTGAAGACTGCCTGCAGTGTGGGAGACCCAGGTTCTAAACCTGAGTCAGGAGGATCCACTGGAGAAGTAAATGGCAACACACTCCAGTATTCTTGCCTGGCAAACCCCAAGGACAGAGGATCCTGGCAGGCTATAGTCCATGTGGTCACAAGAGTTGAACATGACTTAGCTACTAAACCACCACCACCACCAAGACTGAACCAGGAAGAAGTCAAAAATGTGAACAGACCAATCACAAACGCTGAAATCAAACTGATCAAAAATCTTCCAACAAACAAAAGCCCAGAGCTAGATGGTTTCATGAGTGAATTCTATCAAATGTTTAGAGAAGAACTAACACCTATTCTTCTCAAATTCTTCCAAAAAATTGCAGAGGAAGGAACACTTCCAAACTCATTCTACAAGGTCACTATTACCCTGATACCAAAATCAGACAAAAATATTACCAAAAAAAGACAATTTCAGGCCAATATCACTGATGAACATAGATGCAAACATCCTCAACAAAACACTACAACAGAATTCAACAACACACCAAAAGAATCATACACCATGATCAAGTGGGGTTTATCCCAAGCAAAAATTCTTCAATATATGCAAATCAATCAATGTGACACACCATATTAACAAATTGAAAAATAAAAAGCATATGATAATCTCGATAGATGAAAAAAATTTTTTGACAAAATTCAACACTCATTCATGATTTTGAAAAACCTCTCCAGAAAGTGGGCATAGAAAGAACTTACCTCAACAAAATAAAGACCATATACAACAAGCTGACACCAAACATTCTTCTCAACAATGAAAAACTGAAAGCATTTCCTCTAAGAAGACAAGGGTGCCCACTCTTGTCACTCATCAAAACATAGTTTTGGAAGTTCTAGCCACAACAATCAGAAAAGAAAAAGTAATAAAAGAATCTGGACTGGAAAAGAAGAAGTAAAACTGTCACTGTTTTCAGGTAACATGCTACATACATGTGTGTGTGCGTGCTCAGTCACTCAGTCATGTCTGACTCCATGCAATCCCCTGGTGTGTGGCCCAGCAGGCTTCTCTGTGCATGGGCTGTTCCAGGCAAGAATACTAGAGTGGGTGCCATTCCATTCTCTAGGGGGTCCTCCTGACCCAGGGATGGAACCTGTGCATGTCTGACTCTGTGCAATCCCCTGGTCTGTGGCCCAGCAGGCTTCTCTGTCCATGGGCTGTTCCAGGCAAGAATACTGGAGTGGGTGCCATTCCATTCTCTAGGGGGTCCTCCCACCCCAGGGATGAAAACTGTGTCTCCTGCCACTCCTGCATTCGCAGGTGGAGTCTTTACCCCAAGCCACCTGGGATGCCTGGACTATACATGGAGAATACTAAAGATTTAGGATTTACCCGCCAGAAGATTACTAGTATTAATCAATGAAGTTACTAAAATCGCAGGATAAAAAATTACTGCACAGAAACCCCTCGCATTCCCATACGCTAACAACCAAAAATCAGAAAGAGAAATGAAGGAATCAAGCCTATTCACCATTGCAAGAAAAAGAGTAAGTACCTAGGAATAAGCCTACTTAAGGATATAAAAGACCTATGTACAGAAAACTATAAGACGCTGATGAAAGAAATCAAAGATGGCAAAACAGATAGAGAGATAGGCTATATTCTTGGATTGGAAGAATAAATATTGTGAAAATGACTATACTACCCAAAGTAATCTACAGATTCAATGCAATCCCTATCAAATTACCAATAGCATTTTTCACAGAACTAGAACAAAATTTTTTACAATTTTTTTAGAAACACAAAAGACCCAGAATAGCCAAAGCAATCTTGAAAAAGAAAAACAGAGCTGGAGGAATCAGCCTCCTTGACTTCAGACAATATTACAAAGCTACAACCGTTAAGACAGTATAACAGAGCTGGAGGAATCAGCCTCCTTGATTTCAGACTATATTACAAAGCTACAACCATTAAGACAGTATAGTATTGGTACAAAAGTAGAAATATAGATCAAAGGAACAAGATAGAAAACCCGGAGATAAGCCCATGCACTTGTGGGCACCTTGTGTTTGACAAATAAGTCAAGAATATACAATGGAGAGAAGGTAGCCTCTTCAGTAAGTGTTGCTGGGAAAACTGGACAGCTATGTGTAAAAGAATGAAATTATAACACTTCCTGACACTATACAGAAAAATAAACTCAGAATGGGACCTAAACTTTGATCCATTTTGAGTTACCTTTTGCATACAGTATAAATTGGGGTTCAGTTTCATTCTCTTGCATGTGGATATCCAATTCTTCCCACACCATTTCTTGAAAAGGCTGTTCATTTCCTATTAAATTGTCTTGACATCCTTGTTGAAAATCAATTAACTATAAATGTAAGGGTTTATTTCAAGTCTCTAATTCTATTTCCTTGATCTATTTGCCTATCATTATGCTGATACCACACTGCAGCTTTGCATTAAGTTTTGAGATCAGGAAGTAGGAATCCTCCAGCTTTGTTCTTCCTTTTCAAAATTGTATTTGATATTCAGAGTCCTTTGACTTTCCATATGAATGTTTGGATAAGTTTGTCGGTTTGTGCAAAGAAAACAGCTTGGAATTTAAGGGGGAATGAATTGAAATTATAGATGAATTTGGGGGTTATTACTAGGAGATCCAACCAGTCCATCCTAAAGGAAATCAATCCTGACTGATGTTGAAGCTGAAACTCCAATACTTTGGCCACCTGATGTGAAGAGCTGACTCATTTGTAAAGATGCTGATGCTGGGAAAGATTGAAGGCGAGAGGAGAAGGGGATGATAGAGGATGAGATGGTTGGATGGCATCACCAACTCAATGGACATGAGTTTGGTAAACTCCGGGAGTTGGTGATGGACAGGGAGGCCTGGCATGCTGCAGTCCATGGGATCGCAAAGAGCTGGACACGACTGAGAGACTGAACTGAACTGAACTATCTTGAGAATTTTAAGTCTTCCCATTCATAAACATGTAATGTCTTTACATTTATTTAGATCTTCTTTAATTTCTTTCTACAATGTTTTGTAGTTTTTAGTGTGTAAGTTTTATAATTGTTTGATTAAACTTATTCCTAAGTATTTTATTCTGTTTGATACTATTGTCAATTGAGTTATTTTCTTAAATCAATTTTGTATTGTTCATTTCTAGTGTGAAGAAATACAATTGATTTTTGTATATTGATCTTGCATTCTGTAATCTTGTTGAACTTACTTATTAACTCTAATAGCTTACTTTCCTTTTTTAATTGAAGTATAGGTGATTTATATTATGTTAGTTTCAGGTGCCCAGAAAAGTGATTCAGTCTTTTACAGATTATATTCTGTTACACATTATCTTCTCTTCCTTTGGGAGACTAAGAGGGAGAGGAAGCTGTCTGAATGGTTTCATTTATAATTGAACTCTAGGGTTTCCCTGGTGGCTCATCTGGTAAAGAATCTGCCTGCAACGTGGGAGACCTGGGTTCAATCCCTGGGTTGGGAAGGTCTCCTGGAGAAGGGAAAGGCTACCCACTCCTGTATTCTGGCCTGGAGAATTCCATGGACTCTATAGTCCATGGGGTTGCAAAGAGTCAGACCCGACTGAGCAACAACTTTCACTTTCATAGGCTATTACAAGATATTGGATAATAGGTTAAAAAAAAACAAACAAATCTTTGCTCCTATCTATTTTACAAATAGTATTCAGTATCTGTTAATCCCATATTCCTGATTTGTCCTTCCCCTCGACCTTTCTGCTTTGGTAATCATAAGTTTGTTTTTTTCTGTCTGAGAGTCTGCTTCTATTCTGTATATGCAATCATTTGTATTACTTTTAAGATTCTACATATAAGTATTATCATATAGTATTTATCTTTCTCTGACTTATTTCACTAAGCATTATGTTCTCTGAGTCCATATTGGTACAAGTGGCAATATTTCATTCTTTTATGACTGAGTAATATTCTATTGCATGTATATACTATGAGCTTCTCAGGTAGCACTAGTGGTAAAGAGCCCACCTGCCAAGGCATGGGTTCAATCCCTGTGTTGGGAAGATCCCCTGGAGGAGGTCATGGCAACCCACTCCAGTATTCTTGCTTGAAGAATACCATGAACAGAGGAACCTGAAAGGCTGGAGTCCACAGCGTCTCAGAGTCAGACATTATTGAAGGTACTTAGCATGCACACATACCTCAACAAAGCTGGGGGAGAAAAAGCTAGTGAGATATAAATGACAGAATGAAATGAACATTCATTGAAGACCTACTACATCCCGCTGTAGTGAAATCTGTCTACATTCATGCACACATACATACACACATACACAGTCTCATTAGTCTTCATGTGGTTCCTGTCTCTTACAGGCCCTACATTTTCCGTTAAAACTGATCTCTCACCAGGGTTCCCCAGCATCAATGTTCTCTTTAGGGAAGGTACCCTCTGCCCCAACTCACACCTGCAGAGGTCTACTCAAACACTTTGACTCATGTTATCCAATTTAACAGATACCTATTGAACTACTACCAAGTACAATGACACAGACATGTAGAAGATTGGGTCCCTTGCCTTAAAGAGCCATCAGTCTCATTTGAGAAACCAAGTAGATGCTAAAGAACTAGCTACCTAAGGATGAAAAGTTATCTACAACTTAGAATATATAATTGTCCAAACCAATTCATTTTTGAGAATGTGAAAGGGCTATTAATAATTGTGCTGAGGTAATAGGAATAAAGTGGGCAAGAAGTAGAAATAAAGTGGGTATATGAATCTCATAAAGAGAACAGGTCTGCATTACTGAAGAACACTTTGTTTGCTGAAGAGTAAGAGGGACATGGATTTGCCACATGGGACAGGAACTGGGACCAAGCTAAATCAGTCTGCATGGTGGAGGAGTTGATATTTTCAGGGGAAAACTCAGAGCAATGGGATAAAGTCAAGAGGCTGGGTGCAGCTAAAAGAGCTTCAGGGAAAGAAGCCCCTGTAATGAAGGTAGCAGAGAATAGGTTTGAGGAAATCAAATCAAAGTCAATTATGCATTTTAAATTGCTTATTTTGAGGCATATAACTACCGTCTGGCTTCTCTCCCACAAAAATCTTCAGTAAAAGCTACATTTCTCACCACTACTCTTTTGTAAGTAGACTCCGGGGAAAATTTGGAGAGATTCTGAGTTCTGCTTTGCGGTTTAAGTGGAGCAAAAACACAGACGCTACCAGAGCTAGAGGACAGAGAACCACTACATCTGGTTAATCAACAAAAGCAACTCTTTTGTGTATATATCCTATACTGATAAACTTTAGCGACTTTTTGCATTTTCACTCATCTTTAAACAAGTTTCATTCCTTGTACAGTTCCAAAGTGTATGATAGAGACTATGGGTATGACAGGGAACAATCTAGGAAGGAAGGAGTTTGGGTCAGAAAAGGCTTCTGAGAGGCTTAAGAAAGAAAAAGAAGGGAAGATGATCCAAGAGGGATAGCATGAGCACAGATGGTGATAAAAAATACGAGCTGGGCATTAACAGGGAGAGTGAGGAGGCCAGTCTCTTTGGAAAAAAATGTTATACTGAGGAGCAGGAACAATGCCAGGGAAGCAGAATAAAGGTCTCAGTATCTTTAGTCAGCAGAGTTAGAGAAGGGAAAAAGCACCAGCTGCAGCCTATTCACAGAAAGCCACAGTGCTGCCTTTCATCTTGATCTATACGCTTTCAGTCATTTGACCTATTTTTTTTTTTTTTTTTTTGGCTGCACTGGGTCTTTGTTGCTGCGTGTGGGCTTTCTCTAGTTGTGGCAAGTGGGGACTACTCTTAGCTGTGGTGTGCAGGCTTCTCATTGTGGTGACTTCTCTTTTTGCAGTGTGTGGGTCCTTCATCTGAAGCACACGAGCTTCAGATGTTGTGGCTGGCGTTCAGGCTGAGTTACCCCATGGCACGTAGGAATCTTCCTGGAGCAGGAATCAAACCCACGTCCCCTGCATTGGCAGGTGGATTCTTAGCCACTGGACCACCACAGAGGTTTCTGGCCTGTATTTTTAACAAAATATGGAACATATGAAACATAATCTACATGTAACTTAACCATATGTCATGAACATCTCCCATTCATTAAGCATCATCCTTCTACCATTTGATTTTTATTGGCTCTTTTTTACTCTTTCACAGATGAAGTATGCATGAAGTTTATGAGCAAGAGAACTGAGGTTGTCACCAAAAAAATATTCTGAAAAGAAGGTTGGAGCCGTGGAAGCTAGACGTGGAAGGCCCATTCAGAGGCCAGTGTAATCTTCTAGAGCCTGTGGAAGCTCCTAGAGAGACCGTGAGAAATGCAAAATGTGCTAGCTCTCAAGGGCAGCACAACAAATGCACACAAGATGTACAGTGCAAAGCACCACAGGGGTGAAGCCAGAAACTAGCTCTGCAAGAACTCATAAGAGGATGGGAGGGGGTCTGGCAGGGCCTCTCAAAGGAAGGGAGCAGGGATTGGCACATGGGACAAGGGGGCTCAGTAAGTACAGACTGTCTTGAAAGAGCATGACATGCACTTAGGCTTCTTCCCTTCTGTCTGTTGTCTATTAGTCTTCATGTTCTGTTCTTTAAATGAGAGGAAAAAATTCTCTTCCCTACTCCTCTTTCCATCGGGAGACTCTGTTCTCACTTACTTTCCCTTACCCTCTCGGGAAAAGACCGGCCTGAAAAACCTCCAGCCACAGGGAGAATGACTCAGCATAACTTTTAACTGATTCCAAATCCTTGAAGACGATCTTTGATGACTTCACATTTCATTCACCACCCACTTCATGCTTAATCAGTGGTGGCTTGTAAGGCCTTTCTCTTTAAAACTTAACACACACACATGCACAGTTTCTTTGGCAGCAAATTTCTGCTTCGCCGTCATGGTCTAGCTCATCTATCTGTGACATTCTCGGAGAAAATTTCCCCCAACTTCTTTTCTTTCTTCACACCCCTCCAAAGTAATGGCTTCTCTCTCTGAGCCTGACAGTCCTAGTCCCAGTCACTGTCACAACCACACAACGTGACAGGCATCACACAAGGTGCCTGCTGTAGTCTCCACAATATGCTCTCCAAAAGCAGGAATCCTGCCTCCTGGCCTCTGGGGCCCCAGTACCTGGCCTAAAGGAACTCAGTATTGTTAAATGGACACCAACTTGGAAAAATAAAAGTGAAAGAAAAGGTTAGGGGACATCAGATATCCTTGGGCATAGACTCAAGAGTCCTCAGCTCTGAGTAACTTTTTTACATAATCACATCAGAAATTTTTTACGGCACTATTTTCCATTCAACTGCCTCCAGGTCCTACATGTTCCACATAAAACCACATCTTATTACCACTTCCACCCACACCAAAAACCTGCAGCTATCTCAATGAACAATTTTTCATATCAGCAAAGCTCTGAAGTGCCTGTCTCTGCTTTCTCATTCAATGAATATTTATTAAGCAACTATTATATTCAGGGAACAATCTCTCTTGACATCCCCTGCAGCGCCCTTGAGACCCATTGCTTCAGACAAACAAAGGCGCTATTATAAACATACACCCAGACACTGAATAATGATGGATGAGGGTGCATCCAGCTTGCTTTCTGCAACTCATACTTTCAAAGTCATTACATCCTGTACTTCCTGTGTCCCAGCTTTCCTTGTGCCTTTTAAATCTTTATAACTTGGAATGTGAGCATGATACAAGCCATCTAGAAACAACTTTTTAAAGCAACACTATTAAAGTTTAGGGAGACTTTGTTGTATTTGAAGCATTTGTGTTCAGTCATGTCTGACTCTTTTGCAATCCCATGGATTGTAGCCTGCCAGGCTCCTCTGTCCATTGGATTTTCCAGGCAAGAATCCTGGAGTGGGTTGCCATTTCCTCCTCCAGGAGATCTTCCCGACCCAGGGACAGAGCCCATGTCCCGGCGTCTCCTGCATTGGCAGATGGTTTCTTCACTGCTACGCTATGCTGCACGTATATTCTCCTTTCAGGCACTACGGTTAGTGAGAAGTGGCTACAATACATACGCATATCTATTGTACAGTGTACAGTGTATCCTCATGAGAGGGTGACAGGCAGGAAGTCCAGAGTTCTCCCAACAGAGGAAATAGGCTGCAAGTGTCAGACTTTTTTTTAATCTCTCTTTTAAGTGGCAGGAGGAAACAAACTGCTGTTATATTTTTTCCCCTTCTCTATGAAAATTTAAAAAGAGGTTTCTCTGAAAATTCTGTGCCACCTAATGACAGCTGGTTCCACCTGAACTTAACTTTTCTCAAACCTTGAACTAACCAATGCATTTTTCTTATGGAAATATTTCTCTTAAGCTATGTTAACGTACTATGTATTTACCCTTGACTCTGTCTTCAAGTTGGTTCTGCCTAAAGGCTCAGAACCAATATGTTATCCTGATACATTGTTCTCCTAATCTATGTTAATGAAACTATATATTTGTATGGAAATCTGCCTTTCTTTAAGATTCATGTCAATCGTTTTATGGCCTGGGATGACTCACCTGGTGCCAACATTATCTCAAAATGCATCTTGTGGGTGAGGGCCCTGGTGCCATTCTCTGAGTTTTGAGACATTTCCTTTCTTTATTAGCAGACTGCTAGAAGCTACATAACATCCAGCTAAAGACTAGCCGGTGGGGTACTCTTTCTGTCCCCCTCTAATGTCTATGTCAGAAGATTTCTCTCTTTTATACTTTAATAAAACTTTATTACACAAAAGCTCTGAGCAATCAGGCCTTGTCTCTGGCCACAGATTTAATTCTTCTCCTTCGGAGGCCAAGAATCCTGGCGTCTTTTGTGTTTCAGCAACAACCTTTCACTCAAACCAGCAGAATGGAAGTTGTCTGCTGTAACAAAACACATCACTCTCTCTCCTAAAACTAAACTACATTGAAATAGAAATTCAGTTTCTAACTCAATAAATAAGTTTACAAAGTTGGGTCTATGTAGAGAACAGAGCTGGTGTTGAAAGGTTGTTGGAGAAGGGACAGGCTACCCATGGGGTCGCAAAGAGTCGAACACAACTGAGGGACTTACACTTTCACTTTCTCTGTACTATACAGTAGGACCTTATTGTTTATCTATCCTATTTATGGTAGTTTGTATCTGCTAATCCCAAACTCCTAATTTATATCTCCCTACCCTCCTTTCCCAAAGCCTTTGACTGTGTGGATCACAACAAACTGTGGAAAATTCTGAAAGAGATGGGAATACCAGACCACCTGACCTGCTTCTTGAGAAAGAAGAAAAGGAAGCAACAGTTAGAACTGGACAAGGAACAACAGATTGGTTCCAAATAGAAAAAGGAGTATGTCAAGGCTGTATATTGTCACCCTGCTTGTTTAACATCTATACAGAGTACATCATGAGAAACGCTGGGCTGGAAGAAGCACAAGCTGGAATCAAGATTGCCAGGAGAAATATCAATAACCTCAGATATGCAGATGACACTACCCTTATGGCAGAAAGTGAAGAGGAGCTAAAGAGCCTCTTGATGAATGTGAAAGAGGAGAGTGAAGAGGTTGGCTTAAAGCTCAACATTCAGAAAACGAAGATCATGGCATCTGGTTCCATCATTTCATGGGAAATAGATGGGGAAACAGTGGAAGCAGTGTCAGTCTTTATTTTGGGGGGCTCCAAAATCACTGCAGATGGTGACTGCAGCCATGAAATTAAAAGATGCTTACTCCTTGAGAGGAAAGTTATGACCAACCTAGATAGCATATTCAAAAGCAGAGACATTACTTTGTCCACAAAGTTCCGTCTAGTCAAGGCTATGGTTTCTCCAGTGGTCATGTATGGATGTGAGAGTTGGACTGTGAAGAAAGCTGAGTGCTGAAGAATTGATGCTTTTGAACTGTGGTGATGGAGAAGACTCCTGTGAGTCTCTTGGACTGCAAGGAGATCCAACCAGTCCATTCTAAAGGACATCAGTCCTGGGTATTCTTTGGAAGGACTGATGCTAAAGCTGAAACTCCAATATTTTGGCCACCTCATGCGAAGAGTTGACTCATTGGAAAAGACTCTGATGCTGGGAGGGATTGAGGGCAGGAGGAGAAGGGGACGATAGAGGATGAGATGGTTGGATGGCATCACCGACTTGATGGACATGAGTTTGAGTAAACTTTGGGAGTTGATAATGGACAAGGAGGCCTGGCATACTGCAATTCATGGGGTTGCAAAGAGTCGGACACGACTGAGCAACAGAACTGAACTGAACTGACCCTCCTTTCCCCTTTAGCAGGCATAGGTTTGTTTTCTATGTCAAAACTCTGTTTCTGTTTTGTAATTAAGTTCATTTGCATCATTTTTAGATTCCATATATAAGTGGCATCATCATGATATTTGTCTTTCTCTGACTCATTTCACTTGTATGATAATCTCCAGGTCTATCCATGTTGCTCTAAATGGCTTTATTTCAGTCTTTTTATGGCTGAGTAATATTCTATGGTGTGTGTGTATATATATATGTGCCACTTTTTCTTTATCTATTCCTCTGTGAATGGACATTTAGGTTGCTTCTATGTCTTGGCTATTGTAAATAGTGCTACTATAAACATTGAGGTGCGTGTATCTTTTTTTAATACTTTCTTAGGTTTTTTGTTTGTTTGTTTCTGTCTTTAAGCCAAATGAGATTTTAAAAAATATTTATGTATGGCTGTACTGGGTCTTTATTGCCGCTCTGGCTTTTCTCTAGTTACAGTGAGCAGGGGCTACTGTCTGTTTGAGGTGCTTGGGCTTCTGGTTGTAGTGGTTTCTCTGGCTGCTGAGCACAGGGTCTACTAGGCATGAAGGCTTCCAGCAGTTGTGCTGTGGGGGCTCTAGAACATAAGCTCAGTAGTTGAGGCTCATGGGTTTAGATACCCCATGGCATGTGGAATCTTCCTGGACCAGGGATGAAACACATGTTCCCTTCATTGGCAAGCAAATTCTTAACCACTGGGAAGTCTGAGACGCATGTATCTTTCTGAATTAGAGCTTTTTCCTGATCTATGCCCAGGAATACGATTGCTAGATCATATGGCAACTCTGTTTTTGTTTTTTTAAGGAACCGCCATGCTATTCTCCATAGTGGCTGCATCAATTTCCATTCCCACCAACAGTGTAGAAGCGTTCCCTTTTCTCCACAGCCTCTTCAGAATTTGTTACCCGTAGACTTTCTGATGATGGCCATACTGACCAGTATGAGGTGATACCTCATTGTAGTTTTGATTTGTATTTCTCTAATAATTATCAATGTTGAGCATCTTTTCATGTGCCTACTGGCCATCTGCTTGTGTTCTTCAGAGAAATGTTTCTCTAGGCTTTCTGACCATTTTCATTTGGGTTGTTTGGTTTATTTTGATATTGAGTTGAATGAGCTGTTTGTTTATTTTGGAAATTAAATCCTTGTCAATCGAATCATGTGTAAATATGTTCTCCCAGTTCATAGGTTGTATTTTCATTTTGTTTATGATTTCCTTTGCTGTGCAGAAGCTTATAAGTTTCATTAGGTCCCATTTGTTTATTTTTGCTTTTATTCCTATTGCCCTGGGAAAGTTACCTAAGAAAACGTTGCCACAATTTATGTCAGAAAAAAATTTTGCCTACATTCTCATCTAGGGGTTTTATGGTATCATTTATGGTCTTATATTTAAGTCTGTAAGCCATTTTGAGTTTTTGGATGTGCGTGTATGGTGTACGGGAGTGTTCTATCTTCATTGATCTGTATGTGACTGTCCAACTTTCCCAACAATTGCTGAAGAGACTATCTTTTCTCCATTGTATATTCTTGCCTCCTTTGTTGAAAATTAATTCACCATGGGTGTGTGGATTTATTTCTGGGCTCTCTATTTTGTTCCATTGATTCATATGTCCGTTTTTGTGCCAGGACTCTGCTGGTTTGATTACTATGGTTTTTTATTATTGTCTAAAGCCTGGGACTAACACCCAAAAAAGATGTCCTTTTCATTATAGGGGACTGGAATGAAAAAGTAGGAAGTCAAGAAACACCTAGAGTAACAGGCAAATTTGGCCTTGAAATGCAGAATGAAGCAGGACAAAGACTTATAGAGTTTTGCCAAGAAAATGCACTGGTCATAGAAAACACCATCTTCCAACAACACAAGAGAAGACTCTATGCATGGACATCACCAGATGGTCAACACCGAAATCAGATTGATTATATTCTTTGCAGCCAAAGATGGAGAAGCTCTATACAGTCAACAAAAACAAGACCAGGAGCTGACTGTGGCTCAGATCATGAACTCCTTATTACCAAATTCAGACTCAAATTGAAGAAAGTAGGGAAAACCACTAGACCATTCAGGTATGACCTAAATCAAATCCCTTATGATTATACAGTGGAAGTGAGAAATAGATTTAAGGGCCTAGATCTGATAGAGTGCCTGATGAACTATGGAATGAGGTTTGTGACATTGTACAGGAGACAGGGATCAAGACCATCCCCATGGAAAAGAAATGCAAAAAAGCAAAATGGCTGTCTGAGGAGGCCTTACTACTAGCTGTGAAAAGAAGAGAAGTGAAAAGCAAAGGAGAAAAGGAAAGATATAAGCATCTGAATGCAGAGTTCCAGAAAATAGCAAGAAGAGATAAGAAAGCCTTCTTGAGCGATCCATGCAAAGAAATAGAGGAAAAGAACAAAATGGGAAAGACTAGAGATCTGTTCAAGAAAATTAGAGATACCAAGGGAAGATTTCATGCAAAGATGGGCTCGATAAAGGACAGAAATGATATGGACCTAACAGAAGCAGAAGATATTAAGAAGAGGTGGCAAGAATACACAGGAGAACTGTACAAAAAAGATCTTCAGGACCCATATAATCATGATGGTGTGATCACTAATCTAGAGCAGGACATCCTGGAATGTGAAGTCAAGTGGGCCTTAGAAAGCATCACTACGAGCAAAGCTAGTGGAGGTGATGGAATTCCAGTTGAGCTATTTCAAATCCTGAAAGATGATGCTGTGAAAGTGCTGCACTCAATATGCCAGCACATTTGGAAAACTCAGCTGTGGCCACAGGACTGGAAAAGGTCAGTTTTCATTCCAATTCCAAAGAAAGGCAATGCCAAAGAATGTTCAAACTACCGCACAACTGCACTCATCTCACATGCTAGTAAAGGAATGCTCAAAATTCTCCAAGCCAGGCTTCAGCAATACATGAACCGTGAACTCCCTGATGTTCAAGTTGGTTTTAGAAAAGGCAGAGGAACCAGAGATCAAATTGCCAACATCCGCTGGATCATCGAAAAAGCAAGAAAGTTCCAGAAAAACATCTATTTCTGCTTTATTGACTATGCCAAAGCCTTTGACAGTGTGGATCACAATAAACTGTGGAAAATTCTGAAAGAGATGCGAATACCAGACCACCTAATCTGCCTTTTGAGAAATCTGTATGCAGGTCAGAAAGCAACAGTTAGAACTGGACATGGAACAACAGACTGGTTCCAAATAGGAAAAGGAGTACGTCAAGGCTGTATATTGTCACCCTGCTTATTTAACTTCTATGCAGAGTACATCATGAGGAACGCTGGACTGGAAGAAACACAAGCTGGAATCAAGATTGCCAGGAGAAATATCAATAACCTCAGATATGCAGATGACACCACCCTTATGGCAGAAAGTGAAGAGGAAGCCTCTTGATGAAAGTGAAAAAGGAGAGTGAAAAAGTTGGCTTAAAGCTCAACATTCAGAAAACGAAGATCATGGCATCCGGTCCCATCACTTCATGGGAAAAAGATGGGGAAACAGTGGAAACAGTGTCAGACTTTATTTTGGGGGGCTCCAAAATCACTGCAGGTGGTGACTGCAGTTATGAAATTAAAAGACCCTTGCTCCTTGGAAGAAGATCTGTGACCAACCTAGATGGTATATTAAAAAACAGAAACAATGCTTTGCCAACAAAGGTCCATCTAATCAAAGCTATAATTTTTCCAGTAGTCATGTACGGATGTGAGATTTGGACTATAAAGAAAGCTGAGCACCAAAGAATTGATGCTTTTGAACTGTGAAGAAGTATTGGAGAAGGTGTTGGAGAAGACTCTTGAGAGTCCCTTGGACAGCAAGATCAGACTAGTCCATCCTAAAGGAAATCAGTCCTGAATATTCATTGGAAGGACTGATGCTGAAGCTGAAACTCCAATACTTTGGCCACTTGATGCGAGAACTGACTCATTTGAAAAGACCCTGATGCTGGGAAAGATTGAAGGCAGGAATAGAAGGGGACGACAGGATGAGATGGTTGGATGGCATCACCGACTCAATGGACATCAGTTTGAGCAAGCTCCAGGAGCTGGTGATGGACAGGGAAGCCTGGAGTGCTGCAGTCCATGGGGTCACAAGGAGCCAGACACGACTGAGCAACTGAACTGAACTGAACTCACTTCCTAGAAGAATTTAAATTGGGGAACTTTTTCCAGAAAAATTATTACCAGATACAACTTGTTTTTAATATTTTGCCCATACCACATGGCGTACAGGACCTTCGTTCCCCAACCAGGGATGGAACCCAAGTCCCCGTGCAATAGAAGCTCAGAGTCTTAACCACTGGACCACCGGGGAAGTCCCTACCAGATATAGCTTTTATCTAAGTAACCTCATATATATGGCAGAGCAAACCTCTAATTACTAACATCAGCTGCTCTTGTGTACTATTAATAACTCTCTTGTCTTTGGAAGCCCCAAGGCCCTATCCCATTCCTTAGCTCAGGATGGCATACATATCTCATTTTACCTTTCTGTCTCTGAACCTCTCATGTCTGTGGGATTCTCATACATATAAAATTCAATTCCATTTTCTTCAGTTAATATATCTCATGTTATTTTAATTATTTGACCAGTAAAAAAGATCCAAAGAAGGGAAGGGTAAGGCAACTTTTCCTCTTCCTAACACTATACATGCGACCCTGTATTTTTGACTTAATACTGTATGTGTCTCAGACACAGACTTCCATGTAGATAAGAAGTTAATGATTTAGAGATTTTGCTGAAGTCATTTACAGGAAGATTACTGTTTTGTTTACCCTGTCCACCAGATCTAAATTAATGTTCAGAGGCTTCCAGCATTACTCAATAGTGTAGTCCATAGGGGAAGACTCCTAACCATGCATAGAGAGATCTTACTCTTTTGTGTCAGGTCAACAATTTAAATTCTGACTCTTGCTGCTAGAATTGCTAACTTCTCAAGAAAATCTCCCTCCAAAAGCATCAGAAAAAAAGCCTTTACTTTTCACATAATTTTATATTTCTTATATTTGTTTCATTCAGCAAGTATTGATTTAATAACTACTGGGTTATTAAATAACTTAGGCAAAGTCCTAGAGATTAACATTTTATTGACATATTTACTGATGTTTTCCTTCCCAGGGACTAAGCTATTTTATAATGCTGGTGCCCTCTAAATGTTCTACTTCTCAATCAGTTGACAAGATAGAAAAGTCTGTCTGTTAATGATCTACTTGAACAAATTTTTAAAAACAGTCTTTGGCCTCACTAAAATTTCCAACAATATCCACTAAAATGAGAATATATAAAAGTAGATTAAAATAACTACTCTCTATTGAAAAAAAAGTTTGTTATTTACATTCAACATTTTTTTTAACTGTACTACACACAAGGCATGCAGGCTTCCCAGGTGGTGCAGGTAAAGAACCCACCTGCCCGATGCAGGAGATGTAGGAGACCCAGGTTCAGTCCTGGGATTGGGAAGATTCCCTGGAAAAGGGAATGGCAACCCACTCCAGTATTCTTGCCTGGAGAAGCCCATGGACAAAGGAGCCTAGCGGCCTATAGTCCATAGGGGTTGCAAAGAGTCGGAAGCGACTAAAGGGACTTAGTTGGCCGGCCAGCCACACACAAGGCATAGGAAAAGGTATTTAAAGAGGGTATGTTCCTATAGTTTGAGATTACACAGACTATTACTTCTTTTTAATTTTAATTTTTATTACTAAATATTAGAGTACTACAATATATGTTAATTAACATCTGCACCTGTGTTCAGTTCAGTCATTCAGTCATGTCCGACTCTTTGCAACCCCATGGACTGCAGCATGCCAGGCGCCATCACCAGTCCCGGAGCCTACTCAAACTCACGTCCATTGAGTCAGTGATGCCATCCAACCATCTCATCCTCTGTTGTCCCCTTCTCCCGACTTCAATCTTTTCCAGCATAAGGGTCTTTTCAAATGAATCAGTTCTTTGCATCAGGTGGCCAAAATATTGGAGCTTCAGCTTCAGCATCAGTTCTTCCAGTGAACATTCAGGATTGATTTCCTTTAGGATGGACTGGTTGTGTCTCCTTACTGTCCAAGGGACTCTCAAGAGTCTTCTCCAACACCACAGTTCAAAAATATCAATTCTTTGGCACTCAGCTTTCTTTATAGTCCAACTCTCACATCCATATGTGACTACTGGAAAAACCATAGCTTTGAAAAAAAGACATTTGTTGGCAAGGTAATGTCTCTGCTTTTTAATATTCCATCTAGGTTGGTCATAGCTGTTCTTCCAAGGAGCAAGCATCTTTTAATTTCCTGGCTGCAATCACCATCTGCAGTGATTTTGGAGCCCAAGAAAATAAAGTCTGTCACTGTTTCCATTGCTTCCCCATCTATTGGCCATGAAGTGATGAGACCAGATGCCATGAACTTAGTTTTCTGAATGTTGAGTTTTAAGCTGACTTTTCTTTCTCTTTCACTTCCTCTTTCACTTTCATCAAGAGACTATTTAGTTCTTCTTTGCTTTCTGCCATAAGGGTGGTATCATCTGCATATCTGAGGTTATTGATATTTCTCCCAGCTATCTTGATTCCAGCTTGTGCTTCATCCAGCCCAGCGTTTCTCATGATGTACACTGTATATAAGTTAAATAAGCAGGGTGACAATATACAGCCTTGATGTACTCCTTTACTGATTTGGAACCAGTCTGTTTTTCCATGTCCAGTTCTAACTGTTGCTTCCTGACCTGCATACAGATACACCTGTGTATTGAACACCAAACTTGGAAAATATAGTATTATTATTATTATTTTTACTTTACAATATTGTATTGGTTTTGCCATACATCAACATGAACCACCACGGGTGTACACGTGTTCCCCAACCTGAACCTCCCTCCCTGTACCATCCCTCTGGGTCATCCCAGTGCACCAGCCCCAAGCATCCTGTATCATGCTTCGAACCTGAACTGGCGATTCATTTCATGTATGATATTATACATGTTTCAATGCCATTCTCCCAAATCATTCCACCCTCTCCCTCTCCCACAGAGTCCAAAAGACTGTTCTATACATCTGTGACTCTTTTGCTGTCTCACATACAGGGTTATCGTTACCATTTTCTAAATTCCATATATATGCGTTAGTATACTGTATTGGTGTTTTTCTTTCTGGCTTACTTCACTCTGTATAATAGGCTCCAGTTTCATCCACCTCATTAGAACTGATTCAAATGTATTCTTTTTAATGGCTGAGTAATGCTCCATTGTGTATATGTACCATGGCTTTCTTATCCATTCACCTGCCGATGGACTTCTAGGTGGCTTCCATGTCTTGCCTATTATAAACATTGCTGCGATGAACGTTGGGGTACGTGTCTCTTTCAATTCTGGTTTCCTCTGTGTGTATGCCCAGCAGTGGGATTGCTGGGTCGTATGGCAGTTCTATTTCCAATTTTTTAAGGAATCTCCACATTGTTCTCCATAGTGGCTGTACTAGTTTGCATTCCCACCAACAGTGTAAGAGGGTTCCCTTTTCTCCACACCCTCTCCAGCATTTATTGCTTGTAGACTTTTGGATAGCAGCCATTCTGACTGGCATGAAATGATTACTATTATTTCAACTGACATTTCCAACATAGTCTTCCTCAAACCTCAAAGGTAATTACCATCATGAATTTGGTGTTTATTATCCTAATAAAATCTTTAGTACTTTTCCTGTATAGATACATATCCATAAATAGTATATGATACTTTCTGCTAGTTTTAATACTTTAAACAAAAGATATCAAACCACTATTCATATCTTCTGCAACTTATTTTTGTCATTTATTATGTTATTAAGTTTTACCCACGTTAATACACATAGTTTAACTTTATTCATGTTAAGCATCAGATGGATAGACAGATAGGGAGATACTGAGACAGAGACAGATAGACTGACCATTGTATGAACATACTACAGTTTATCCATTCTCCTGTGAATGGACAGATAAATTGTCTCCAATTTATCCTGATTCAAACAACAGAGCAGTTAAGATTCTCATACTAATCTTCTTGTGTACATGACATTAATGATATGCAGCTGAGAGTGCAAATGCATTTCAACTTCATCAAATATTTTCCAAATTGCTCACCAAATGATTTTACAAATTAACCCTTGCACCAGAAGTGCTTTTTAATTTTTTGCAGTATGATGCATGTGAAATTGTATCTCGCTATGGTTTTACTTTGCTTTTCTCCAATTGCTAATTAAAATGAGCATATTTTGAATGTTTATTGGCCATGCAGATTTTCTTTTCCTTTGTCCACTTTTCTGCCAAGATTTCTTTTGTTTATTAATTTCAAGGAGTTCTATTTCTTAACAATAAGAATTTGTGGTTACCTCTGATGCAAATATACCTCCCAACTGGCATCTTGTCTTTTGACCTATGTAAGGTATGTATTTTTTTATATTATTTATTTATTTGGCTTCATAATAAATGCAGTTGCCATCTATGGTCTTAGCTGCCACACGCTGGCTTTGTTGTGGCACATTGGGTTAGTTGCCCCATGGCATGTGGGATCTTAGTCCCCAGACCAGGGATTGAACCCACATCCCCTGTATTGCAAGGCAGATTCCCAACCACTGCACCACCAGGGAAGTCCCAAGGTATGTATCTGATGTAGCTGTGCTGTGCTCAGTCACTTAGTCATTCAGTCGTGTCTGATTCTGCAACCCTATGGACTGGAGCCCTCCAGGCTCCTCTGTCCTTGGGATTCTCCAGGCAAGAATGCTGGAGTGGGTTGCCAAGTCAGTGGATCTGGATACCCTCCTCCAGAGGACCTTCCCGACCCAGGGATGGAACTCGCGTGTCTTATGTCTCCTGATTGGCAGGCAAGTTCTTTACCACTAGTGCCACCTGGGAAGAATTTTAACTATAGTCAGACTTGATACTCTTCCTTTTATGGTTGAGTGTTTGTGTGTCTATCTTATATAAAAAGCCTTTCCTATCCTAAAGACATAATACATTCTCAAGCTTTCGACAGTTTTAAATTTCGGCTTTTCACATTTAGGTATTGGTTCCTCTGGAATTCATTTTTGTATGTGGGGTGGGGTAGGGATCTAATTTTAGCATATTCTTTAAGAAAAAACTGTTGTTCTATCACCGTTGCTGAATCGTTTCCCCACTACCTCATTATGATACTGCTGTCATACCGAGTTTCCACATGCGCATCAGCTCCTCGCTCTGTTCTTCACATCTGTCTGTCTTTACTTTGTGTACTTTATTACAGTTTTACAGTAAATCTTAATGCTTGGGGAGGCAAGTTTTCCTCACCTTGTTCACTAAAATTCTCGTGGTTCTGCATGCCTTTCTGCTTTTCCAATTAAATTTAAAAACAAGCTTCCCAATTTGAATAAAATGCTGTTGGAATTTTGACTGGACTGGAAGCACATTGAACTCATAAATTATTTGGGGGGAAGTTGACACATCTATACCTTTTCCTGATGTTCAGAAATTCCTGTTCCTGAATATTGTATCTTTTTACACTTACAAAAACTTTCTTTAATGTCTTACAATAAAATTTTATAATTTTCTATGTGAAGATATTATATATCTTTTGTTAAATTTATTCCTAGATCAGTCCTGGGTGTTCTTTGGAAGGAATGATGCTAAAGCTGAAACTCCAGTACTTTGGCCACCTCACGCGAAGAGTTGACTCATTGGAAAAGACCCTGATGCTGGGAGGGATTGGGGGCAGGAGGAGAAGGGGGCAGCAGGAGGAGAAGGGGACAACAGAGGATGAGATGGCTGGATAGCATCACCAACTCGATGGACGTGAGTTTGAGTGAACTCCGGGAGTTGGTGATGGACAGGGAGGCCTGGCGTGCTGCAATTCATGGGGTCGCAAAGAGTCAGACACGACTGAGCGACTGAGCTGAACTGAACTGAGGTACTTTATATTTTTGTTGTTGCTATTACAAATGGTAACATTTTAAGTCTCTATATGATGTCTGAGACTTCTTCAAAATAATTCAGGTTGGACTTTAGAATCATGTTAATGTTTATGGATTCAAAAAATAAAATTATATCGATAAGGATGCAGGAGTGGGGGAAGATACCAAATTAAATACTAACAGGAAAAGAATGAGCTAAATTATACTTCAAATGAATAATGAAAACGTGAAAGTGAAAATCACTCAGTCGGGTCCAGCTGTTTGCAACCCCATGGACTATACAGTTCATGGAATTCTCCTGGCCGGAATACTGGAGTGGGTAGCCAGTTCCCTTCTCCAGAGGATCTTTCCAACACAGGGATCGAACCCAGGTCTTCTGCATTGCAGGTGGATTCTTTACTAGCTGAGCCACCAGGGAAGCCCCAAATGAATAATAAAAGACATTGAATGGGAAGGAAAAATAACCCAATATTTAGAAGTTCTAAATATGTTTTTGGTTTAAAGATAAAAAGCACCACAAGTAAATATTGAACTCCAACAAGTAGATTGCTCTTTTTAAGTGCTATGGGTATAGGAGTTATAAAAATATGAAACATATTATGACATAAATGGTCTATAACTAATTGAATAAAATAAGAATCCATTAATCCATTCTTACAATAAATAAAAAATGAAGGGAATGAAAATTTCAACTTGTAAACATAGATGAAAGGATGGAGCTAAAAATCACCATTTGCAACCATCATAGTAAGAACTGATTTTAAAAGAATTATGAATAATTCTAAAATGAGTGGGTAAAATTTTGATGAGGAATGGGGCATTTATATAATATTGAAATATCCTGACAAATTACTTTTTTTAATATAAACATTTCTTTTAATGGAAAATACAATGTAAAAACAGTGCCAAAACTCAGAAGGTGTTTGGTGATAACTTTCTGTGTTTCTGAAATATGAAGATCATGATCTTTTTGATCATTGGTTTTACTTTTACTATTTTGTACAAGTATTAGGTGTTTATATTTGCTGTGAAATCTCCAAGCTGTATGATATTTAAAAAAATTTTTATTAGTGTATAAAAGTTACTTATTAATTACATAGGAAAAAAATTAGCTTTATAGTGGAGAAACATGGCAGACTACTTTAACCAAGGGTTCAAACTTAACATCACCAGTACTGAGATAAACTTACATCTGTGCCACTGATAGGATGCACTGAGAGGGACACAGTAATGCACTTCTATGTCAATTCTGCTAAAATGCATAACCTGGATCTGATCATGAGAATGGATCACATAATCCAAACTGGGGGACACTTTGCCTAACTGGCCTATACTCTTCCCTGGTGGCTCAGACAGTAAAGAATTCACCTGCAATGCAGGAGACCTGGGTTCAGTCCCTGAGTTGGGAAGATCCTCTGGAGAAGGGCATGGCAACCGACTCCAGTATTGTTGCCTGGAGAATCCCCATGGGCAGAGGAGCTGGGCAAGCTACAATCCATGAGGTAACAAAGAGTCGAACATGACTGAGTGACTAAGCACACACAGCACATACTCTTCAAAGGGCTTTCCTGGTAGCTCAGCTGGTCAAGAATCCGCCTGCAATGCAGAGACCCTGGTTCGATTCCTAAGTCAGGAAGATCCCCTGGAGAAGGGATAGGCTACCCACCCCAATATTCTTGGTCTTCCCTGGTGGCCCAGATAGTAAAGAATCTGCTTACAATGTGGGAGACCTGGGTTCAATCCAGTCCATGGGGTCACAGTGTCAGACATGACTGAGCAACTAAGCACAGCACAGCATACTCTTCAAAACTGTCAGAATTGTAAAAGATTTTTAAAAATTGTTACTGGAGTATAGTTGATCCACAACATTATTTTAGTTTCAGGTGTACAGCAAAGTGAATCTGTTATACATATACATATATCCACTGTTTTTTTTTCTATTTTTACTTTATTTTACATTACAATTCTGTATTGGTTTTGAGATTCTATTCCCGTATAGGACATTACAGAGTATTGAGTAGACCTCCCTGTGCTATATAGTCCTTATTAGTTCTCTATTTTATGTGTAGAAGTGTGTATGTGTCAATCTCATTCTTCTCATTTATCCCTCCCTCCCTCACCCCCTTGTAACCTGAAGATTATTCTCTACAACTGTAACTCTATTTCTGTTTTGTAGGTAAATTCATTTGTACCCTTTTTCTTAGATTCCACATATAAACAATATCATATTTGTCTTTCTCTGTCTGACTTACTTCACCCAATATGATAATCTCTAGGTTCATCAGTGTTGCTGCAAGTGGCATTATTTCACTCTTTTTATGGCTGAGTAATATTCCATTATATATATATATATGTACCATTTATGGCTAAGTAATACATGCAAAATCCTACTGTATAGCACCAGGAACTACATTCAATATCCTGTGATAAATCATAATGGAAAAGAATATGAAAAAGAAAGTATATATATACATGTATAACTGAGTCACTTTGCTGTATAGCAGTAATTAATACATTGTAATACAACTATACTACAATAAAAAATAAATTTAAGAAAAAAGAAAGCAGTATGGAGATAAAGAAAATGGTCAAGAAAGTGGTGTAAAAAGCTAAATTCTCATTTATCCTAACAGGAAGTTAATAAAAAATATCTAAAATTAATAAATCAAGAAATAACAGTATGAAGTATATTATTTAAAAATATAGTGATATATACCAGAAGAAATAACTGAAAGTCGAAAGCACTCATCTCTGAGGAGAAGCAATGCAGGTGGGAAACAATTGTATTTTCATTTTTAAGCTTTTGAGTAATAACTGAATTTTTAAACTAAGTATATATTACTTTTAAATTTAACTATATTAAATTAATAACTACATTACTTTAAAATTTTAAAAAATTAATAATCAGTTCTTTTTATTTTTTAATATAAATTTATTTATTTTAATTGGAAGCTTATTACTTTACAATATTGTATTGGTTTTGCCATAAAGGAGAAACATATCCAAAAACAGCTGGCTAATAGGAAGAAGATGAAATTAAACATTTATTAAAAGTACCAAAGTACACACCCATTTCAAGTAAGAATTAACAGACCCACATTCCTCAATAGTCCCTAAGCAACAGTTAATCACAGCACAGAACAGCTATTCACTTACATAAAGAAATAACATCAAAACAAGCTAAGCTGTTTTTAGTCTACTCTAACAGGGCAAGGAAGATTGATGCATTTTGGAAACATTGGCATCCAAATATGGCTAAAATAGTAGAGACTTAGCACCTAAAGGGAGTAAGCTTTGGATATCTATAACATCAACATGTTGGTTCTCTGATGGTGTCAGATAAGTGAGTTTAAGCAAGAAAGTTGATTGCTAGAAAAATTATAGATTATGCATTAGGATTAGCAAGACACCATCAATTTCAGATTTTTGTCTTCATTTCAAGGGCCATCAAACCATTTTTCTTTAGACTGCCTGGGCTGGTTTGGGCCAAGATCTAGTCAATATGTAGTCTGCCAGGGATGTAGGTAAATAAGACAGAGGGACAAAGAAAAACTGAGCATCCCAGCCAGCTGAGTATCGAGTGCGGGGATACACAGATGTCAGAGCGTGTTCCATGCAGTCGGTGACCAGGTTTAGGTTTGTGCTACAACCCAGCAGCCCTTGTTTCATGAGATCATGATCTGTAAACAAAAAGGAAAATGGTGGTTAGCAATCTTATTGTTTAGGGATTCCCTGGTAGCTCAGATGGTAAAGAGTCTGCCTGCAATTTGGGAAACCTGGGTTCGATCCCTGGGTTGGGAAGATCCCCTGGAGAAAGAAAGGTAATGGCAACTCACTCCAGTATTCTTGCCTGGAAAATCCCATGGACAGAGGAACCTGGCAGGCTACAGTCCGTGGGGTCACCAAGAGTCAGAAACGACAGAGCAACTTCACTTTCACTTTCAACTTATTGTTTATGTTTCTAAGATCCTGTTGCATGCAGTCACAGAAGTCTAACTACATTTCAGTTCCATCCACAAGAATTAGGCCTATTGGACCTATGCTTCCCAGTATAACAGCCACTAGCCACAGGTAGCTAATGAGCACATAAAACATAGCTAGTATGACTGAAAACTGAATTTTAAAATTTAATTAATTTTAAAGCTCAATTCTGTTATTGGAAAATTTTAAATATGTTTGGAACAATATAGGTATGTGAATCTACTTTTCAATTGGAAATTTTATAGCATCTTTATTGAGATAATTCACATTCATAAAAATCATCCATTTCAAGTATACAAATCAGGGCTTCCCTGGTGGTCCAGTGGTTAAGAATTCAGTTTGCTTGGATCCCTGGTCCAGGCAGATCCCATATGCCACAGGTAACTAAGCCTGGCCACCACAGCTACTGAGCCTGTGCTCTGGAGCTGGCAAGGCACAACTACTGAGCCTGTGCGCCTAGAGTCCGTGCTCTGCAACAGAAGAAGCCATGGCAATAAGACAACCACAGCACCCCAAACAGAAAGTAGGCCCTGCTCGCCGCTAAAGAGAAAGCCCATGCACAGCAAGGAAGACCCAGGGCAGCCAAAATAAATAAGTAGATAAAAATTTTTAAAAATCAAGTATACAAATCAGGGAGTTCCCTGGTGATCCAGTGGTTAGGATTCAGTGCTTTCACAGCTATAACTTGGGTTCAGTCCCTGGTTAGGGAATTGACATCCCACAAGCCAAGTGACATAATCAAATAATAATAATAAATAAAAATAAAATAAAATATACAAATCAATGACTTTTAGTTTATCCAGAATTATGCAACCATCACCACAGTCTAAGTTTAAAATATTTTCATCTTCCCAAAAAGAAGGCTTATACCCATTAGCAATCCCTCTCCCATTTCCTGCCAATCCACCCTTGCCCTAGGCAAATGGTAATCTACTTTCTGTCTCTACAGATTGCCTTTTATGGATATTTCATATGAATAGAATTATAGATCGTGGTCTTTTGTGACTGGCTTCTTTCAGGGAGCAAAGTGTTCTCACAGTCCATCCATGTTGTAGCACGTATCAGTACTTCATTTCTTTTTATTGCCAAGTAATATTCCATTGTATGGCTCTACCACATTTTGTTTATCCATTCAACAGTTGATGGACATTTGAGTTGTTTCCACTCTGGGGCTATTATGAATAATGCTTCTGGCAACTATCAATTGTATTAATCCAAATACAGAAGTAATTCCTGGGAAAATTTAATATCCCAGTTGAGATGCAGAGAAGGCAATGGCACCTCACTCCAGTACTCTTGCCTGGAAAATCCCATGGACAGAGGAGCCTGGTGGGCTGCAGTCCATGGGGTTGCTAAGAGTCGGACATGACTGAAGTGACTTAGCAGCAGCAGCAGCAGTTGAGATATGCTGTAAATGTAAACTACACATCAATTTTCAAAGACTAATAGGGAAAAAATATAAAATATCTTATCAATAACTTTTATATTGATAATAAATGTTAAACGATAGTATTTTGGATATATATATGGGGTTACCCTGCTTATTTAACTTATATGCAGAGTACATCATGAGAAACGCTGGACTGGAGGAAACACAAGCTGGAATCAAGATTGCCAGGAGAAACATCAATAACCTCAGATATGCAGATGACACCACCCTTAAGGCAGAAAGTGAAGAGGAACTAAAAAGCCTCTTGATGAAAGTGAAAGAGGAGAGTGAAAAAGTTGGCTTAAATCTCAACATTCAGAAAACGAAGATCATGGCATCCAGTCCCATCACTTCATGGGAAATAGATGGGGAAACAGTGTCAGACTTTATTTTGGGGGGCTCCAAAATCACTGCAGATGGTGATTACAGCCATGAAATTAAAAGACGCTTACTCCTTGGAAGAAAAGTTATGACCAACCTAGATAGTGTATTCAAAAGCAGAGACATTACCTTGCCGACTAAGGTCAGTCTAGTCAAGGCTATGGTTTTTCCAGTGGTTATGTATGGATGTGAGAGTTGGACTGTGAAGAAGGTTGAGCGCCAAAGAATTGATGCTTTTGAACTGTGGTGTTGGAGAAGACTCTTGAGAGTCCCTTGGACTGCAAGGAGATCCAACCAATCCATTCTGAAGGAGATCAGCCCTGGGATTACTTTGGAAGGAATGATGCTAAAGCTGAAGCTCCAGTACTTTGGCCACCTCATGCGAAGAGTTGACTCACTGGAAAAGACTCTGATGCTGGGAGGGGTTGGGGGCAGGAGCAGAAGGGGATGACAGAGGATGAGATGGCTGGATGGACCGACTCAATGGACGTGAGTCTGAGTGAACTCCAGGAGTTGGTGATGGACAGGGAGGCCTGGCGTGCTGCGATTCATGGGGTTGCAAAGAGTCAGACACGACTGAGTGACTGAACTGATATGGGGTTAAAGTAAAATGTATTAAAATTAATTTAACCTGTTTTTTTTTCCTTTTTAAAAAGTATCTACTGGAAAATATAAGATCATATATATGGTTCTCATGTATCTATTGGATAGCACTGATCTAAATTATTCTGATCTAGGGACAAATAAATGAACAATTTCAACTCCTTTAAATCATTAAATACATATATCCCTCCTTTTACATAAAGCCACTTCTTAGTAAATTCTCTTGTCCTTTGATTTCTATTGTCAAATATATGTACCCACAAGGGGAGACAAAGTCTCTAATAGTTTAAAACTTTAGGTAGAGAAGAGCTCAGAAAAGCAGCTGGTCACCTGACTTGTTAGGAATTGTAGTTCCCTAGCTTTGTATTCTGAGAGGCTCAGGAAGTTTTCTATCAGCCTTTCCTTGACCCAATTTATCTCCCCTCTGTGGACAGTCACCCCCCTAAGCCTGATGCACCCAGAAGGCAGGGCTGGAGGTCAGGAGTCTTCCATATGCACATTCCCCTTCTCCTTTCTCTGTACTGAGATATCACCCAAAGTCAAGGCCAGGGCTACTGCTACCTGCCACGGGCCTTTTTGTGAATGGGAAAAGAGAGCTGCTCCCTTTGGCCTTGGCAAGCTGCTAAATTATTTATGTGAAAAAAAAGTACCCCTTCCCCCGGAAGGTGCACCCCACACTAGTATGCATGACTTTCTTTTACTTAAAGGACTGCCCTCCCTCTTCCCCCAAAACCAATCCTCCTCCACTCCATGAAATTGAACCTTCTCACTCCTGCAAGACTCCCATGGCCTGCAATGAGGTCCAGCCTCTGGGAATGGCTGACAGTGCCCTGCAAATCTTGTCCTAATGCACTTACCTCTCCCCACCTATCTGCACCCTCCCTCCTCTCATAATAAAATGTGGAGTTTGTAGCTAGGCTGTTACCCAAAAAGTAGATAATACTGAATGCTCAACTAAGTGGGCCTCCCACACCAGCCCCTTCAAACTGTGGAGGGGCACCCCCTCACAAAATCCAGAGGCTCCACACTTCCAACCACATAATACCTCCCTGGTGCTCAGGTGTCCAGGCCCATAGGGGACAAGGCAAGGCAAGCTCTGGCCTGAGGCTGCTTGTATGGCCTCCTCCTCAGCCACAACAGCCATCACCACACCAACTATGAAGGCAATGGAACCTTCCTGAACCTTCCCTCTTGTCTTGGGAAGGCTTTATTGAAGGTGATTTATTCTTAGAAGATCTCCCAATCTCTCTACCAACCGCCTTTGCCCTTTTCATGCAAGATTATCCATCATGCCATTAAAAGAAAAGCTCACAGGCATCAAAAAACTTCTCTCCATAGGTCTCCTTAATATGCGCAGGGGTTTCTTTCCAGATTTGTTTCATTATCTCTGAGAACTTCTGCACATCTGTCATTGCTGTTTTGAAGTAGCCAGGTTCAACCATACTGACTTTCACCCCAAAATGTTGAAGCTCACGCCTAGAGGGGAAAAAAATCCTCAAGTTAACTCCTCCGATCGAAAGATACCACAATTTCAATGCTTTCAGGAAGAAAACAAAACAAAATGCTTATAAACACCTTTACTGAATATTTTAAAGGATAAAGAAATGGAGGAAAACAAAACAAAATTTTACACATCCCTAGGTGCAATAATTGGGATATGATTATACAAACTACCATAACCATTCAATTCCACATCCATTTATTTAACAGAGTTGTTCACTTTCAGCCATGTGCTATACACTGGAAAAATGAAGAATACAAGGAATAATAAGGAAAATTAATGTTTTTATGGTATCTACTGGGCTAAGTGTTTTGCATGCACATTCTCAGTAAATTAAGACTCTGCTCACCACCCCTGAAAAGCCCACAGTGAGTGAGTCTGATAAATAAGCAAATAATTGCAATACAAGTCAAAAGAATTATAAAGGCAAGGTATTCAGGGGGCTACATAAGTAGAAGTAGAAAAGAAGATGTAGATTTTCTGATGGAGTCAAAGAAGGCTTCAGTAAGGAGAAAATGTTTCAGTTGAGCCTCCAAGGATAAAGAGGAAATTTCCAAGTGAAGAAAGAGTGGAGTGGAATACCATACTGATGGAATTACACACACAGAAGCAGGGGGCTGTGAAAAATTACAGTGTGTTCAAAGACTGCAAGAGACCATTAGTGGAATATGATGTGGGCATTAAATTGACAAGTCACTGGTCACTCCAGAATATTTGGGTTAGTTCAAAAAAACATTTTCAAAAGTATTCATCAGGGGGCTGTGTATGTATCAGGCACTATGCGAAGTGCTGCCTTCACCAAGTGAAGTAAGATGGCATTGTGCACCCTGTGAGGTATTCTTTCAGTACTCCGGGACAGTGATGAGGGCTGCTCCCTGCTCTAGAGGTTGCAACACCTTGCTAGAGAAGATGAAGCCCAAGCTAATGTCAAGGAGAAATGTTTGGAGCAGTGTTTCATAAGAATATAAAACACAAAGCATCATGATCCTTTAAAGCAATGAATGGTTCTCAAAGTGTGGACCCCAGATCAATAGCATCAGCATCTGGGAGCTTTTAGAATGCAGACTACTGAGCCCAAGTCTAAATTTACTAAATCAGAAACTCTGGGGATAAGAACCAACAATCTGTCCAAAGTAGCCTTCCAGGTGACTCTGAGGCATGCTAAAAGTTAAGAACCACTGCTCTAAAGGAAAACCCTCCCTTATCAAACCAAAGCCTAAAACCTTTCAAGTTAAAGCTTCAGAAAGCGATTCTCCAGGTACCTATGTGTATTGGAGAAGAAAGAGGGGTTAGGCAAGCCAGGGGTGCTTTGGCCCTTTGCATTTCACTTCCCCTTGCAGCTTTCTCATACATTCCCAACACACCACATCTCCATCCCCTTTAAAACTCTAACTCAAATGGGGGACAAAACTTCCTTTTTCTCTTTATCCTTAGCATAATTAAGGCAAATGGGAATTTCCTACAGGAACTAAATAATGATTTAAAGGTTGGAAGGGCATGACTTCGCTCTTGGCCTGGGAGTCCAAGAGGCATGAGCAGTGGTAAATCAGCAGGCAGTGGCCCCATGGAGGTGGTCAAAATGTTGGATAGGCAGGAAGCCAGGAAAGATGCCTGCCATATAGTAACAACTTATGTAATGTCCTTGGTTATTTCCCTACTCCTTTCCTAAGCAGATAATATGATATGCACATTGTATTAGATATATACCAGACATGGCATGTGGTAAGTTAAATAATGACTCCCAAACATATCAGGTCCTAATCCCTGAGACCTGTAAAGGTTACCTTATGTGGCAAAGACTGCAAGTTTGATTGAGTTAAGGATCTTAAGCTAGGGAGACTGTGCCAGGTGCTCTGGCTGCATCCTAAATGCAATCACAACTGTCCTTATAAGAGAGGCATAGGCAGATCCAAAGACCAACAGAGGAAGAGAAGGCAAAGTGACCGTAAAGGCAGAGGCTGATGTGGCCACAAACCAAGGAATTCCAGCAGCCACCAGAAGCAGGAGGCAAGTAACAGATTCTCTCCTAGAGCCTTCAGAAGAACATGGCCCTGTCAACAACTGACTTTGGCCCAGTGATGCTGATTTCAAACGTCTAGACTCCAGAACTGTGAGAGAATAAATGTGTGCTATTGTAAGACACCATGCACCATAAATTACTTGTGGAAACTTATTACAACAGCCATAGGAAGTTAATTCATGGTGTTTGTAATATTCGTAGCTTGTTTCTAAGAGAAACTGCCCCTAGAGTCAGCCTCTGCTAAAGGAGAGTCTGTGCAGCACTATTCTGTTCCATGTGACAGCATCCTCATGTCTACAGCTGGCATGCCCAGGAAGGGTCCTTAACGGGAGAAGAGCCCTTCTTAGGACTGGACAGTGACTCAGCCTGTTATTACCAAGATGGCCATGGCAAATTACTGAACCTCTCTGCCTCAGTTTCCCTAGACATATAATAAGGATAAAAATAATTTCTTCCTCACTGGGTTGCTATGAAAATTAAATGATTTATTAGATGTAAAATACTCACAGCAGTATTTTATTGATTTTTCAATAAAAATCAAAGACTACAAATCACATCATGTAGTGTCATACAGAACACACACAAAAAAATGATCTCAGGCCCAACAGGATTCTCTGGCTCAGAAATTAAAATATGAAGGGAACTATAAAAAGTAGGAACCGCTGATAGAGGAGCAGGAAGCTGAAATGAGGTATTTTAAAAAGCCAGGAGGTAGAGGCAGGGCCATTAGAGGGTTGTGGCAAACCAAAGTTATAAGAAAGAAAAGAAACCATTAGATAAAGAGAAGATATACAGAATAAAGGGATGAAATAAGTTAACTGGAAGCAGATGAGCACCAGAAAGAGTTGCTGTGAAGAGATGAGGACAGGAGGAAAGAGGGGACCCTCTCTTCAGAAATAAAATTTTACCAAGGATATATCGTGAGAGTTAGAATGTGGTGTGGTGACAAGAGACAGAGACTTGGTCAAAACTCGCGTCTGCCAGATCACCGTTGCTGCAGGTGAACTCTGAATAGATACCAAATCTGAGCCTCAGTGTTCTGCATAAAACAGACTAGCAATAATATCTAGTAAACAACAATATTTGATTATTATCTAATAAATAATATCTAGTAAACATATTGGAGAAGGCAATGGCACCCCACTACAGTACTCTTGCCTGGAGAATCCCATGGATGGAGGAGCCTGGTGGGCTGCAGTCCATGGGGTCGCTAAGAGTTGGACACGACTGAGCGACTTTGCTTTCACTTTTCACTTTCACTCATTGGAGAAGGAAATGGCACCCCACTCTAGGGTTCTTGCCTGGAGAATCCCAGGGACGGGGGAGCCTGGTGGGCTGCTGTCTCTGGGGTTGCACAGAGTCGGACACGACTGAAGCGACTCAGCAGCAGCAGAAGTAAACACAGCAGGCTTTGGAAGTGATGAATAAGATAACATAGGTGAAGGCGACTAGTAGGTCGTGGTGACCAAGATATATTTAAGTGCTCAGTGGTTGCTTTTGTTTGTTTGGGGGTTTCTTTGCCACTTTATTTTTTTAATTGAGGGGTAATTGCTTTATAGAATTTTGTGGCTTTCCGTCATACATCAAAAAGAATCAGCCATGTCTCCTCCTTCCCACATCTCCCTCCCATCTCCTTCCCCATCCCACTCTTCTAGATGGTTTTAACTTTAGAGTCTTACCTCAGAATATCTGAGAAGGCTTCCACTCCATACTTGGAACAACAGTAGACTGCTCCAAAGAAAGCAATTCTTCCCAGAATGCTGGAGACATTGACAATTCTCCCCTGTGCTCTCCTTACCAGGGGAAGCATGCTCAGGGTCACCTCTATCACACCAATGAGGTTCACCCTAAGGGTATCCTTGCAGGTCTCAATCTTCACCCACTCAGCATAGCCATGTGAGTGAAAAATGCCTGCATTGTTGACCAGACCCCAGAGCCCTAAAACAATAAAAATCAAAGCAGGAGTTTAGTTTCAGACAAAAATGACAGACTTCCACCTTGATCAATCTTTCTGTTGAAAACAGCTAAAAATGCTAGACAAAATATACTTTTTCAGTCTTAAACAAATCAAAATATGTATTTTCAATCTTAAACACATCTATCAGTAAGAAAATAAAAGAAGGTCAAGCCAAAAACAAAGAGAAGGCAGGAATCCAGGGAAGATAAACAGAACCCTAATGATAGCTTTTGATTTGAGGGAATTTGCCAAACAGTGTGAATTGAACTTCAGTATTTATAGCATCAAAAAATATACACAATTAGAAGATATGAAGTCCAAGGCCCACTAAGGTAGGGAGTCTAGTAAAAAGACTCTTTCTGGATTAAATGGCTATATTATCACTTTAAGGATGAAACAGAAAGTACTTCCAAAGGACTGAAAGTATATCTTCTTGTCTTGAGCTCTGGAGTTGAGGGAGAAGAAAAGAATCAGTCTCAAGGACCAAAATGAAAAGCAGATTTGGTGAAAATGAGACAATAAGAGTTCTCCTTTAGATTTGGTGATTTTGAGTTTCCAGGAGAATTTCCAGTTGATAAAACCAGCAAGTAGTTGGAAATTCAGGTGTGATGAACAAGAAACAATTTAGAAATCAAGGGCATAAAGGTAATAGATTAAACTAAGTGTAAATGAGATCCATTCAACACCTGTTGAGCCCTTAACATGTATCAGACAATATGTTACAAACTGGGAATACAGTGATGGTTAACAGAGATCCATGTCCTTGAGCACACTCTCTAAACATTAACAATAATAATAACAATACAGTAGAAATAAACCACTATGTACAGCACAGAGGCTATAACTAACCATAACTTCTGACTCTGGAGTCAAGAACATCCTCAGGTAGGAGTAATATTTTAAAATCAGTTTTCTAATTTAAAGCAAATTAAAAAAAATAAACATTCTTCAATCCAAAAAAATAATTTTATTACTATTTTAGAACTCATTGGATGAATAGATATCTAGGAGGTCCAATTATCAGGACCTAAAGAATCATAAAACAAGTAGAGAAAGAAGAAAGGGATCAAAGAGGATTTGGATAATATCCAGAGAAAATGAACTTTAGAAAAGTGGATTTATCCATAATTGCCAAAAAATGTAAAACAACCAAGATGTCCTTCAGTAAGTGAATGGATAAACAAACTGTAGTATATACAGTGGAATATTATTCAGTAATAAAATTAAATGAGTACTCAAGCCACAGAAAAACACGGAGGGACCTTAAGTGCATATTGTTAAATGAAAGAAGCCAGTCTAAAAAGCTACATCCAACATGATTCCAATCGCATGACATCTGAGAAAACGCAAAACTATGGAAAGAGTGGGGACAACAGAGGACGAGATGGTTGGATGGCATCACTGAATTTGAGCAAGGAGATGGTGAAGGACAGGGAAGCCTGGCGTGCTGAAATCCATGCGGTTGCAAAGAGTTGGACACAAATGAGTAACTGCACTACAACAACATGGAAAGAGTAAAAGGCTACACAGTTGCCAGGATTTGGGAGGAGGTGGGGAGAGCAGAGGAGATGAATAGGTGGAGCCAAAGGATTTTTAGGACACTGAAAGTATTCTGCATCATACTATAATGGTAAATACAGGATATTTTACATTTGGCAAAACCTGTAGAACCATACAACACAAAGTGGATCCTAATGTAAACTATAGACTTTCATTAATGCTAATGTATCAATATCAGTTTATCAATGTAATAAATGTACCACACCAATGCAAGATGTTACTCATAGGAGAAACTATAAGAGGGGGTTGCATATGGGAACTCTGTGCTTTCCAACTTTTCTGTAAATCTATCACTGCTCTAAGGAATACTGCCTATTAATTACAAAAAATAAAATGAAAACTTATTTTAAAAAAAGAAGACGATCAAAGTCTGGCTTCAAGGAATGTCTGTATTTTAGATGGTAGCCAAGGGAAGAAGAAGCAGATCCTTAAGAACACCTTGAAAATTCTTCAAACATAAAGAATTGTGAAGAAAAGAATTGTGGTTGTAAATACTTCACTTGCAAGGTGAGATAACAGCCTGAAATCTACTGGGTTCATTTTTCAATGCAAACATTGTTAAGGAAAAAAAACACCGCCAAAGATCACAACTGTCTTTCAAATGACAAAGCCAGTCTTTCAAGCCCTGCTTTTGAAATTATATATATGTAATATATATGCACATAAAATGTTAACATCTTCATGCCTGAGTAAATGAAAAGAGAAAAAACTTCCCCATACCTCTGTCCCCAACACGCTCCTTCACCCACTCAGTGGCCGCAGCGATGCTCTCTGTCTTGGTGACATCTAGAATCACTGTCTGCAGCCTGTCTGATGTCTGGTTCCTCAGCTGCTCGGCCCCCTGCTCTGTCAGACACCCAGCCAGGACCTTCAAGCCTCGCAGGTCCAACTGCCTGGCCAGCAGGTTCCCAAAGCCTGAGTCACAGCCCGTGATGAAGACGAACTTGTCCCGGAGGTGGCTCACCACCTGCCTCTCTCGGTACCAGCGCAGGAGGTAGTACAGGACCACGAGGACCGCCAGGCAGAGCCACATGGTGAGACGACCTCCTTCAAAAGAAAAAGAACAGCTTTCATTTTATTCCTTCCTTTTTTCTTTAACCAGTATTTACTATGTGCCAACCATTGCACTTATTTGCTAGGACTCTGTACTAACTAACACATGGTCCTACCCTCTAGCCACAGTCTAGAGAGGGGAGTCAGGGAAGTAACCAAACAACTGCATTGCAATGTGGTAGGTGCCAAACAGAAGTATACACAGTCTGATGGAGCTATAAAGGAGAGTGACCCACTACCTGCTAAGTAAGACCTAGCTTCACAGAGGCAATAATTTTTGAAATACTTCCAATCAAATAGTTAAAGAGTTCAAAAAGTGGATAAGGATGAAATTAGATTCCAGGCAGCAATAATGTGTACACAAATGGAGGGGTGAGCAGCATAAAACTTCCTGATACCTACAAGCAGTTTAGGTGATGTAGAGAGCATATGGAACAAGAAATGGAAGGTGAAGTGGTAAAGGGTCAGACCAGGAGGGGTCCTGTAAACCGCACGAAGGAATCTGGATGTATGTTATAGTCAACAAGGGTGTGCCATTAGAAGGTATTAAACTGAAGGCTAAGATGGCCAGATTTAGCTTTAGAAAGATATGTCTCACAGTGGGAATGAAGGATGGATTAAACAGGGGTATGATGAAAGCAAAGAGGTTAGTTAAGAGATCTAACAGTTTGGTGAGACATTGTAGCCAAAGCAGTTTGTAAATATAGACCAATCAATCATATGCATTGTTGAAATGAATGTTCAGAGATGCCTACACTTCTATACGTAGTTCTAGAGAAGCATCCACCTTTTGGGGGCAATCTGTAGTTTCTGGCTGAACTAACACATGACTCGTAAAGTCATGTGCATGCTCAGTCACTCATTCGTTTCCGACTCTGTGCAACCGCATGGACTGAAGCCACAAAGCTCTTCCGTCCATGGGATTTCCCAGGCAAGAATACTGGAGTGGGTTGCTATTTCCTTCTCCAGGGAACCTTCCCAGCCCAAGGATCAAACTCGAATCTCCTGAATCTCCTGTGTCTCCTGCCTTGGCAGGTGGATTCTTTAACACAGAGCCACCTGGGAAGTCATAGATAGAGGTCAAAGATGGGTGTAGGGGCTTCCCTGGTGGTCTAGTGGTTGAGAATCACTTTGTAATGTAGGAGACACCAGTTGGATCCCTGGCCTGAGAAGATCCCACGTGCCATGGGGCAACTAAGCCTGAGCACCGCAACTTATGAGCCTGTGCTCTAGAACCTGAGAACCACAACTACCGAGCCCACATGCAGCAAATAATGAAGCTTGCATGCCTGGAGCCCATGCTCCACAACAAGAGAAGCCACCACAGGTAGAAACCCACGTGCCATAACCAGAGAGTAAGCCCCCGCTCACCGCAACTAGAGAAAGCCCAAGTGCAGCAACGAAGACCCAGATCAGCCATAAATAAAGTTTTTTTTTTTTCATAGATGGGTTTGGGCCCACTAGGACATCACAAGGCCTACACAATGCTTACCTTAGCTTGGCTTTAAGGTCTCCCCAGTGCTCTGGTCCCAAATTTCTTTCTTAGCCTCCTATTTTACCACTCTCTTTTGCACCCTACTCTTTAGCCGTAATAAGCACTTTTCAATAACCCACACAGTACAGGCTTTTCATGCCCCAGTATACAATTCTGTCTATAATTCTTTGCCAGCTCTCATCCATTTGACAAATAATACTCATCTGTTAAGACTCCACTGAATCATTTTCATTCAACAACATCAATTCAACATCCACTATGAGTCAGACACAATGTTAAGCACTGATACACAAAAGTGAACAAAACAAGATTCCATTATGCATTGAATTCATGGTCCAAGTGTAAAGACTGACAAGAAAACAATGCAATATACAGTCATCCCTTGGTATCCATGAGGGGTTGGTCCCAGGACCCTTCACAAATACCAAAATCTGAGGATGTTCTGTCCCTTATGTAAAATGACATAGCATTTGCATATAATCTATGAATATCCTCTTTAAATCATCTCTAGATTACTTACCATACCTAATATAATGTAAATTATATGGAAATAGGTGAAAATACAATGTAAATGCCTGTAATTAGTTGTAAATGTGGTGTAAATGCTATGTAAATAGTTGCCGGCATGAAGCAAATTCAAGTTTAGCTTTTTTGGAACTTTCTGGAAATTTTTTTCCTAATATTTTTAATCTGTGGTCGGTTGAATCTGCAGGTGCAAAACCCATAGATATGGAGGGCCAACCATAATAGAAGTAAGGGCCAGATGCTGTTGGAGCATTCAGGAGAGGCTTCCAAGTCAGTCCAAGAACTGAGAGGTTTCCTAGTGAGGATAAAGTATAACTTGAGATCAAAAGCATAATAAAATTATAGTAAGAGCAGCTAACACTTGCAAAGCATGTGCTGTATTACAGGTCCTGTTATAAGCATTTCATATATATTAAGTCATTGAATTTTCATAACAGCCCATTAACGTAGGTCCTATCAATATCCCTGTGTGTCAGTTCAGATGCCAAGACAGAAACAGACATGCAAGGCACACACTGGGGGAAAATACCTAAAGAGACTAAAGGTGGAAAGTGCAGGAGTAGGTGCCAATACAGGTCTGAAACAAGAAAGAGAAGGAAAGTTGGATTTAAAAGGAAGAAACTTAAACTGCAGTTCAGCCCTGAGAAACTCTCAGCTAGGCCAACGAGGGTCCTTGAACAAAGACTGCCCCGTAGAGTTCTACGTTGTGCTGAACTGGTTGGAACTTTCAGTTCCACCTCCTGACCTCCAGGGAGAGGACAGGGGTTGGAGATTGAGTTTAATCACTAATGGCCAATGACTTAAGGGGCTTCCCTGATAGTTCAGCTAGTAAAAAATTGGCCTGCAATGCAGGAGGCCCTGGTTCGATTCCTGGGTTGCGAAGTTCCCTTGGAGAAGGGCATGGCAACCCACTCCAGTATTTTTGCCTGGAGAATCCCTTGGACAGAGGAACCTGGCGGGCTGCAGCCCATGGGGTCACAAAGAGTCAAACACTACTGAGCGACAAAGCATACAGTGATTTAAATCAATTATGCCTAGGTAATGAAGCCTCCACCAAAACCGAAAGGATAGGGTTCAGAGAGCTTCCAGATGAACATTCGGAGATTCAGGGAAGGAGGTTTGGAGAGGGCAGAGAAGTTCTGTCGTGTCCACCAAGTTCTGTGGTGTGTCACTAAGTCGTGTCCAGCTCTTATGACCCTATGGACTGTAGCCCGCCAGGCTCCTCTGTCCATGGGGTTCTTCAGACAAGAATACTGGAGTGGGTTGCCATTTCCTTCTCCAGGGGATCTTCCTGACCCAGAGATTGAACCCAGGTCTCTTGCATTGCAGGCAGATTATTTACCAAGTGAGCTGCAAGGAAACCCAGACCTTGCCCTAAGCATCTCTTCCGTCTAGCTGCTCCTGAGTTATATCCTTTTATAATAAACCAGTCATCAAATAAGTAAAATGTCCCTCTGTAAATTCTGTTAGCCACTATAGCCAATTAATCAAACCCAAGGATGGGGTTGCTGGATCCTTGAATCTACCGTCTGTCAGAAGGACGGGTGATAATCTGGTCTTATAACTGGTGTCCAAAGTGAGGGGTGAAGAGAGTAGTAGGCTTATAGGACTGAACCCTTAACTTGTGAAATCTAATGTTGTCTCCTTGTCATTAGCATCAGAACTGAGTTGAATTGTGAAACACCTAACTGGTGTTGCAGAGAATCATTTTTTTATAACTAGGTCCAGAACTGTTGAAGGTAGAGGTGAATAGAACTTGAGGAGCCAGTGAAGGGGAGAAAACAGTGGATAGAGACATTGAATGCTCCCTCCCTCCTCTTCTCTTTCTCTCCTTTTCCCTCCTCCCCCTGTCTCCATATTCTCTCCCCTCCGCCAAGTTTTCTGCTCTCTCCAGTAGGAGCCCTGTGTTCTCTAGGCAACTGCCTCTGTTCTGCCCAGTCGTCATTCTCTGGTGCACTGTACTAACAGAGCTTCATCCTGCCTGTCTGTTGACTAAAAGGGTAATTTCCTGATGCCATTCAAAGATGAGAATCCATGTCCCCAGTGAAGAGGAAGCTTGGAACCCACAGCCTTTCTATGTATTACTATTCAACCACCACATAGTAAGACTAAACTTGAAAAAGAGATATGCCAGGCCAGGCAGAATCCCAAAACATAAGCCAAAATTGAACATGAATCAAAAGCCTTGAGATGTCTTGACTATTTCAAATATCTATATCCCTTGACCTGACCATTTTCTGAGGCTCTATCCTGTGTTTCTAATTTCCTTAAGTACTCTCCAGCCAGATGTTGAGCCAGATAGTCAATATATCCAAGATAGAACACATATTTTCTCCTAAAACTGTTTCTCCTCCAGGATTCCCAATTTCTATTTGTACTATTTTTAGTCTTAAGGCTCTGACACTTTCTCTTCATTGCCCCATGCATTCCCTCCAGAGATGAGGCTGTAGAATCCAGCTGTCTATCTGGAGCACCTGTCCCCTACCCTTCACTCCCATGGTCACACCATTTGCAAGCCTTCAACATTCAGTACCTCTTGCTTGCCCTATCATAGGAGCATTCTCACCATCCCCACAGTGTTAGTCCCTTCTCGCCTCCCCACAGTGCTGTCTGAGAATTTTCCTCAAGCACAGCTCTGTTGATGTCACTACTTGAAAAGTATGTACTGTGCTTAGTCACTCAGTCGTGTCCCCTTTGCAACCCCATGGGCTGTGGCCTGCCAGGCTCCTCTGTCCATGGGGATTCTCCAGGCAAGAATACTAGAATGGGTTGCCATGCCCTTCTCCAGGGGATCTTCCCAACCCAGGAATTGAACTGGGATCTCCTTCATTGCAGGCAGATTCTTTATCAGCTGAGCTACTAAGGAAGCCCCACAGAAGAAACATATTTCAACATAATAAAGACCATATATGACAAGCCCACAGGCTTCCCAAGTGGGAAAACATAGGGAAAATTCCTTGATGTTGACCTTGGCAATAATTTTTTTGGATGTGAAACCAAAAGCAACAAAAGCAAAAATAAGTGGGACTACATCAAACTAAAAGTTTCTACACAACCAGAGAAACAATCAACAAAATGAAAAGGCAACCTATAGAATGAAAGAAATATCTGCAAACTGTATATCTGATAAGGAGTTAACATCCAAAATATAGAAGGGACTCATAAAACTCAATAGCAAAATAAACCCAATTACAAAAGGGCTCCAGGAGTTGGTGATGGACAGGAAGGCCTGGCGTGCTGCGGTTCATGGGGTCGCAAAGAGTCAGACACGACTGAGCGACTGAACTGAACTGAGAGATTCTGAGTAGACATTTTTCCAAAGAAGTCATAAAAACAGCCAACAGATACATGAAAAGAAGCTCAATATCACTAATCATCAGGGAAATGCAAATCAAAATCAGAATGAACTATCACTTCCTGTCTGTTAGAATGGCTGCTATCAAAAAGACAAGAGTTAACAAGTGTTTCCAAGGATAGGGGAAAAGAATCCACCTATGTCAACATTCCCAAGGTTGAACAACTAGAACAACCTTAAGAGGTTGGGAGAAAGAAAGAGAAAGCCCAGGAGAAGTCTCAGGGCAGTACTGAGGGCTAGGCTCTGCTTAGCAGGTGTCTTCACTGAGCCACCTCCTTGGACTGAAGACTCTCAAATGGAAACACAACTCTGTAGGTGTTTCCTCTGAGCCTTTTCTTTACCAAGAGCAAAGTCATTAGCCCATTCTGTCTTGGAGACTTCATCCTAAGACTATCTACAATGAACTGTAGAGCTCATCTGGCCATCCCCCAGCCTGAGATTCCCTTACTGCTCTTCCCACTTAGCAGAGTGAGCTTTTCTCTAAGGGAACAGTGTTTGTTTTTGTGGATGGGGCCATGTAAGCATGAAAGGAAAGGGAAAATATAGCAGAAGAGGAAAGAAAGGTAGAAAAAGGTGTGGAGAAGTAGAGGGTTCCAGGGGCTCCAGGAGAAAGTAGAGATGGCTTAATCTCTGCCTAAGCACCCACCAGGATGTCCCTTCTTTGTCTCTCCTCCCGCCATCATGAGTCTTCAGAGCCCATCCTCACCAGCCCAGGTCTTGTTCAGTGACAGGGCCCCAGGGAGGAAGCAGGAAGGTTTGGGGCCCCATGAACTGACCTCTCTGGATGCCTTGGAATCTGGGTTGAACACAGGGTCACTAGCCACTGGTATGGATATTAGAAATATTAATATTGACTACTACCCCTGATTGGTTTCTCTAAAACTTGAAAATCCCAACAAAAACTAGCCATAATACTGTGTCATCTATCTCTCAGTAGAGCAACCATAAAAACCTGAGGTTGGCAACCTGTCCTAGGGAGGTTGGCAATCCTCAAGGTTAGGCTCGCTGCTAAACTGGGCTTCCCCACCTAGTCACTGTACTTGGTGTGTGCCGAAGACTCTCACATCCAAACCTGGAGGTGTTTCAGGCTTCTGTAACTTTCCTCTTCAGCAACTATGCAGAGCAAGGACTTCCCCGGTGGTCCAGTGGTTAAGATTCTGGCATTCCCAGGGCTCAGACTCAGTCCCTGGTCAGGGAACTAGATCCCACAGACCATAACTAAGAGCCCTGACACTACAATTAAAGACCTCGTAGACTACAGTGAAGACCCAGTGCAGCTGAATTAAAAATATATATAGTGCAGAACACATTCCATTTCTCAGAACACTTTTTTTGGAGTCTGTTATACCAATGAGACTCTTGGCTAATACTCTGCCTACCTTTCCTTTTATTCCTTTCCAATCTGCATGAGTTCCCCTGACCTCAACCCTGATTTTGTGGATAGCACAGAAATATGAGCATGTATTCTGAAGTCAGATTACTTGGGCTCAGATCAGGCTTTACCATTTACTTGTGTAGCCTTGGGCAAGTTAATTAACCTCTCTACCTGTGCTGTTATTGTGCATGCTCAGGCGTGTCTGATTCTTTGCCATCCCACGGACTGTAGCCCGCCTGCCTCCTCCGTCCCATGAGACTTTTCCAGGCAAGAATACTGGAGTGGGTTGTTATTTCCTCCTCCAGGGGATCTTCCTGGCCCAGGAATCGAACCCCGATCTGCTGCAGCTCCTGCACTGCAGGTAGATTCCTTCCCCGCTGCACCATTAGGGAAGCCCTCTATCTGCATGCTCATTTTCAAAATGGGAAAAGGACCCTTCAGTGGTTTGTTGGGAGAGTTTAAGTGAGTTAACACATGTAAAGCACTATGTAATTTCTAGATATTATTAGGGTTACTTTGGTGGTTGTTGTTTTATTATTGCCATTTTAGACTTTTATCCCTGAACCCTGCATCTTCCTCCAGGTCTTATCAGAATCACTTTTTCAGTGTGTGCAACTCCAAGCACTGCAACATCCTTAGTCTTTTCTATATGCTTTTTATCACTACACTGGGCCATACTAGTTCACCCTGACCTTCAGTCTCAAGCAGAGGACCTGTCTCTCTGCAATATAGCACAAGGCAAAATAAGGAATAGCCTTTATTCTCTTTTTTTAAATCTTCAGATGTGGGTTTATCTATAAGGTTCAATCAGTCTAGTCACTGATCCTAAGAGTGAGTCTATCAACAACACACGGATTCATGGACTGATCCATTGTGACGTTCTTTGTCCTCACACTGGGCATACAAACTAGGTATTACTTGTAAAACAAAGAATGTTGCCCACTATCCAGTTCTACAAGGATCAAGTCATTAACGTCTGTAGTCACTGACTGGCAGGACACTCTGAAAAGAATTCAGGATGAAGAATGTGATAAGGCATTTTATACTTTGGAAAAATAGATGCCTTAGTTCGAGATATCTCAGGTGGAAAAAAATTTAACAAACCCAGATTTTTGCATCTTCTCATACAGAAAAAAAAGCACTAAGATCATTAACTGAGGACTTCCTTGGTGGTTCAGTGGTTAAGAATCTGCCTGCCAATGCTGGGATACAGGTTTGATTTCTGGTCTGGGAAGATCCCACATGCCACAGGGGCAGCTAAACCCATGCGCCACAACTACCGAAGCCCACGCATTCTAGGGCTTGAGAGCCCGTCCACCTTAGAATCCCTGCTCTGCAACAAGAGAAGCCACTACAGTGAGAAGCCCATGCACCATAACTAGAGAGCAGCCCCTGCTTGCCACAACTAGAGAAAACCCACATGCAGCAATGAAGACCCAGTGCAGTCCAAATAAGTATATAAACAAATTCTTAAATCTTTAACTCAGATATCTGACCCTGGTGGTGCAGTAGATAAGAATCTGCCTACCAATGCAGGGGACATGGGTTCGATCTCTGGTCTGGGAAGTTTCCAGGTACAGCAGAGCAACTAAGCCTGTGCACCACAACTACTGGGCCTGCACTCTAGAGCCTGTGCTCCACAGTGAGAGAAGCCACCACCATCAGAAGCCTGAGCACCACAGTGAAGAGTAACTCCAGCTCGCCGTAACTTAGAGAAAAAAAAAAAAAAAGCTTGAGCAAAGTAACAAAGACCCAGCACAGCCAAAAATAAAAATTTTTTAAAAAGAGTTCACAAGAACAATCAAACATTGCTATTGAACAAATATATATATTCAATTTGGAAAAAGCAATTTATCATTATCTACCAAAGATAATGATCCACCTTCCCTATACCCAAAGATTCCAGTTTAGGTATATAACAACAAAATATGTACACCATAAACATTACTTGTGATAGCCAAAAGCTGGAAACAACCCACACATGCACAAACAGTAGAATGGATAAATAAGTTGAAATATGTTCATACAATGGAATGCTATACAGTGACAAAAACAAACTATAGCTACACAGTTACATGAATGAGTCCCACAAACATAATACTGTGACACAAAAGAACACATACTACATGATTCCATCTACACAAAGTTTTAAAATACAAAACTAATCTATGTTGGCACTTCCTTGACTGTGCAGTGGCTAAAATTCCACACTGCCGGTGCAGGGGGCCAAGGGTCAATCCTTGGTCAAGAAACTAGATCCCAATGCCACAACTAAGACCTGAAGCAACCAAATAAATAAAAATAAATATTTTTAAAGCTATAAAAAATTTTTAAAATTAATCTATATTGATATTAATACAAATCATATTACTGGTTACTTTGGGGGAGGAGGTAGGGTTCATCAAATGAGAATGGTATTAACGGATTATCTACGGTGCTCATAATGTTCTATTACTTGACCTGTGTGGCTCTAACAGAAATGCAAATTTTGTGAAAATTCATTGAACTGTCACCTGTGTGTTTTCCACTCAAATTAGAAAAATTAAAATACCACCTTGGGGCTGGTGCACTGGGATGACCCAGAGGGATGGTACGGGGAGGGAGGTGGGAGGGGGGTTCAGGATGGGGAACACGTGTATACCCGTGGCGGATTCATGGTGATGTATGGCAAAACCAATACAATATTGTAAAGTAAAAAAATAAATAAATAAAATAAAGGCTAAATAATTTTTTTAAAAAATACCACCTTGATTAAAAAGAGAAGAAAAGAAACAGCCTGAAGAAAATCACTTCTGCATTTGTCCTAAAATCCTTATCAAGAACCCCCACATTTATACACTGTGTAAGATCCCATATGATAAATCCTGTCATGCATTTAGTATCAGGAAAGATTTTGTCTTTTCTAAGTAAATAGTATACTATTGATTCTTTTTAAATTATCTAATTTTTCCATATTATCTTAGTGGTTTAAGGCCAAATTTAATGTTCAGTCATAGTAATTCTATTAGTCCTCATAAATAGCATTTTTTCTTCTCTCTTCTCTTTCAACACGTTGATTTTCTTTCTCTTTTTATGTTTCCATTTGCATTTTAATAACTTCTTTTGTGTATGTGTCTTTTACTATAGATTACCTCAAACTCTTTTTGAAGATGCTACATTTGTCCAAGAATAAAATCTAACAGATTTGCCAACCTTAGTCTCATCCCAAAAGCTGACTCAATTCCTCTGCCAAGTGGGAAAAAAATTAGCAAATACTCCAGTAGTTGATACCATGTACTGGCATATATATACACATATATCTATGTATAATATGATAAAATGTATATATACACATATACATAAATCATACTTCATTTCATATCAGTATATGAGACTCCACAAAGAGAAAGGACAAATGTTACCTGAGGAATTTTTATTTGTGAATATACATCACATTTCACCTACCTTTGGAATTTTACTTCTTCTCTGTTCTCCGCAGGATTAGAAATGTAACAAGAGAGAAGGAATCATGGGACTATTAAAACCTTGTTTACTGGTCACATGGGTTAAAAAAGAGAAAGAAAAAAAATTTCACCACTCCCACTGCAAAGAGCTTGCTCATAGTAGGAAATGGGGGTAGGGTTAGGGCAGGACAGAACTAGATCACAGAGCTTCAGCAACACAACTCTCAGGGCTTAATTACATAAAGCTGCTTTTGCTTATCCCAAAGTTCACGAACTTACTCCACAGCTCCCAGCATTAACTAAAAAAGAGCTGGTTTTCCACACGGTCAAGATTCCCAGTTTACAGAGCATATCCAAGGGGTCTTATGTGTAAGTATAAAATCACTGTCAACTTCTGAACAATATTTAAACTGCAAAAGAATAAAGATCAAAAAAGCAGAGAAAATCATCAGTTCAGTTCAGTTCAGTCACTCAGTTGTGTCCTACTCTTTGTGACCCCATGGACTGCAGCATGCCAGGCTTCCCTATCCATCACCAACTCCCAGAGCTTGCTGCTCAAACTCATGCCCATTGAGTCGGTGATGCCATCCAACCATCTCATCCTCTGTTGTCCCCTTTTCTTTCCGCCTTCAACCTTTCCCAACACTAGAGTCTTTTCCAATGAGTCTGTTCTTCACATCAGGTAGCCAAAGTGTTGGAGTTTCAGCTTCAGCATCAGAGAAAGCCATGGTGATGAATTTTCTTTCAGAAATCAAAGTTGAAGGGTCTTTTAAGAAAATTATAGACTTCAATCAAGATCTTACTCCAAACAGGTTTTATTTCCAACCCCAACACCCACACACACACTCACACCATTTGTTCAGGAGGAGTTTTCAGAGGACTTCATGAACCCCACTGAGCAAGGTCCCTTTCCTTTCCTGCACGCTGCCCATCCCAACCTTCTGCACCTCTTTCACAACACCACTCTCTTGTGGTCAGAGTTCAGGGTGCTTCGCTCACTTGTGCCTACAGTTCTCAACAGTGCCAGCCTTGTTCAGCTGCAGAATCAGACCTGTTACAGTCAAAATTAAAAACAGAAAGCTCCCATTCTCTAAGTTGGAGCCTCTGCTGGAGTCAGGGAATGGGAAGCAGAGCCCGCTCTTAGACTCCCCACCTGAGATCAGTTTCTGTGAACTGGGGCTCTGGGCCTTAAGGCTGTCAGACACGTTTACAAAAGACCTGCCACTGCTTTATGATCTAATACATTCTAGCAAATCAGTCAAACCCAAGGAGGGAGTCGTGGGAACCTTCAATTTAAAGCCAGTCCATCAGAAGCACAGGTAATAACCTGGGCTTGCAATTGGCATCTGAGGTTGGGGGGAGTCTTGTGGGGGAAGGCTTGAATCTATGGAATCTGACACTACCTCTGGGTGCATGCAAGTTCAGTCACTTCTTTGCAATGCTGTGGACTGTAGCCCACCAGGCTCTTCTGTCCATGGGATTCTCCAGGCAAGAATACAGGAGTGGTTGCCACGCCCCCCTCCAGGTCATCTTCCTGACCAAGGGATCAAACTTGTCTCCTGAAACTGGGTAGATAGTATCAGGGCTGAGCTGAATTGTAATACACACAGCTGGTATCCAAACAACTGGTTTAGAGGTATGGGTAAACCCATCCCTCCTTCACATTGGAACTGTTATAAAATCCTTCAGCACCCTTTCACAACTCTCTCCTTTCTTGGCTCCTATGAAATCACCATCTCCTAGCTCTCCTGCTTCTATTTCTATTTGTTCTCCTTGTCCTTCGCTGGCTTCTCTTCCTCCACCCAATATTTAAAGTCAATATCTTTAAGAGTTCTATCCAGGCCCTTCTTCTCTTCTCAGTGCACACACCCTCCTTGTATGGGGACCTCAGTCATCATCAACTTCAACCTGATCTACAGTCTAATGACTTTGTAAATCTCTGCCTTCAGTCAAGATCTCTCCTGACATCTAGCTCCTCATATCCAACTGCCTGCTGGGCATCTTTCACTGGAATTCATTCATTCATTCCATAGAGTTCCTACTATGTGCTAGGTCCAGTGCTATTTACTGGAGCTAATCTTGTTGATTTTTAGTCAGTAAGTCATGTCTGACTCTTTGCAACCCCATGGACTTTGGCCTGCCAGGCTCCTCTGTCCAAGGGAGTTCCCAGGCAAGAATACTGGAGTGGGTTGCCATTTCCTTCTCCAGGGGATCTTCCAGACCGAGAGATCAAACCCACATCTCCTGCACTGGCAGGTGGATTCTTTACCACTGAGCCAGCAGGGAAGCCACTGGAGCTAATAGAGGAGAGTAAATTGGCATGATATTTGAAATCTTAGAACTTATCATTTTAGTAGGAAAAGAGACATTAAATAGACATTCCTACAAATAAATATATAATTACACACTGTGATGAAGGCTATGTAAGAAAAGCATGGGGAGCTTAGGAAATATCACAGTAAAAACTCAAATTTAACTTTTCAAAACTGAAATGATGATGATTCAGTGCAATCTGATCCTCCTCATTTTCATGTTACTTCCTATCCCTACATGTATTCAACAAATCCTTAACAAATTTAATGATTACCCACTAGATGCTAAACAACTCCCTTCCAACCAGTTGCCCAATCCTGAAACCTGGGGGATCATCCTAGACCCATCCCTCATCCCCTACATCCAATCAACATTAATTCATAATATTTCTTGTCACTTATGTCCACCCAATCACATCCATTTCTACTGCCTTAGTTCAGGCCACAAGTATTTGTGCCCTGGATTCCAACAACAGTTTCTTGGGATGGCGCTGCCTCTGGTTGCTCTTTCCCCTTCTATCTGTCCTTTACAGGGCTCCAGAGGTTATTGGAACAGACTGGTTCCAAATCAGGAAAGGAGTACATCAAGGCTGTATTTTGTCACCCTGTTCATTTTACTTCTATGCAGAGTACATCATGTGAAATCTCAGGCTGGAGAAGCACAAGCTGGAATCAAGATTGCTGTGAGAAATATCAATAACCTCAGATATGCAAATGACACCACCCTGATGGCAGAAAGTAAAGAGGAACTAAAAAGCCTCTTGATGAAAGTGAAAAAGGAGAGTGAAAAAGTTGGCTTAAAGCTCAACATTCAGAAAACTAAGATCAGGGCATCCGGTCCCATCACTTCATGACAAATAGATGGAGAAACAATGTAAAGAGTGACAGACTTCATTTTTCTGGGCTCCAAAATCACTGCAGGTGATGACTGCAGGTGACTACAGCCATGAAATTAAAAGATGCTTGCTCCTTGGAAGAAAAGTTATGACCAACCTAGATAGGATATTAAAAAGCAGAGAGAGACATTACTTTGCCAACAAAAGTCCATCTAGTCAAGGCCATGGTTTTTCCAGTGGTCATGTATGGATGTGAGTGTTGGACTATAAAGAAAACTGAGCACCAAAGAATTGATGCTTTTGAACTATGGTGTTAGAGAAGACTCCTGAGAGTCCCTTGGACTGCAAGGAGATCAAACCACTCAATCCTAAAAGAAATCAGTCCTGATTATTCATTGGAAGGACTGATGCTAAACCTGAAGCTCCAATACTTTGGCTACCTGATGCAAAGAACTGATTCATTTGAAAAGACCCTGATGCTGGGAAAGATGGAAGGTGGGAGAAGGGGACGACAGAGGATGAGATGGTTGGATGGCATCATTGACTCGATGGACATAAGTTTGAGTAGGCTCCAGGAGTTGGTGATGGACAGGGAAGCCTGGCATGCTGTAGTCCATGGAGTCGCAAAGAGTCAGACACAATTGAGCAACTGAACTGAAATGAAATGAGAGGTTATTTCTTTCTTTTCTAAAATTTTATTTATTTATTTTCTGCTGCCCTGGGTCTTCATTGCTTTGTGCAGGTTTTCTCTGGTGGTTCTTTCTCTGGTTCTTGTGGTGTGTGGGCATCTCATTGCAATAACTTCTCCTGCTGCGGTTCATGGGCCCTAGAGTGCACAGGCTTCAGTAGTAGTTGTACCATTCAGGCTTAGTTGCTCCCATGGCATGTGGAATCTTCTCAAACCAGGGATCTAACCCTGTCCCCTGCGTTGGCAGGCAGATTCTTACCCCTCTCCTGCACCATCATAGAAGTCCCCAGAGTTTATTTCTAAAACACAGTTCTGATTATGTTTCTTCCCTGCTTAAAAGCCTTCCAAGAGTCCCCATAGTCTTCAGACAAATACAGATTCCTGGGGAGGAACAAAGTTTGATGTTGTGTTTTGATTTGAATCTGTCATCCTTTATTTTAAGCAGTCTGCAAGGAGGAAGCTAGACCCAAAATGTATATAACTTTATAATTAACAAGAGAATCTATTCAGTAGGTATATTAGCAGATTACTCATCAAAAATCTGGTTGGTTTGCTATTGTATAGAACATGGAACTCTGCTCAGTGTTATGTGCCAGCCTGGATGGGAGGTGGGTTTGGGGGAGAATGGATACATGTATAGGTATATGAATGGATGAGTCCCTTCACTGTTCACCTGAAACTATCACAACATTATTAACTGGCTATATCCCAATACAAAATGTTTTTGGTGTTAAAAAATAAAATTAAGAAAAAAAATTTTTTTAATATTGTGGGTTCATTTACAGCTTAAGTGAAAAAATTCAATTTCATATATTATATCCATCAAATAGGTTAAAAAATGATTGCAAAGTCCTATAACACATTTTTTCAGCTTTGAAGTCATCATTTGCTTTGTGGTTAAAAGAATCATTCCTTTGAGATTTAACTAAACTTTGTCATTAAAAAAAAAGAGGGTACTCTTTATTACTTTCAGTAGTTGATGACAAGTGATAAAAGTTATCATAAATTGAAATATGATCTTGGCTCCACCTAGACAGTCTCCCCTGGTTTATGATGCTCTTCTGTGAACATAACAGATTTTCTTATCTTCTCCTATTTTATTGAGAAGGAAAATAACTAGCACAGGGTAATTCAAATTTTCAACTTGTTTCAACAATATTATTCATTCCCAAGCCTTCAATACAGATATGATTGAATCAGATATGATCAATATTTTATTTTAATTTTAACCAAAACTGAATTAAAATGGACAAATGACTTTTATTTCCATCCTCTTAAGCTTGGCACACAATGCTCTGGCCATAGCTTGCCAGAGAGATGTTTTACTGTGCCTTTCCTTGAAGTCTGAGTTCTGACCATATGGAACTATTACTGGCAGTTTCCTGGAAACACCATGCCATTTAAGCTTTTGAGCCCTTCCTCCCTATACCAATCTTGCCCAAGTCTTTAAAAAAAAATACTGACACCAATAGACAACTGGGTTAAAAATTCATTGAAGAGTAAACAAAAGATAATTTACAAGTAGATGGACTTTGGGGCTTCTCTGGAAGTCCAGTGGGAGGGGAAAAAATTCATCTATAACATTTTATTCTACTTTTTGATTTGTATCAATTGCCCTTATTAGACTATAACTTTCTTGGAAGCAGAAATCATGTCATTTTTCTCCCCAGAGCCTAGCTAAATGTCCAATACAATTTTTTATTAACTGCAGAATAAATGAATTAGTTAAAAAAATGACTGGATGAACCATATCTTTCCCAAACAGATCATCCTTTTACATGCTAAAAACATCCAGAATAACAATACAAGCTGGACTGAAAGTCTATGAAGTAGGTGTCCAAGTCTGCAAAGAACTTGAAGAGAGTGATGGAGGGCTGACAGATTACCCAAAGAGGTTGACAGTAGACATAAGCAGTAAATGTAAAGATGGTAGATAGTGTCAGACTTGAAGGACAAAGGGGTTTTGCAAGTACAAAGATGAAACCACAGGGGAAACCAACTGAATGGCAATACTGCCTCCCAGTGGCCCTTGGGAGAAAAACCTGTATATCAAAGCACTTCCACAAAATATCTTTCTCATTTTGAGTGGTTCTGGGCTATGAGCTTGTGCCAGGCACCTCTTAGTTTATCTCATTTAACCCTCACAACAACCCCTTGTAGACAAATAGCTTGAAGCTTAGGAGTTAATCTCACAGACTAGGAGCCAGGATATCTACTTCTCTGACTTACTAGCTTTGTGAATGGGACAAATTAGATCTCAGCATATGACTCCACCCTAATGGCAGAAAGCAAAGAGGGACTAAAGAGCCTCTTGATGAAAGTGAAAGAGGAGAGTGAAGAAGCTGGCTTAAAACTCAACATTCAGAAAACTAAGATCACGGCATTTGGTATATCACTTCATGCAAATAGATGGGGACACAATGGAAACAGTGACAGACTTCATTTTCTTGGGCTCCAAAATCACTGCAGATGGTGATTGCAGCCATGAAATTAAAAGACACTTGCTCCTTGGAAGAAAAGCTACGACAAACCTGGTCAGCATATTAAAAAGCAGAGATATCACTTGACAACAAAGGTCCATCTAGTCAAAGCTATGGTTTTTCCAGTAGTCATGTATGGATGTGAGAGTTGGACCATAAAGAAGGCTGAGCACCAAAGAACTGAGGCTTTCAAACTGGTGCTGGAGAAGACTCTTGAGAGTCCCTTGGACTGCAAGGAGATCAAACAAGTCAATCCTAAAGGAAATCAGTCCTGAACATTCATTGGAAGGACTGATGCTGAAGCTCCAATACTTTGGCCACCTGATGGCAAGAGCCGACTCATTGGAAAAGACCCTGATGCTGGGGAAGACTGAAGGCAGAAGAAGCAGATGACAGACAATGAGATGATAGGATGGCATCACTGATTCAATGGACATGAGTTTGAGCAAACTCTGGGAGATGGTGAAGGACAGGGAAGCCTGGCGTGCTGAAGTTCATGGGGTCATGAAGAATCGGACACAATTGAGTGACTGAACAACGACAAATAGGTCTCCATCTGTAAAATAGGGATATGGTTAGTACCGATCACATATGTCCTTGACAGCATAGCAAATGCTATACAAATGTTAGCTATTATTATGTCCTCTTGCCTAATGAGAAAAACTAATGTTAAATAAATCAAGCATACAATAGGAACTCAATAAATAAACTTCCTTTGCTTTGCCCCCTTATGTCTTAGCTCCTTGCAGTGTACCCTCTTTAATGGTCCTGAAATTCAAATGGAGGACTCCCAAATAGCTAAAAGAAATTAGTTCCTAAAGCCGGCAATAAGGAATTTCCAGTAAAGAAACATCAAAACCTCCATTAAAGCCCAAGGGTATGCAGCTCTGGAAAAGAGAACTCTTAATGTTGCTCTCTTTTTTGTTCTTTTCTTAAATTTTGACTTTTGACTGCATCAGGTCTTAATTGTGGGAAGCTCAGTTAGTTCCCCAACGAAGTTCTGTATCCCCTGCATTCAAAGCATGGAGTCTTAAGCTCTGCACCACCAGGGAAGTCCCTCTATTGGCACTCTTGCTACTGTTATTAGAGTGACGACATTCCCAGAAATGAAATTTACTCTACCCAAAACAGGTTGTCTGGGGATTGTGAAAATCAGCTAACATTGTGCAGAACATCACACTTCTAGAAATACTCAAATAAATATGATCTGTCTAGAGACTATTTTTCACCACGTTGCCTACAGAAGATGAGGGACCATGACCACTTTCAAAAATTAAAGTTCATGAAAATGATAGCTTTCAAGCAATAACACTGATGTAACTATCAGACTACCCACCCCGACCCACATTTGTAGTGAGATGTATCTTTACCTGGTAAGACTGATTGGCAAATCTGCACATCAATAGTAAACAGGCTCCTTTCATACTTATAAAACTCTACATGATTCTGCAAGCTTCCTTGGATTAAGATTTTAGTATTCCTGGATGCTCTATATGAGAGACCAAATATACAAAGAAATAATGACCAGACCATATACAAAAAACAGAACTCTGATCCACAATCTGCCCAAAGTATACCCAGGAAACCAACTCCCTTATCTATAATAAACAGCCCAGAAAGCCAGCTTGCTTTAGGTCAGACTTGGAGGAAGTGAGACTGCAGTCTGGAGTAATAGTCCAGGAAGCTAAATAACCCACATAATAATCCATCCAAGATAGTCAAGACTTGATTAAAAACTGACAGCTTCCCTAATTTTTGCCCCCACTTCCAATTTAGAACCAACAAGAGAAAGCCAAATATGCACACCTAACCAATCACATAGGATGTCCCAATGTGTGTTAGCCCACTTATACCTGCCCAATGCAAAGAGCCTTGATTTAGGATATACCTGAAACCTTCTCTCTTGTCCTTATTAAAGCTTTCCCATTCCTCTGCCTACATTTAAGTCTGTCAAAATACAAGTGAGGGTGGCTGACTCCCTTTCTGTATAAAACAAGTTCTTGAATAAATAGATCCTGCTTTTCTCATTTGGGTGGTCATTTATTTCCATATATTGGACCTAGAAATTCTATGAAGAACTAATTTCCAAACCTTCTTTAATTGCTTAAATGTGTTGTTTCTAAAACAGTTATAAAGTTAGCAGAGAACATCTCTTTTACTTCATCTTGATAACCTAAGTCTATATGCATTCTTGCCTTGAGAACCCCATGAACAGTATGAAAAGGCAAAAAGATGTAACACTGAAAGATGAACTCCCCAGGTTGGTAGGTGCCCAATACGATACTGGAGAAGAGCAGAGAAATAGCTCCAGAGGAATGAAGAGGCTGAGCCAAAGCAGAAACAACGCCCAGCTGAAGATGTGTCTGGATACGAAAGTAATTCCAATGCTGTAAAGAACAATATTGCATAGGAACCTGGAATGTTATGTCCATGAATCAAGGTAAACTGGAAGTTGTCAAACAGGAGATGGCAAGCATGAACACTGATATTATAGGAATCAGTGAACTAAAATGGACAGTAATGGGCGATGTAATTTAGATGACCATTATATCTACTACTGTGGGCAAGAATCCCTTAGAAGAAATGGAGTAGCCATCATGGTCAACAAAAGAGTCCGAAATGCAGTACTTGGGTTCAGTCTCAAAAATGATAGAGTGATCTTGGTTGGCTTCCAAGGCAAACCATTCAATATCATAGTAATCCAAGTCTATGCCCCAAACACTAATGCAGAAGAAGCTGAAGTTGAACGGTTCTATGAAGACCTACAAGACTTTCTAGAAATAACACCAAAAAAAGATGTCCTTTTCATCAAAGGTGAATGGAATGCAAAAGTAGGAAGTCAAGAGATAACTGCAGTAACAGGCAAGTTTGGCCTCGGAGTACAAAATGAAGCAGGGCAAAGGCTAACAGAGTTTTGCCAAGAGAATGCACTGGTCATAGCAAACACCCTCTTCCAACAACACAAGAAACAACTCTACACATGGACATCACCAGATGGTCAATACCAAAATCAGATTGATTATATTTTTGCAGTCGAAAATGTAGAAGCTCTACAGAGTCAGCAAAAATAAGACCAGGAGCTGATTGTAGCTCAGATTATGAACTCTTTACTGCCAAATTCAAACTTAAATTCAAGAAAGTAGGGAAAACCACTAGGCCATTCAGGTATGACCTAAATCAAATCTCTTATGATTTTACAGTAGAAGTGACAAATAGATTCAAGGGATTAGATCTGATAGACAGAGTGCCTGAAGAAGTATGGACAGAAGTTTGTAACACTGTACAGCAGGCAGTGATCAAAACCATTCCTAAGAAAAAGAAACGCAAAAAGGCAAAATGGTTGTCTGAGGAGGACTTACAAATAGCTGAGAAAAGAGAAGTAAACAGCAAAGGAGAAAAGGAAAGATATACCCATCTGAATGCAGAGTTCCAAAGAACAGCAAGGAGAGAAGAAAGTTTTCCTAAGTGAACAATGCAAAGAAATAGAGAAAAACAATAGAATGGAAAGGACTAGCGATCTCTTTAAGAAAATTATAGATACCAAGGGAACATTTCATGCAAAGATTGGCACAATAGAGGACAGAAAAGATATGGACCTAATAGAAGCAGAAGATATTAAGAAGAGGTGGCAAAAACACACAGAAGAACTATATAAAAAAATATCTCAATGAGCCAGATAACCATGATGCTGTGATCACTCACCTAGAGCCAGACATGCTTGAATGCAAAGTCAAGTGGGCCTTAGGAAGCATCACTTAAAACAAAGTTAGTGGAAGTGATGGAATTCCAGCTGAGCTATTTCAAATCCTAAAAGATGATGCTGTTAAAGTGCTGCACTCAATATGCCAACAAATTTGGAAAACTCACCAGGGGCCACAGGACTGGAAAAGGTCAGTTTTCATCCCAACCCCAAAGAAGGGCAATGCCAAAGAATGTTCAAACTACCACACAACTGCACTCATTTCACATGCTAGCGAAGTAATGCTCAAATTCTCCAAGCTAAGCTTCAACAGTATATGAATGAACCCAGAATACCAAGATGTTCAAGTTGGATTTAGAAAAGGCATAGGAACCAGAGATCAAATTGCCAACATGCACTGGATCATAGAAAAAGCAAGACAATGCCAGAAAAAAATATACTTCTGTTTTATTGACTACGCTAAATCCTTTGACTGTGTGGATCACAACAAACTGGAAAATTCTTAAAGAGATGGGAATACCAGATCACCTTACCTGCTCCCGAGAAACCTGCATGCAGGTCAAGAAGCAATAGTTAGAACCTGACATGAAACAATGGACTGGTTCCATATTGGGAAAGGAGTATGTCAAGGGTGTATATTGTCACCCTGCTTATTTAACTTATATGCAGAGTACATCAAGCAAAATGCCGGGCTGGATGAAGCACAAGCTGGAATCAAGATTGCCGGGAGAAACATCAATAACCTCAGATAGGTAGATGACACCGTCCTTATGGCAGAAAGCGAAGAGGGACTAAAGAGCCTCTTGATGAAGGTGAAAGAAAAGAACGAAAAAGTTGGCTTAAAACTCAACATTCAGAAAACTAGGATCATGGCATCCAGTCCCATCACTTCATAGCAAATAGATGGAACAATGGAAACAGTGACAGACTTCATTTTCTTGAGCTCCAAAATCACTGTAGATGGTGAATGCAGTCATGAAATTAAAAGACACTTGCTCCTTGGAAGAAAAGCTATGACAAACTTAGTCACCGTATTTAAAAGCAGAGACATTACTTTGCCAACAAAGGTCCATCTAGTCAAAGCTATGGTTTTTCCAGTAGTCATGGATGGATGTGAGAGTTGGACCATAAAGAAGGCTGAGCACCAAAGAATTGATGCTTTTGAACTGTGGTGTTGGGAGAAGAGTCTTCAGAATCCCCTGGACTGCAGGGAGATCAAACCAGTCAATCCTAAAGGAAATCAACCCTGAATTCATTGGAAGGACTGATGCTGAAGCTGAAGCTCCAATACTTGGGCCACCTGATGGCAAGAGCTGACTCACTGGAAAAGACCCTGATGTTGGTCAAGATTGAAGGCAGGAGAAGGGGACGACAGAGGATGAGATGGCTGGATGGCATCATCGACTCAATGGACATGAGCTTGAGCAAGCTCTGGGAGATGGTGAAGGACAGGGAAGCTTGGCAGTGCTGCAATCCATTGGGTCGCAGAGTCCGACACGACTGAGAGACTGAACAACAACCATGTGCTTCTGGGCTCATCTTTCCGCAGTAAATCGTCCAGGAATGGGCGTGGTCTTCTTCGTCCCACCTGTGCAGGGAAACTAGCAAAGAAGTAAATGGGCAGACACCACAGGAGCACCTACCTCGACCAGAAAGTGAACGGGAAAGTCGCTCAGTCGAGTCCGACTCTTTAAGACCCCATAGACTATAGCCTGCCAGACGCCTCTATCCATGGAATTCTCCAGGCCAGAAAACCAGAGTGGGTAGTCAATTCCCTTCTCCAGGGCATCTTCCCAACCCAGGGATGGAAACCAGGTCTCCCTCATTGCAGGTGGATTCTTTACAGTCTGAGCCACCAGGGAAGCCCAAGAATAATGGAGTGGGTAGCCTATCCCTTCTCCAGCGGATCTTCACGACCCAGGAATCGAACCTGCGGTCTCCCCTTGCAGGCGGATTCTTTATCAGCTGAGCGACCATGGAAGCTCAGTCGGTCAGAAGCGGCCTCGCCCAGGCCAGCCTCCAAATAGGAACTACAATTCCCAGCGGCCCCTGCGGAGGGCGCCACGATGCGCCTGCGCAGTGGCGCAGGCTCGCCCTGTGTGGTTCCCGCCAATTCTTGCGGTAGTCCTCTCAGGGTTGAATTCTGCGTTCCATGGAGGCGTTTGACCCTGCCGAGCTGCCCGAGCTGCTTAAGCTTTATTACCGAAGGCTCTTTCCCTACGGCCAATACTATCGCTGGCTCAACTATGGCGGAGGTGATGGAGGCAGGGGAGAGGGGTGGTAGTGTGTCTGCAAAGGCGTGTGAGGAGGTTTGGGGAGGGTACCTTGGAATGACAATATGAAGTGCCTGCTGTGCGCCAGGCGTTGTGCTGGGCGCCTTCGTCTGTTATCTCGAGCCCTCTCCGTCACCTCTGAGAGGTAAATGGGCCGAGAGAGGATGTAATGACCAGCCTGCGCCGCACACGGAAAGGTATAGCCGCTGCCACTACCACTACGTGTTAGTGTGTGCTAAGTCGCTCGGTCATGTCGACTTTTTGCGACCCTGTAAACTGTAGCTCACCAGCTCCTCAGTCCATGAGATTTTTCCGGCTCAAATGGTCGAACTCACTTTCCGTTTGGTGTTTACCTGCAACCACGGGGCGGGAGTGGAGGGGGGTGGGTAGGTACAGGGTCATAGCATGAAGCTGCAAAGTCGTGATCTGCTCAGGGACGGGGAGGCCATCTTCTAAAAGAGGAGAGGTACTTAATTCTTCCCTCTCGAATTTATTAGTGCCCACCAAGGAAAGAGAGGTGGTATTACATATTGAAAATATTTCTGCATCTTTATCTTCATCTTTGTAAACCCCTTCAAATTAGGAACTAGCTCTTGTCTTTTTTTTTTAACATGTAGCATAGTGTTGAGCACAGAGGACTCACTAAAAATATCTTCTCATTGGTTAATGTTTTAATGCTCTGAGCTGGATAAAGTACCAAATTAACTTTAAGGTGTACATTTATTTTGCAGTGGTAAAGAATTACTTTCAGCATCGTGAATTTTCATTCACATTGAAAGATGATATTTACATTCGCTACCAATCCTTCAACAACCAAAGTGATCTGGAAAAGGAGATGCAGAAAATGAATCCATACAAGATTGATATTGGCGCAGTATATTCCCACAGAGTAAGAAATCGCTTTTTTATGTAGTTTGTTGTTTTTTAAACCAAGAAAGGGTTGGTGCCCCTAGCATGTTGAGATAAATTTGTAGTGTTTATTTTATTTGAAGAGCCACACTTTCAACCATTTTTGTAAGGAAGTTGTAAAGTTAAAAAAAATTTTTTTTAATGTCCTTTGATACTTTACTGACTGGAAATCATTTGGAAATGGATTGGCTATATTCACTCTAGGACAAAAAAACTTTAAGCCAGTATCTGGCTAAAAGACTAAATGAGGTCCATTTAAAAAGAAATGTAAAAAAAAGACTAAATGAGGGACTTTCCTGGTGGTACAGTGGATGCAGGGGACATGGGTTCGATCCTTGGTCCAGAAAGATCCCACATGCCATGGAGCAACTAAGCATGTGTGCCACAACTAATGAGCCTGTGCTCTAGATCCTGAGAGCTGCAACTGAAGCCCAGGTGCCCTAGAGCCCATGCACCTCAACAGGAGAAACCACTCCAATGAGAACCCCATGTACTGAAACTAGAGAAAGCCCATGCAGCAACGAAGAGCCAGCACAATCAAATAGATTAAAAAACATTTTTTAAAGACTAAATGAAGAAGTCAGCATGGTTGAACACAGAGGACATTGGAGAGAATCATTCTTGATTCCTCTCTCACACCTGTATCTGTTTCACTAGGTAATCTCTTTAGCTCTACCATAATAATATCTATTAACCACTGCTACTAGTGCTACTATCATCATCATCACCTCTTATCTGAATTATTGTAAAAACTTCCTAACACTTTGCTCCTGTAGACTCTAGACTGTATTCTCAACATGGCAGCCAAAAGGAACCTTTTAAAACAAGTAAGATCATCATGATTCATCTGCTCAAAACCATTCTCCAGTGGCTTCTCATTTTATACAGAGTAAGAGCCATTCTCTCTCCCTCACTCACTCCATTCCTGTCACACTGACCTGTGCTCAATCAATTTCCACTGCCTAGAACCCATTTCCCGAAGTATCTTTTTGGTTCATTTTTCTCACCTTCAAGTCCTTACTCAAAGAGGCCTGCAGCTTGCCCTTCCTCCTACCCTCTCCCCTCACTGATACATTCTAAGTGCCTAGAATATTGCGAGGCAGAGAGAGTACATAAGTATCTGTTGAATGAATGAACATAATTGCCCAAAATTGCCCTTCTTCCTCTCCTTAAAAATACACACATGTAGGAAAAAGATACACATAGAATAACAGCTTTTGTATGGAGCTTTTTCTTAACGTTGTATAACTTGTTTTTCATATCATTCTTCATTATTCTTTTTTAAAAAAGAGAACTTAGATAATTTGGCCTAGGTTACATAATTTCTAAATGAGGGAGATAGGACTTGAATCCAGGTTTTCTGACTCTAAATCCCAAAGGAAAGGGAGAGGAGGTAAGAAAAGGCAGGCAGGGAAAATACTTTGGAGCAGGTTTCTCCTCTTTTAGGGATAGAGATTAAAACTGAAGTCTCTGTAGAAAAGCCAAGGTGTCACTCTAACTCCTCCCTAGCATAGAAGGGGAAAATTGGGCCCAGACAGGCATCTATACATCATCTTTGTGTGTTTTTATTGGTTATATATGCACGTAGTTTACAAAATCAACTACTATTAATTAGGCTTTTTTTGGGGGGGTTCTTACTTTTGCCCCTATTTTCTGTTTCCAAGAGGCAACCTCTTTTTTTTTTTTTTTTTTTTTTCCAGCTGTGCTGGGTCTTAACTAAGGCACAAGGAACCTTCCGTCTTCATTGCAGCATATGGAATCTTTAGTTGTGGCATGTGGGATCTAGTTCCCTGACCAGGGATTGAATCCCAGGCCCCCTTGTATTGGAAGTGCAGAGTCTTAGCCACTGTACCACCAGGGAATTCTCTCTTCCTACTTTTGTTTTCATTTTCTCTGCTTTCTGGGGAATTTCCTCAGAGGTTTTCATTTCTGCTATTATGTTTTTATTTCCAGGAACCTTTTTTTTCTAACATATCCTGTACTCTTTTCATTGATATATCTGATCTTGCTGAAGATATCAATGACAGTTTTTTACATTTTCTTCTGTTACACAGGCTGTTTTATCTACAGTTACATTTTTTCTGTTTTTCCACTTTTATCAGAGGTTTTCCTCATATATGTGGTAATTTCTTGCTTGTTGCTTATATTTAAGAATAGAGTACCAAAGAGCTGATTGGAAGCTCTGTGTACATGGCTGAGATGTGGGCCATTTTATTGTGGGAAGCTCTGGTGTCAGTTTCTCTAGGTCTTTGCTAGAATGAAAACTCCAGTTGATCACTAATCTGTTCCTAGAGCCTAATAACAATGCCTGACACACCTGGTCAGTCTTCAGAGAGGAATCTTCCTGTCTCCTGCCTGGGGTGGCAGTGGAAAGGTACAGAGGAGAGAGCTAGGTCTCAACATTCCACAAGTAAATGTCTAATTAATCCCCTGAATATCTGTACAGTACAACCTTTTTTCAGCTGTGCCTACTCTCCCCTTCTCAGTCCAGGGACCCTCTGTTTTATGCTCTCCAGGTAATGATTCAGGTGTCTTTGCCAGGGAAATGGAAGCACAGTCACCTAGCTCCACAGAGTAGGTTTAGCACTAACTGCTTCGTAAATAGATTTGTAATCAATCTTCCTGTTTTTAATCTCAGCTCCAGAGATACCTGTTGTCACCTGTTCCTAAGACTTGGGGATTCTGAGATGTAAACTGGGTTTCTTCTTGTTCTTCTTTACTGAGAGCTGAAGATTCAGCTTTTTGAATCTCCTTATAAAAATTGTGGTGGCATTGTCTCCTCTCTGGTTCTTTTTAAAAAGACTTACACCTGTCTTTAAAAAGAAAAAAATTATTTTTGTGCAGGTTTAGAGGAAGCCAAATAAGTATTTGCATTCAGTGTACCTTCTTTACCAGATAGTCCGTAGCCTCAAAGGAAATTACTTAGAGCTTGAACCAGACTGACTTGGGAGATCTTTTTGAATTATTGAAAAATTTTAAACACATTTTTGTTAACTTATATGCCCAATAACAACTAAAGTTCCTTAAAATATCTTGCAGTAGGCTACTAATTATTTGTATGGACCTTTCCTGATCAGAAACCTAAAAAGGCTTTATTATGATTTCTATTGATCAACAAATGTTTATTATACAATGTCTTATGTCAGTTATATCTCAGTAGGATTATAAGAAAACATACTTATGGTAAAACATTTATCAAACCTGTTTTTAGTAGATGGAAGTTACACTGTCATCACTTCTGGCTGTATAGGATCAAATCAGTGAGCTTCTTTTCTATGTCAGTCACTGACAGACTTGGCATTATATGGTTTCTTTCCTTCTCTTTGGTCCCTTTTTCTTTATAGGTAGGAAATAAGCATATCTGACAGTGTGGCAGCTCTTATAGAAACTGACTGATAGTTTGTCCCTTTAGCCCAATCAACACAATACAGTGAAGCTGGGAGCTTTCCAGGCTCAGGAAAAAGAACTGGTGTTTGACATTGATATGACAGACTATGACGATGTGAGGAGATGTTGCAGGTGAGTTCTGCATGCTTTGCTAGTAGGGTGGGTGATATCACTGACAGTGAGTAATGATCATTCTGCCCCAGTTCTGCAGACATATGTTCCAAGTGCTGGACCCTCATGACAATGGCCATACATATCATCGACCGAGCACTGAAAGGCAAGTATTAGCAGTATCTAAATGGGGTCATGTGCAAGAATCTTTTTTTCTTCTGAATATTAATCTGTCTACACCATTTTATAATCAATTCTCATAAATTTCTGACATGTTTCTTTGAAATATATGATGGGGAAATAAAAGATTAAAGTTGTAGTTAAAACTTTGGTAAACCTGTTGATCAAATCATGTAATTTTTTTCCAAATTCAGTCATCTGTTGAGGAACTCTTGCATGCCAGTTACTGTCCTAAGTGAGGGAACTATGAAAGATAACAATTCTTATCTCAAGTAAGTTATGCAGTCTAAGGAGGAAACAAGAAAATTCAGGATTATATATGTGTTAATATGCAGAGGGTGCTATGGGGATATAGAACAGCAGGAGTGCATACAGGAATGGAAGATACTAGATCAGAAAAGCCTTCCTGGAAGAGGTGATGGTAAGGATGACAATGATAATGACTAACTTATATAAGAGGTTTATTATGTACCAGGCACTGTTTCAAACATTTTAAATGTGTTACCTCTTTTAATATTCTTAGCCTGGGTCTTTAGAGAGCAATGGCAATTGGTCAGGAAGAGAAATGGAAGTACTGGGGCATGACGAAATTCTTAGCAGAGTGACCAGTTTAAGTAAAGAACTGAAGGCAAGAGCTCAGGGAGCATGGGAAACTACAAATAATGTACAGTTGACTCTTGAACAACATGGGCTTGAACAGTGCAAGTCTACTTATACAGATTTTTTCAATAGTAAATACTGCAATACTATATGCTTCATAGTTGGTTAAATCTGCAGATGTGGAACCACAAATATAGAAGAACTGCTGATGCAGAGGAACTCGTCCTTTCATATATATATATACATATATATATATACACACACACACACATATATATATGTGTGTGTATATACATACACATATTTATTTTTTGGCTGCACTGGGTCTTCATCACTAGACATGGGCTTTCTCTAGTTGACAAGGAGGGCTATTCTTCGTTATAGTATGCAGGCTTTTCTTATTGCAGAGTATAGGCTCAGTAGTTGTGGCACACAGGCTTAGTTGCCCCACGGCATGTGGAATTTTCCCTGACCAAGGATCAAACTTGTGTCCCGTGCATTGGCAGGCAGATTCTTAACCACTGGGCCACCCAGGAAGTTCAAGGAACTGTTTCTATGGAGGGCCACCCGTAAGTTTTATGTGGATTTTCTAGTGGGAGGGTCGGCATCCCACTTTGTTCAAGGGTCAACTGCGGTATAGTTAAGATGAGTACATGTGGATAAGAGGTAAAAAAAATCAAGCTAGAGAAATATGCAAGAACCAGAAATATACAAATTTATTTTAAAACTGATGATTTCTTCCCTCCTCAGAGGACTTTGGATTTAAACATCGTCTCTGGGTATATTCTGGAAGGAGAGGTGTTCATTGTTGGGTCTGTGATGAATCAGTTAGAAAACTGTCCTCTGCAGTACGTTCTGGGATAGTTGAATATTTGAGTCTGGTAAAGGTAAGGTCTTCTTAATGATAGTTTACATTTCTTCATTAGCTAGATATTACCTAGCCTTGTATGTTTAGTAACAAAAGCAAACTATCTTTTAAGCATTCGTATTTCAGAGTAAATGATTTTACCAGTAGATCAGTTAAAATTGTAGTAGTTACATTTTTTAAGATATCTCATATTTTGCTATATGTGGCAAAAGGAAGTTTAGTTTACTTTTCTGGTCCAAGTATGTCAAGTAAAGTTAACCAAGAAAATTACAGGTATTGAGACTCTATAAAATGGAATCCAAGATGTATACTTTGACAGAATTTAATCAATATCTTTAGAACACATTAAAGAAAATTTTGATTCTTACATGAAGTTTTGTTTGTTTTTGATGGTTTGTTTTTCAGGGTGGTCAAGATGTTAAAAAGAAAGTTCACCTAAGTGAAAAAATTCACCCTTTTGTCAGGTCTGTTGGGGAAGACTCCATGAAGTTTAAGTTGTGTCTGATTTACCTGCATGTGCTTTTAGAATTACTTTATCAATTTTCTGCACCAGGGTAGCATTTTACAACAATAATAGCCAGAATTAATTAATTGTCTGTTTTGTACATTCCAGTATTCTTGATAGGTGTTTCACAAATGTTCTTATTGGTCTTCACAACAACCGCATTAGATACATGATGGTTATCTCCACTTATAGATGAGAGAAGTGAGATTTGGAGAGATTGTATAATTTGTTTGGCTTTATGCAAGTAATTATTAAAATCAGGATATATGTCCTTGTCTGCTTGATTCCAAAGACCATACCCTTTCCATTTAATTCACTACTTCTCTAGGATAATGGAAAGAGCATTGCATTAGAAGTAAGAATCCCTATTCTGCCACTTTAATATGATCTTGATAAAATATTAGAGACTCAGTTTCTTATCAGTATGGGGAGAACAGTGTCTACTCCATCAATCTCAGAGTTGTGGGAGAGATTAAATGAAACAGTAGAAGGGCCCTGGCAGTCCAGTGGTTAAGACTCTCTGCCTCCACTGCAGGGGTCATGGGTTCAGTCCCTGACTGGGGAACTAAGATCGTGCATGCTGCATGCTGTGCAGCCAAAAAAATAATGATAATAAAATAAAAGCTAGTAACCTAACATACAAATATATATACATAAAACAGTAGATCCAAAGTCTATTTTCAAACTGCAAAGCACTTTGTAAGTGTTGAGATGCTAAAGCTAGCAATTCAGAATAGAAACTGTAGATTGTATCCCACATCCTTCTACTGATGTATTATTACATTGTCCTGACTTGGTTGCTTTCTGCCCTTGTTACATGTCTATGATGCTATGAACCTTCTAAATTGTGGGATTTAAGAAGTAAACATTTCTTGAATATCTAGTCTAAGCCAAGTACTTTGCTAGGTTCTTTCCCCTTAGAGTGTTTCATTTAACTCTCATAACCCTGTGAAGAGGTATAATTCCCATTTTATCTAGTTAAGTTCTAGAAATTCAGTGAAAATAAGTACTAGCCTCCCTAGTGAACAAAAGCCATGTGCCATATATGTCGCTAATAGTGTTGGGACTTTGTTATTATTGTTCCTACAGAAAATCTATAAACATAATTAGAAAATACTTTGAACAATATGCCTTAGTTGATCAAGATATTCTTGAGAATAAAGAAAGCTGGGATAAAATTTTAGCCCTTGTTCCTGAAAATATCCTTTCCCAAGACCATTTCTATGTCAGCTACTTGTACTGACCTGTGATATTACAAATTTGTTCTACCTGCATGTTCTCATGTACTTACATAGTTTTAATCTTTTTTACACAAAACATCTCCTGTATTTCTGCATTTTTTAAAAAAAATCTCTAGTCTGGAATACAATAAGAAATGAGGCTGTTTTGTAAATAAATTTCCTCATTTTGGAAGTTGATCCTCCTAAAATTAGTAACTACTTAACAGATACAAAATCATCATCAAAATATATACAGATCACAGACCAGTTTTACCTTAAACCTTATAGCTATTTTGGCATTCTATCGTACCTAGTAACAATTTAACGGGAATTTTTCTAAAGTTTTGTGTTTAATATTTGTATTTTAGAAAACAATAATTACTTTCTATGTAATCTTTAGATATCCTTGTGGTAATACACATTGAAAATAAGTTGTTCATTGATGTACCCTAAATGAGTGTGTTCCTTAATGATCCATCACCAATGCGTGATGAACTTCAACAAGACTTCCAAAGGCATAGCAATTCACTTCAGCGTTGGGAGAATTTGAAGAACACCATCAACAAATATCAGGTATATTCCATTGAAATCTGTATTACAAATACAATAATGCAATTCTTAATTAAATTATCATTTTTTCGCTTACTAAGTTAAAGATGGTTGAAGATCATTTTTTCACCACCTTAAAGAAATCTTCAAAAGTTCCTACTGATCCTCATGCTGGACTTGCATCTGTTTTTAGAAAAACAACAAAAACGACAAATGGGGACCCTGGCTTGAGTGGGAGATCATGCTCCAGTATTGTTTTCCACGACTGGATATCAATGTTAGCAAAGGAATCAATCATTTACTGAAGAGCCCTTTTAGTGTTCATCCTAAAACAGGTACTATGTAAAAAAAAAAAAATTAAGAACAACAAAAGAAAAATCAAAGTTATTTTTTGTTATAGAAAGCATGTCACTGGGTGTGAATGTCTGAAATGGTAAAGCTTGAAGAATTGTTCTGTCAGCTAGGATCTGAATTAACTTATTTTTCCATTGTCAGTTAGTAGGTATTCAATGAGTTTCTACTATGTAAATAATTTTCAGTTGGGTTTCTAAGGTTCAGCGTTAGAAGTAGAGTTGGAGAGGAACTTAAAAATCACAGAACAACAGCACATATTGTTCAGATGAGAAAACAGTGGCTCGAGAGGTTAAAGTGATTTGTCCACAGTCTTAAAACAAATTTTGGGGAATTCCCTGGTGTGATCCAGGGAGGTTAGGATTCAGCACTATTGCCATTCGGGGAACTAAGATCCCACAAGCCTCGTAGTATGGCCAAAAATTAAAAAATTATGTCAGAACTGATAACAGAGTTCCGTTCTTAAGACTCAAAGTTCCATGCTTTTTAGAAATAGAATCACAGATGTAGAGGACAGACTTCTGGTTACCAAGGTGGAAGCAGGGGGTGGCATGAATTGGGAGATTGGGATTGACATATATACGCTACTGTGTAAATAAATAATGGGAACCGACTGTATAGCTCAGGAACCTGTACCAATTATCTGTGGTAACTTAAATGAGAAGGAAATCGGGGGGGGGGGGGGCGGTATATGTAATGTATACCTAGAACTGGTTCCTTTTGCTGTACAGCAGAAATTAACAACACTGTAAGGCAACTATACTCCAATTAAAAAAAAAGTTCCATGCTCTTTCCACTATGCTGCCTCCCTCAGGTCTTTTTCAATAGATTTAGCTTTCTTCTTTCACTCTTCTGGATAAGATTTGATGGACTAAAACTGACTTTACATTAAGTATGATAGTAGATATAGTGGCATAAACTTTGCTCAGTCCAACTGGAGGACACAATTAGAAGTATCTAGTTATCCTTTTTAGTGTCAACAATTCAACTCTGCCACTTGCTTTGGGAAGTTAAGCAACGACCCTTGGTTTTAGCATCTGTACAATGGAGATACCTCAGTGGTTTATGGTGAGGATCTAAAAGGTAAAATGCTTAGAAAAGTGTCTGTCACATATTTAATACCCCCAACATTGCCTAGTTTTCTTTAATAGTATACAGTGACTCTGTAGGGTATACATTTATATAGCCCCTTTTCAAATCTGCCAATTATGTGTTTTAGTTTATTTTGGTAATAAGCTTAATGTTTCTTAATGTTTATCTTAATATTCTAAAGCTTCAGTGAGTATTCCCCTTATTTAATATTTAAGATTTGAGTAACTAATTACATTCACTCGTAAGTATACATTTTTATTATATCTTTTTCCCATTAAATGGCTATAGTCTTTTCACTCTGCCTTCTACCAGTAACTCCCAATTTCCTTAATTATTTTGTTAGTCACCTGCCATTCTTTAAATTCATTATCTCATTTTTCAGATATGAATTTTATGTCATGTCCCAGTTGTGGATTTTGTAAAAGGGCAATATGTCATTTATATTATTTCCAAAGATGCTCAACACATAGGTGTCTGTTTTGATTTCAGCAAATTAAAGTAATGAAGTAAACGACTTCCATCTATTTTGTGTTCCATCTTCAGGACTCACTAAATTTGAGATTGTTCTGTACTTACATATTGGAGGGTATAGGGAAGAGGAAAACAGAAATCAAAACGGATATAAGAGCAACTAGGTAATAGCTCAGCAGTCTTTCACATCTATTTTTTGGTGTTTTTAGAGAAATAAAAGGCACTAATGTGAAAGTACTTTTTTTTAAGACCCAATTTTATTGTATTTATGTATTTTTTGAAACTTTTTGGCCACTTGGCATGTGGGATCTTAGTTCCCTAGTCAGGAATAGAATCATACCCCTTGCATTGGAAGTGTGGAGTCTTAACCATTGGACCTCCAGGGAAGTCCCGAAAGTACTTTTATATTTCTAAATAAATATTCTTAACAGATTAGTGTAACCCTCTTTCTAAGCCTTAAAGTTTTAGCCAAAAATAACTCATAGGACACAGCCTATAATTATTTGTATTGTACAATATTCAGCTTATAACTTTTTGTTTCTCACAGGTCGGATTTCTGTGCCTATTGACTTACAGAAAGTGGATGAGTTTGATCCATTTACTGTTCCAACCATAAGGTATGTTCCAGATCACTGATCACTCCTTTTTTGTTTGTGACTGTTGTAAATGTGAAGGAAATTGGATTAGCTACCTTCTGGAGAGGCAGCTTCTCTGAGGCTGTATGATGGTGCCCTTTCAGAAGAGCATTTCCTAGTGAGTTCTACAGAACACAAATTTTTCAGCTACTATTATGCAAAAAAAAAAGTTCAAATAAGTTTGAGAAGTGTTGACCTAAGCAAAATTTCCTAGTCTTTAATATGCTAACATGCATGGAAAACTCCAGAAAGAGAGTATGATGTTTAGAATATCCCAAATTCATTTGGCCACATTTTTTTCACAGAAAATCTTATGAAATTCATGTGCTTTCATACACTGAGTAGTATTAACCAAGAATCAACTTTTAAATTATCTTCTATTATTTGTAGTTCCATTTGCCATGAGTTGGATGTTATTTCTACTAAAGAAGAAAAAGAGAACGGAGCTGAATCTGATATTAAACACAGAACCAGAGGTAGGTTAGTATATTGAAGTCTCACTTTAACATAATCTTTTTATATTGATTAATTTGCCTTGTATTCAGACCAGAATGGATCATTGTTTATCCTGAAACCAGCTCAGTAGCAAATAATATGATCACAATGTTTCTCTCCTTCATCAGTTGCCCAAATGGTGCTGTTGAATCCAATGTGAGTCAACAAATATTCACAAAGTAACATTTAATGCCAGGATCTATACTGAAAGATTAAATTGTCAGTTGATTTTGACAATTGTTTGAATCTCATAGTCTTAGATTCAATAACTATTTACTTAACAACCACCATGTATGCAGTATTTTGTTCTCTACTTGTTTTTGTATCCAGATGAGTGTTATGTTAAATATATGTCTCAACTGTAACTGAATTGTATATCCAGTAATTTGAAAGAGATGGGAATATAAAACGGCCTGTTCAGTTCAGTTCAGTCGCTCAGTCGTGTCCGACTCTTTGCGACCCCATGAATTGCAGCACACCAGGCCTCCCTGTCCATCACCATCTCCCAGAGTTAGTGAAAGTCAAATCTTATACCAACACCCAAGAGACACTATAGCAATAGTTTAACACTACTTTCTATGATGAAAATGTCATGCACTGTCCAAATGGTAATCACTAGCCTTTATACATGACTTTTGAGAACTTGAAATGTGAGAAACTGAATTTTTAGCTTCATTTAATTTAAATAGCCTCATGTGACTCGTGACTACTGTAATGGGCAGAACAGATCTCTGATTGATCTTTTTAGTCAAATGTTGCTACCTTGCTTTCAGAATCCAAGCTCAAATGTCACTTCATATATTTCAGCTCTAACATAAACAAGATACATTCCTCCATCAATATTTATAGAATGATTACAAGCATTCTGTTTAAAATAATGACAAAAGTCTCTAACAAATAAAATGGATAATAATAAACTGGGGAAAAAAAAAAGAACTCAGGGAAAATAAACAATGCAAGGAACAGAGGAAACCTTTTTTTAAAAAAACTGATCTCCTCAGAGATTAAGAGAAGACAGTGTATCCATGAAGCAAGACCAGAAGGCTATGGGGAAAAAAAACATTCAGAATAAGAAAGAGGTCTTAGAAATAAAAAACATAATCGTTAGAATAAAACTTTCACTGGAAGGGCTGGAAAAGAAAAGACTTCCTAGAAAGTAGTAAAAAAAAAAAAAAAAGACAAGTTAGTTATGTTTTGTAAGGAGGAAAAAGATAAAGAAAATTAAAGACTGATTCAGGAGGTCTAATATCTGACAGAAAAAGAACAAATAAAATAGAGAGGGAAAAAATTGTCAAAATTATATACGAAAACACCCCAGTAATGAGCCCTTTGTTAAAAGGGCTCAGCATAATGAGAATGATATACCTACACCAAGGCACATCATTTTGAAATTTAACACTCAGAATTAAGAGAAGATCTTAAGAGCTTTCAGACCCCTTCCTACAGTCCCTCCCCACAAAAAAGCCATGGACCTAGGAAGAATGGCCTTAAATTTCTAAGTAAAAATGGAAGTATTCATTTTTAGAAGTAAGTGCTAGAAGAGAAAAAAGTAGTTGCCATTCAAGAAGATGGAAAGGTTAGCAGGGAGCTGCTATTTTTTTCCACAAAAACCTGTTAATACTATTTTACTTTTTTTTTTTTTAACAAATTACTTTTAACACAACTTTTTAAATTTAATAATAAAAAATAATAATAAATTTAATAGTATCTCTTTGTGGACATCTTTTTACTTTATTCAGAGGTTTTAAGAAAGCAAGTTTTGGCTCCCTATTAAGAGAAGCTTTATAGTAAATATCTGTTCAGAAATAAACTGCACTTTCAAGTATTCATAAAGGCTATTAGCCATGAGTAAGTCAGGAATGCTTTAGATGAGGTGGGAGGCTGGCATAGGTGATATTTAAGTTCCTTATTATTTTTTTAATTTCTATGATTCTAAACTTTTGTCCATTTTCATATTAGTACCATTTGCTCCTTCCTTTCTACTTCCCAAATACTGGTATGTTCTCTTCCTTCCTCACTGACTATCTAATTAAATCTTTTTTCTAAGACCCAGTTCATAGCTACCTCAGTCAACTTTGGTCAGTTCTTTGGACACAAAATTATCCCTATGCCTGTTTGGCCTTTAATTATATGTTGTCTTCTGTTACTACATAGAGGAGTTGTTTTTCCAGTTCATTTAAAAGCTTCTTGAAGGAATTCCCTGATGGTCTAGTGGTTAGGATTCCATACCTCCACTGCAAGGAGCCCAGGTTCCATCCCTCATCAGGGAACTATATCCTGCAAGCCTCACAGAGTGGCCCAAATAAATAAATAAATATTTTAAAACATAAAAATTTCTTGAGATGAAGTAGTATGTATGGATTATACTTTTTTATAATTTAGCATAGTACTCAATATATAATTATGGCATGTGGGATCTTAGTTCCCTGACCAGGGATGGAACCCTACCCTGCAGTGGAAGCATGGGGTCTTAACCACTGGACCGCCAGAGAAGTCCCTGGTTCCTTTTCTTTTTCTTTTTTTCCTTTAAATTCTTTTTAGTAAACTATTATGAGTATTCTTAATTCCATGCAGATAAAATCCAAATCTTACCTTGATCTCAATTAGATTTTTTCCCTTCCTTTGGGTATTAATTATTGATTGTATAATTAAATGGATGATTATGATTCTGTATTCAAAGTTTTATATACATTTTTAAGACTATTTTATAAATCAAAGAATACCTGTACTTAATGCATGTGACTATAAACTTCTGATTGTTTCTAGAAGGTATGGCCCCCACTTCACATTTTCAGTGTCTTCATCTGTTGCTAAAACTATTTATTATTGAAGCCACAATTTACAAAGAAAGGAGTGTTTGGTGGGACTTAATACATAGCAGTAGATGATGTTGGTCTAATACCAGAAAGCCTGGCTACTAGAGTAGTTACATACATATGGTTTGGATGTTTTAGAGCAGCACTGTCTATAATATATTAGCCACATGTGGCTATTAGGCATTTGAAATGTGGCTAGTATAACTAAAGAACAGGGTTTTGTTTTGTTTTCTTAATTTTAATTAATTTAAGCTTAAAAACTGATAACTGATTCAATTATTGGAAAACTTTTAAGCATGTTAGAAAAATTAGTTCTATGAGCTTGCTTTTTTACCTACATATACTATAAATCTAGATCAAGTATTTCCAATGATATGATAATATAGTATCTTAATAAATTAAGTTATACTTTAAGTACAAAATACTAGATTTCAAAGACTTACTATGAAAGAATGTAAAATATTTCAGTCTTTAATGGCAACCCACTCCAGTATTCTTGCCTGGAAAATCCCATGGATGGAGGAGCCTGGTAGGCTACAGTCCACGGGGTCGCAAAAGTCGGACACAACTGAGCAACTTCACTCACTTTTTATCATATGTTGAAATATTTTAGATATAATGGGTTAAATAAAATATACTATTAAAATTAATTTCACCTTTTTAATGTGGCTACTAGAGTGTTTTAAATTATACATTTCTCATTATTTTCTATTGGACAGTACCATTCTATATAATTTTTACAAGAGACTAAAAGTTATACTTTATGTTATTCTTGCTGCCAAAATGCTAATTATAACTCATGGTCTTCATAATTTAGATTATAAGAAGACCAGTCTAGCTCCTTCTGTAAAAATTTTTGAGCAGTTTCTTGAAAACCTGGATAAATCCCGAAAAGGAGAACTTCTCAAGAAGAGTGGTAAGATTCTACACCTTTCCCGTATAGCTATTTTGATCTTAGTATGGGCAGTTTAAAACATCTAGCAAGTGAACAATTTTAAGAGCTCTAATCTTTGCCCTCTAGTTTATCTTACTATCTTCAGTGTTTTGAAAACTGAGGTCCCTTAATTCAAAGCAGCACATACTCATTTAACACTTTCTATATGTCAGGTTCTATGAGAGAAAGAAAAATGAATTATACAAGGATGAATTCCACACCATGGCTCCCTGCCCTTAGGAAGTACTAACTGATACCAAAAAAGGTATAAAATGCTAAAAAAGTGATAGAGGTCTCGTCTGACTGAGAGAACCTGGGAAGATTTTATACGAAAAGAATGGCATTTAACTCTACTCAGTGAACTACTGTATGAATTCTAGTCCCCAGTGCCAATATATCATGCCTTGAGGTGTGAGTAGGAATTCCACAGAGATTTGATGAGATAGATACAAGAGTGGAGAAAGGAGACAGGTTGTTCATTCTTGAAGGAACAGCAGAAACAAAGGCATAGAAGCAGGAAAGCATCAAGTTACTCTAGAGGCTATCAAGTAGCATAGCTTATTTGGAAAAAGATGCATCGGGAAGTGATGAGATAGAAATTCAAAGAAGCCACAGTGTAGATTGCCTTGAATTTCAGACTTGGGAATTTGAGTTTAATTCACATGAACAGGGAAGCAATTAAAGCTTTTTGAGGAAGGGAGTGTCATGATTTGTAGTTGTATCTAGAAAGATAAATCTACTAGCAGTATCTGGGGAGAAACGGAATAGAATGAGCTGTTAGTATTAGGACAATAGAGCTGGAGATCTCCAAAAAGTGCAGATACTAGAGCCATCCTTGAAACTTGGTAATGATTTTGGGGGGAAGCTGAAAGATCTAAGTATAAGTGTCACAGAAGCCAAGCAAGAGGAAAGTTTCAACGAGCTTATCAAGTTCTTTGACTAGGAGACACCCAAGCATATGTGTAAAGCAAAAGGAAAAAAATCAGTAGTGAGTATTATTCAAGAGATTGATGAATACCATAGAAAATTGGCAATGTTATAGAAATGCAAGCCCCTTTTCCACTTCATTTTTTAATAAAACGTGTGATGATTAAATAGCAGTGCCTAAGATAATGTTCTACTTATAGCAGACACTCAAATACGTGCTTGTTGAATGAACAGTGATGACTCTGAACTTGGAAAGCCTCATTGAAGCTGCCATTCCAATGGGGCATATTAAGTCCTTTGTATTCTCGTTCTGTACTAACTCAGCCTATAATGTGGGCTTCAGCAAATGTGAAAGCAAATCTTTATGCATGATGTGAAATTAATGGAAGCATTAAGCAAATCAGAATGTGAAATAAATGAGCTTTGTTTTCCTTTACTATCCTTGATAAAAATCTATCCTATTTTAGATTTACAAAAAGACTTCTGAAGATAACAGCTCCTTTTATATGAATATGGATTATCATCTACCATCAACCAAGAATCAAATACTTCAAGAGCCATTTAATAAATGTAGCAGAACTGTGTATGTGTCTTAATGCTCAAAGCTAAATTTCCTTTTCTTGAGAAATAATTATGTTGAAAAGATTCGGGAAACCACCAAAGGAGAATGTTCAAATTCCTGGAAGGAGCAATAATGGGAGGATATAAGTGAATGCAGATTAATCTGTAAAATTTAATATTATAATTCTAAGATTACTTATACAGGTACTAACTTCTAGTAGTTGCCATATATAGAAGTGAATAGTAATATGACCAAGACTTTAATGTCAGCTCACCAGATTCAACCTCCATATTTCTAGGTGTATGAGGGTTTTGTTCTTAAGTTCTTAATTAACACTTAAGTTAATTATACTTGGAGTGTATATTCAGTAACTTCCTCATTTTGTTTACTGATATTTTTATTGGTCAGACCACACCCCATTCCCTGTCTTTTAAAAAATCATTTTAAAATGGGCATCTACTATAACTTTACTTCAAAAGATATGACTTAATACTGTTACAATATTAGAGCCTAGTATTTTTTACAAGTGTTGGCAATTGTAGCTCCTAACTTCTTCCCTCAGAGAATAATTTTCTAAGCAATTCAGAAAAAAAGCCACTTCGCCGGCATAAAACTTTTTGTACTTGTCAAAACTCTTGGACTTTGTATATCTCCAGACACTTAAATTTAATTTTAAAGGTTTAATTTCTTCCATATTTGATTTCATGTGATAGATTCTGAAATGTCAGATTTCTTTTGCCTGATTTTACAGCCAGTCTAAAAACAAAACAGTCATTCTGGTTTACATTGTCTTTTGAGAAACATTGAGAAGCAGGCTTTCAGGCTGGTGCTTTCCATGGGGTATGAAAATTTTCCTTTCTTTGCATTACCTATAACATTGTTTTCACCATAGCCACAGTCTTTTTTTTCTTTTGTCTTTTGACTTATATAAAACGGATTGTGTAATACAAGTCAACACACTGAAATGCCTTGCATTTTTTCTCTTTTCTAATTTTTTAAGAAAAAAATTAAAGACTTGTGTAAAATTCCTCTGTTGAACTTCTGTTTGCTATATATTGTTAAGTCTTTTTGGAAAACAGTAACTGGTCAATTAAAACTCCTGAATAAAGAATTACTAAAGACTCGTTAGTCCATCTTAAGTACTTAGAATGAGAAGAGAAAGACAGGGATTACCCCTTCAATAATGCTTTAATATTAGAGCCCTTGATAAAAACTGGTGTAACAGCCCATAAAATACAGAATATATTGTGCTTGTATATAACAATGTCTCGTTCTTGAAAATAGCAGAAACATGCTCAAAGACAATTAACTTCTCTAACTCTAATTTGCCAACTCATCCATGTATGAAAATTGTAGAAACAAAGGGCACGGAACTAGTTTCCATCTTCAAACTTGCCCAGTTTATAAAGAAACCCAAAGAAAGAAAGCACATCCTTGGCTAACGATTAACAGTTATAAGTCAGACTTGCTGGGAAAGAAAGGGGAGTAGTCAGAATGTTTTACTTATCTAAGGCCACAGTTGGCTATTATGGGCCCTTTCTTCTGAAGGTAAATGGAATGCACTGAAAGCTTCCCAGATCACTATTAAGCAGAAATTCTATCAAAAAATTTAATAGTAACAATAAGTTGGCTTTTACCTTCCTAACAATCCTATGACGTAATCCTCAACACTATAGTAAAATAGTGAAATTTTAAAGTAAGTTTTAGAGCATTTAAAATATTCACTGCTTATCTTAAAAGTGTTAGGCTCTCAGTCATGTCCAACTCTTTGGGACCCCATGGACTGTAGCCCTTCAGGCTCTGTCCATTGGATTTCTCAGGTAAGAATACCGGAGTAGGTTGGCATTTCCTTCTCCCGGGGAACTTCCCCACCCACGACTCCACCCCTCATCTCCTGCATTGCAGGTAGATTCTTTACCATCTGAGACAATAGGAAGCCCACTTATCTTAAAAGGTAGCCACAATTGTCTTAAAGCCACTAGCTTTTAAGTGTATTTAAAGTGTGGTGTTGGAGAAGACTCTTGAGAGTCCCTTTGACTGCAAGCAGATCCAACCAGTCCATCCTAATGGAGATCAGACCTGGGTATTCATTGGAAGGACTGATGTTGAAGCTGAAACTCCAATACTTTGGCCACCTGATGCAAAAAGCTGACTCATTGGAAAAGACCCTGATGCTGGGAAAGATTGAGGGCAGGAGGAGAAGGGGACGACAGAGGATTAGATGGTTGGAAGGCATCACTGACTGAATAGATATGGGTTTGGGTAGACTCCAGCAGTTGGTGATGGACAGGGAGGCCTGGAGTGCTGTGGTTCATGGGGTTACAAAGAGTCGGACACGACTGAGCGACTGAACTGAACTGAAAGTGTGAATACTGTATTTGTTGCGTCCTTTTGGAGAGAGGATATGGGAAGCAAGACCCCTAACCTTTTCATTAACAAAACGTTTATATTCTACTTTTCAAAAACTACTGTATAAGGAGTGGGATCCTCTAGAACGTATGAGTTTCAGGATACCGTGTCCAAAATAGAGGCAAAAAGAAATATACTGAGTATAGAAATTTACACCTTCATGATAATCTCATTTAAATTATGTATTCCAAAGTAAAATAATTGACAGCCTAGGTCACAGCTACCTTTCATTGGTGACTACAATCTCCGTGTATTCGGCATTATTTAGTACGTCATTCTACTGAATTAACTGATAAAAGGAAGTCAGAAAGTAATAATGTGGCTACTTTACTGACCCGAGAGCACAGGCTGCTGCCTTTCGCGTGTCAAAAATGCCTCAACATGAGGGACGCGAAGGGGTCAGCTATCTAAGGACTGCATAGCTCAGGATAGAGAGTTCTGCCAGGCCTGCGAGTCCTGTTCTAAATTCATACCCTTATTTAGACCTTGTCACCACCCCCAACTGGAAACAGCCGGATGACTTACTGGTTAAAGGAAGTGACTGTAAGCAGCTCCTGACCCGGAATTAGATCCTGGTCCCGCCCCCTCCTCCAGGCTTCGTTCTGCAACAGGCGTGGGTCACGCTCTCGCTCGCTCGCTCTCTTTCTGCCGCCATCTTGGTTCCGCGTTCCCCACACAGTAAGTGCTTGCCTTCGCCGCTACTTTATATCCATAGCCATCCGCCTTTCTTGCGGTCTGAGGCGCCGCGCAGAATAAGGGCTAAGAAGAACTAGAGTTTTTATGGGGTCACGGGGTTCCTGTTCAACCCTGGGCAGTGTGGCCTTGGGGCCTCCGGACAAAATGGGGTCTGCTCTTGGTGTCCTGGCAAGAGTAGGGCAAAAAGGCCAGAGAGTCCCGGGCTGGGGAGATGGGAGCCGTTGGGGATGGAAGTGGGCTGCGTCTGCTGTTGGAACCGGCTTCGCCAGCACCCAGAGGATGTTAAGGGGTCACAGCTTTGGAACAACCACCCCCCACCCCCGCGCGCGCGTATACACACACACCCTTATTGTGACAAGCCAGTGTTGGGACTTAAGACACCTTCTTTCCCCTTGTTGGTCTCGGAAGTCAGCAAACGGGGGTCCTGGAGGGGTCGCCCAGAAAGCGCGGGGGAGAGGGGGCGCGGCGTTTCGAGGTCGCGTCTGAAGTCTCCCATCCCGTGCTCAGGAGCCAGACCGGGATCCTCTCCCTCGGGTTGAGAACGCAGTGGTAATTGCTTCTGTGTGGGATTTGGAGTGTGGAATAAAACGAATCCCTGGGCACTGGGAAATCCGCTCTCCGCGGAGTGAAGAGGAGCGATAAAAAGGTGATTCTCTTGATCAAAAATGTGAGGGTTACGTCGTGTTTTTCACCTATTCTAGCTACTTCGGGGAGCGTTGTCCCACACACCCTTACGGTATTTAACAGCCCTCAGCAGTTTTAACCGTGACTCTGGATTGGGCAGCGGGATGGATTCCAGTCAATTCAGGCCTCCTTTTTATTCCCTTCAGAAATGCCCGGTGAAGCCACAGAAACCGTCCCTGCTACAGAGCAGGAGTTGCCACAGCCCCAGGCTGAGACAGGTAGGTTCCCCCTGGACGCCTTGCCCTTAATTAAGATTGTAAAATGGGCCATAAAAACATATGGTGGGTTAAATGACAAATAGACTATATTTCTGTTTTTCAGTATTGGTTCTCATTAAAGAAGATGGGGCTGTAGCTTTGCCAGGGAGGATAGTCCATAATAGTTACTTACCTATTGGAAATAGGTGACACACTGGCAGGCCAAGGAGACCTGAGCTTTTGTGAAGTTGCAGCCAGAAAGTTGCATCAAGGTTTTAGATGGCAGTGCTTGGCTTTGTGCTGTCATCACATGCCTGGATGAGATGTGTGCTGGTGGTAAATGTGTTCTCCTGGGCCCTGGGGCCCTCCTAGATTGGTTAACTTGTTTTGTGGATTGGTGCTGAGATGTTTCTAGTGTCCTGGAACAATACCTGCATCAACAGCTTATCTGGAACCCAGGATTGAATTAGAGCCTTCTTTTGACTGCTCTTCAGCTTTGAAATTAATGAATGTAGAACGTAGTGTAAATGCAAGGTTTGAATTCTGTTTAAAATACATCTCTACAAAATCCGAGGGGGAGTAGTGAAAAAACTTTATGGTAGTGTTCTTGCTGTTCAGTTGTGCAGAAGTAAATGAAGGGAATCTTCAGGCTATGACCTCCATTCTCGCCTCTCCCCGCCCCCATGGTAAATTCTTTTTTTTTTTTTTTTTTTAAAAACTCCACCTGTCACTTAAGGGCAGTTTCTATCTCCTGGAATTAAAATAGTTGAAAGCATTAAGGTTCTCCCTCCCCACCTGTCTGATTTAGCAGCTGAAAAGATTAATACAGCTGCTTGAAAAAGGAGGGGGCCTCTGAGTTAGGGAATGAGCTATATGAAATCTTTGAACTACTGGGACTTAAGGTTGAAAAATAAAGGACTGGTCTCTGAAGAGTCTGTAGTTTCAGTGTTAGACAAAACTTCAGAGAGTCTCAACTTGATTTTACAAGTGTGGGGACTGAAATTCAGATGAATTTTGAATAATCTGAATCAAGCTTCAAAATTAATGCTTTTTGCTTCTGAAGCAGTCCTCACAGCTGTTAAACTTATACTTGAATATTTTGAGATTGCACTGTAGGTTAGATTAAGTGCCTGTGGTGAATACTCGGGGTCTGTTTTTTTGGTCTTTTTTTTTTTAATACATAACTATGACTAAATAATTATTAGAGTAAGTGAGGAAACTGACTCAGGAAATCGGTTATGGTGTCTAAAGCAAGTAATTTGGGCCTTATCCCGGAGTTTTGAGGTTCAGTGAGAAGAAAACATTCTAAGTTTCAAATTCTTTTGAGAGCATTTGCACTGTAGTCATAAAGACTTTGAGCTACTGAGTTTCCAGGAAAGACTGGTTTGAGCCTACCTCTGTATGAGATACTCTTGATTGAGTGACCTGTGAATTTGGATGCTCTAGGCTTTTTTAAAAAATAATACTCCCTTCTAGGTGTTGAGCAGTCATTCAGAATCTTTTGCATAACTTCAGTGTGGTGGCAAGTAGTGCCTGTTTTGGTACAGTGGCATACTCCAGATTAAGGGGTGGGGACCCAATGTATTCTCTCCACTTGCATTCCCTACTTTCAAAACAGAACCACAGTCTAGTTTGACAAGTTGGATTGCAGTTTCATAATACAGTTCCTACCCTTGTGACTAAGCTCTGTTACTCGTGGTCTAATTCATCCAGATTGATGTCTGAAGAGCTAACATTGCTTAGAGACTGTAGAGTCCACGATTTTGCGGTTGGTTTTTTGTTTGTTTGATTTGGGTGGGTGAAATGAGGTATAGGGAAGCTCAGCGACTTAGTATTCAATATTGGGTATTCTGAAGCCTGAGCATTAAGAGACCTGTGTTTCTTATTCACCTCTGATTCTCCATCATTATTGCCACTCATTAGCTTCCTTGTTCCAGTTTTCAGCATTTGTTTCAGTTCATGCCCCTTGGGTGGATAGAGTAGAACTTTCTGTTGATGATTCCATGGTTTGTGAGAAAGTCTTAGGGATCCTTTGAGGAGGGAAGAGAAGGGCACAACTGGGAAAGGGTAGAAAGCCTGCTGTTGCCAAGTTCTGGGCCTGTGCTCCCCATTTAGAGACTAATAGGCTGCTCTTAGACGGTTCTTCACCCTAAAGTGGTTTACTTATTTTGGTAGATTTGGGAAAGGAGAAGAATGATGTATTCTACTTGACCACTGAAGTATGTTTGGGGAAGATTGCTGTTGCTTGGTCACCTTTGTCTAATCCTGCGTGGTGACTTTCATTCTCAGATTTAAAATTCCAGTGTTTCTTGTGTGAGGCGTGTTGTACCAAGTTGGGCTGTATAACTCACTTTTGTTTTTTTCCTTCCCTTTCCTCCTTCACCCCCCCCCCCGCTTTTTTTTTTTTCTTCCTGCTTTTCTTCTCCAGCTGTGCCTCCTGTGTCTTCAGCCTTGAGTGTCACTGCTGCTTTAGGGCAGCCTAAACCTACCCCTACCCCTCCTTGTTCCCTGGCCTCCCAACAATACCCTCTGGCAACCCCTGACCAGCCTTCCCCATTCCTTTCTCCCTCTACCATTGCCTCAACCCCTTTTGAAGCTCCTTTTCTCCAGTCATCCCATGGGACAGCCCTGCCTTTGGGAGCTGCCCCTCCCACTGACACCCCCATTTTCTTACCAAACCTAATAGGGCCTCCCATCTCCCCAGCTGCCTTAGCTCTGGCCTCTCCCATGATAACTCCAACTCTGAAAGGTGCTCATTCCTCTTCAGCTCCCTTGGCTCTGGTGGCCTTGGCTCCCCACTCAGTTCAGAAGAGCTCTGACTATCCCCCTAATGCTCTTAGTTCACCTCCTTCAGTCGCCGTGATTGAGTCAGGGTCCGTGACATCTCTGTCAGCTCCAGTTGCTCGCTCAGAACCAAAGCCCTCTCCTAGTCAAGCTCCCTCTCAAGTAATTCCTAATCCAAAGGGTACTCCCAACCCTCCAAGTATAGTCAGTGCTATCCCTTCCCATCTTGTAACTCCTTTGGCCTCTATTCAGTCTGACCTACTCTCATGTTCTCAGATACCACCCGCCACTCCCCCAGCCATCCCTTCCCCTCAAGTCAAAGGTGTCTCTGTTTCCTCGGCTCTGACTGCTCCACAAAACCCTGTAAGCCTCAGCGTAAAGGGACCGCTTAGTCCACCGGCTGCTTCATCTCTTTCAACTCAGTCTTTTGCTGAGGCTGCTGAGTCTCCCCCAGTTTGCCTCACTTCTCTGGGCTCTCCTCTTACACCTTTACATCAGAGTTCTCCTGTTCAAACTTCAAGTTCTAATACTTTGTCAGATCCCATAGAAGATACTATTTTTGTAGATCATTCTTCTACAGATGCCTCTTCTCAGAGATCTGTAATTCCTCCCCTTCCTTCCAGAAATGAGGTGGTTCCTACTGCTGTGACTGCTTTTCCAGGGAGGACTCCAACTTCCTCTCTGGCTCTGTCTGCTGACAAAGGCATCTCTGCTGTCACTGACCTCGCCTCCTCAAATGTAGTTGCCTCTTCTCCATTATCTCCTACAGCCTCTCTAATTCTCAAAGATTTTCCTAGTACAGCAGCCCTGGCAGCACCTAAAGATGCCCCCTCTCCCCAAAGTACATCGTCTTCCCCAGAGATAGCTCTTTCTCCTGAAGCCACCCCAGCAACAAAAAGCTACCTAGAGCCTCTCCCTGTAGTGAAGCCAGCCAGTACTACTCCCTCTTCTCTGAGTGTTAACTCTCCAGTCTCTGTAATCAGGACAGATTCTTATGCAAGCCCAGACCCAACTAATCTGCTTCTCAAAAGTTCTTTCACTACCCCAACTGTAGCTGCATTTCCTTTGGAAAGTGCTGCCATTGATGGAATGGCTCCTACAGCTGCCAAAGGTACTTCCACTCCTTCAAATGTAGCCAGTCCTTCCACTCTTACTACTTTACCTTTGATGCCGCCAACCTCTGAAAGTTGCCCTATGGCTCCAGTAGTGACTTTATCTTCCCAGAATGCTTCTGCTTCTCTAGCTCCTATGGCACAGGTCCCTGAAATTCCCAAGTCTGAGTCTTCTACCCCTGTGCCTCCAACTGGTACTCCTCAGGGTGAAAAGAAAGTTCATGGCATTTCTCAAACCTCACCATTGGCACCTGTGGCTTCCGCTCCTGAAGGGTACCCAACTAAAGACTCTGGTGCTTCCAAAGGAATGTACCTAGCTGACTCCCCATCTCCTTTAGGGACTACTGTGTCTCCTCAGCCTAAAAGAATTCCAACCAAGAAGGGTTCACCTACTGCTCCCTTAAGTCTTGCCCCTTCTGCTTCTAAAAGTGTACCTGCTATCCCTGATACTCCTGCTGGAAATCTCTCGTTTACTGTTTCTCCAATTGAAGTTTCCTCTCTTCCAGAAGCCGATCTTCCTTTTCATGTCTCTAAAGGATCACTAGCTGAGAAGCATTCCCCTACTCCCCCATCCCCCAGAGAGGCTCCTGTTCCCCTGCCTATGGTTCCTTCCCCCAAGGAGGGGCCAGCATCCCCATCCCCTAAGGAGATCCTTACTCCTCTAGCTGTGACCTCTTCCACCCCCAAAGGAGCCCCAGCAACTCCTTCCCCTAAAGAGGCTCCCACTCCCCTAGCTATGACTCCTCCTTCCCCCAAAGGGAGCTCAGCAACCACATTACCTAAAGAGACTCCCCTTCCTGCTGTGACCCCTTCCTCCCCAAAAGGAGCCCCAGCAACTCCTTCCCAAAAGCAAACCCCAGCCACCCCACCTCCCAAAGAGGCTCCTGCTTTCCCAGCTAAGGCTCCTCCCTCTTCCAAAAGAACCCCAGTTAACCCACCTCCAAAGGAGGAGTCCACTCCCTTAGCTGTGACTCATTCTTCCCCCAAAGAGAGCCTAGCAATCCCGCCTCCCAAAGAGACTTCCTCTCCCTCAGCTCTGACTCCTCCCTCCCCCAAAAAGGGCCCAGCAACTCGATCTACCAAAAAAGCCCAGGCTAGCCCACCTCCAAAGGGAGACTCCACTCCCCCACCTGTGACTCC
>NW_024070213.1:60690085-60865690 GCF_014754425.2 Oryx dammah | reverse complement strand
TGACTCCTCCCTCCCCCAAAGGGAGCCCAGCAACTCCATCTCCCAAAGGAACCCCCACTCCCTCTGCTGTGACTTCTCCTCCCCCCAAAAGGGGTCCAGCAACCCCACCTCTCACAGGAGACCCTGCTCCCCCATCTGTGGCTCCTCTCTCCCCCAAAAGAGCTTCAGCAACTCTGGCTCCCAAAGAGTCTCCAGCAACTCCAGACCCCAAAGAGGCCTCAGCAGCAGCATCACTCAAAGGAACTCCCACTCCTTTAGCTGTGGCTCCTCCCTCCTCCAAAGGGACTCCGGCCCCCAAAAGAGCCTCAGCAACTCCAGACAACAAAGAGGTCCCTACTTCCCCAGCCGTGACTCCTTCCACCAAAAAAGCAACAGGAACCCCAGTCCCCAAGGGAGTGCCCACTCCCTCAGCTGTAATTCCTCCCTCCCCCAAAAAGTCTCCAGTCCCCAAAGGGGCCCCAGCAACCTCATCCTCCAAAGAGGCTCCCACTCCCCCAACTGTGACTCCTCTCTCTCCCAAAGAGGCCCCTACTTCCCCAGTTTCAGTCACATGTCCCTTGGGGTCCACTGCCCCTCAGGCATCTAAAGGGCCCCCAATAAAGAAAGGCCCCACAGCTGTCAAAGCAGTGCTTGATGGTTCAGCTCCAGAAAGTGCAACAGTCATCACAACTCCCACTCAGAAAGGTCCAGCAGCCAAGAAGAGTTCTATGTCACCACCTGTGTGCCCAGATCCCTCAGCTCAGAATGGTACTAAAGGACCCCTTCCAGCTCCTCTACTGACAGTCTCTACTCAGAAAGGTTCTTCTCCAAAGGCTCCAAAAGCCCTCCCTGTCTCTCCCTTAAAAGGCAAAGATTCTTTCCATTCCCCAAAGGGCCCCTTGCCTCCTCCTCCTGAGTCAGAGACATCTACCCCTTCAGCAACAGCTGCCCCAGAGAAGATACTTCCTAAAGCTGGATCAGTGTCTGTCTCTCCAGCACCTACCCCATCAGTGTCTCTGCCTCTTGCTTCCTCCCCAGTTCCCCCTCTGCTTCCTAAACAGCAATTTCTGCCGTCCTCACCTGGGCTGGTGCTGGAATCACCCTGTAAGCCCTCAGCCCCTGCTGATGAGGATGAGCTGCCGCCTCTGATTCCCCCGGAACCAATCTCGGGGGGAGTGCCTTTCCAGCCGGTCCTCGTCAACATGCCCACCCCCAAACCTGCTGGGATCCCTGCCCCAACCCCCTCTGCCAAGCAGCCTGTTGTGAAGAACAATAAGGGTATTTGCCTTGGTTTGCCGTGTGCATGGTGTGTTGCCCACAACCCTCCCGGGCTACCCACCAATACTAACCATAGGATGCGCCGCTTTCTCCAGTATATCTGCTTGTGTTTGGGCATAGAACAATAAGCTTAAATGCAGAAACTACAAATGTGAGACAGAATCTTGGTTTTCGCCTCAGATAGGCCATTGTGTATTATCTTGTGTAGTGTGGTCCAGACTAACTCTGGGTCCATCATCTTTCTTACCTACCTGATCTGACACTGAAAACCAAGACCTTCTAGACCTTTAATTTGCTCTAATCTCTACCACATCACTAACCTTGTCCCTGGGCCTGGGATTTGCTAAAATATTAGGAAATGTAGAACTGCTTGAATTTCTTCACATCTTACACTTAGTAATAACCAGTGCCCAGGGACTCTTTTACTCCAAGACCTATTTTCCCTAGCCTGAGAATGGTGGAGGTGTATGCTTTTATCCTCAGTAGTCCATTGATGCTTGGCCTTTGAATTGAGAGAAACGAGTTACATTTGGAAGAAATGGATGAGGTCATAGGACAATTATCTAGAAGTGACTATTAGAACTATAGATCAAAAAAAACACTATAGATCAGCATTTTGAGAATCTTTGGGTTGGTTGATTAGATCAAACTACTAGGGATAGTAGTTTGAAAATAAAGCTAAATGTGTACACAACTGCTTCTGGCCTCCCCCAACCCAGTTTAAAGGATGAGGGGAAAGTGTCCTCTCTCTCAACCCCCTCAAGACCGCCTCCACAATGTCATCTTAACTGTTTTCACTGAAGTATACCTGGAGGCACCTTGCCTACCAGAACCTTTCTAAGATGGATGGGCTATTGGGTAGAATTTGGCATTGCATAAATCATTGGTATTTGCCTGTGCCAAGAAGTGAAGAACTTGAAGGAAAAGTAACAGTTATATAAAATGCTGAGCTGTGTCTAGTGTTTCTGGGGCTGGGTCTTTAATGGATGTGTACACACTAGTTTGTGACTAAGTTACAGGCTATCATACTGTACAAGCCAACTTCATACAAGTCCATTGGTTTGCATTAAATTCTCTGAGGTCTGGTGTATAAAACCAGTGACTTTTGGTCTGGGCAGGCCATGGTAAGGTGCCTTTTGTAATCTTCACTATATAATAGTAAAAGTTATTTGCCATTTTAGGGTCTGGAACAGAATCTGATAGTGATGAATCAGTCCCAGAGCTTGAGGAACAGGATTCTACACAGGCAACCACACAACAAGCTCAGGTGGGTATTAACTTACTAATGTAAGTACTTGGGTCAGAGAAACATTGGTGAACCAGTGTTGATCAGAGAAAGCTGGCTTATGCATTTGGAGCTGTGAACTTTTGTAAAGGGAAAACCACATGGGGATTTTGGTATCCAGGTCTTACATTCCAGTTTACTCATAGCTATTTAATTTTCTTAGCTGGCAGCAGCAGCTGAAATCGATGAAGAACCAGTCAGTAAAGCAAAACAGAGCCGGAGTGAAAAGAAGGCACGGAAGGTAAGAATTGAAGTTATAAACAAGAGTTAAAGGTTCTGATGAAGCAACTTTCGAAAGGGGGAATCTGTAGTGGGACTCAGGGTTGTGGCAGGAAGCCTGGGAATCAATGATGTATTCCTATGTAAACTTTTCTTCACCCACAGAAAGTCTTTGCTTAGAATGTAGTTTTGTTGAGTTTATTTCCTAAAGCTGCTTCTAAAGAAGTTGACAACCTGTTATTTTTTATTCTTTAGGCTATGTCCAAGCTGGGTCTTCGACAGGTTACAGGGGTTACTAGAGTCACTATCCGGAAATCTAAGAATATCCTTTTTGTCATCACAAAACCAGATGTGTACAAGAGCCCAGCTTCAGATACCTACATTGTTTTTGGGGAAGCCAAGGTAAGGAAGGTTTTCTTGAGAATTGCTGTAGACCAGGATTTCTCAACTTCAGTGCTGTTGACATTTTGGATCAAATAATTCTTTGTTGTAGAAGGGCTATCCATTAAGCAGTATCACTTGCAGTTGTAATAACCAACAAAATCTCCAGGCTTTTGATAGATGTCCCCTAGGGAACAAAATCACCCTCCAATGGAGGACCACTGCTTTAGACATAAGCTATTTCTTTGTCTACAGGGATATATCAGTATAATCTGAGTGAGATCAAGCGATTTAAAGCTAGGTGGTAAGTTAATGTGATTTAGATTTAAGTTAGTTGGATTTAGAGTGAGAGTTTGGGAAAGATACCATTTTGTTGATTTACTGCAGTTGATCTACTCATTTGAATGTGTACTTTCTGTCCTATAGATTGAGGATTTATCTCAGCAAGCACAGTTAGCAGCTGCTGAGAAATTCAAAGTTCAAGGTGAAGCTGTCTCAAACATCCAAGAAAACACACAGACTCCAACTGTACAAGAGGAGAGTGAAGAAGAAGAGGTATATAAGGAAATCTTTTGTATCTTAAATCCTTTCAAGATAATACCATGTTTGTATTGATGGGTGTGTTCTATATGGTTTTAGGCTCTTGAACTCCATCAGTTAAGTAGCTTTTGACTTAAGTACTATCTGTAGATTCAAGTGATGCTTGACAACTCTTGAAGTTGTTCTTGCCTTTAGTTTATTATTAAGTATTTTTTCCTTATCTTAGGTTGATGAAACAGGTGTGGAAGTTAAGGACATAGAATTGGTCATGTCACAAGCAAATGTGTCGAGAGCAAAGGCAGTCCGAGCCCTAAAGAACAACAGTAATGATATTGTAAATGCTATTATGGTAAGTATCCAAGCTTACTCTTTGACTCCGTCTTTTCTGACCAGTTGTGGGTGACTATTTTTTGTACTTAATATCAGCCAATTAAGAAGCCTCTTTCCAGAGTCTGTTCTGAGTTTCCTTGGATTTTAGTGATCTGTATTCTCTGAATTTGCCTGTAACCACTTCTGATGATCTCTTTTCTCTTACAGGAATTAACAATGTAACCATCTGAAAAGAGGACCTTTTTTTTGGTGTTTCAAAAGAGTAACTGCAGCTGGGTTTGAAATTTGTACTGTTTCTATCATTAATAAAGTTATGGCTTCTTGTTGGATGAACTCTGGGTGCTTGATCTCTTTGGGGTGTGGGGGGACAGAAGCTCTAGAAATGAGAACACATTTATTTGTAACTCTTAAGACCTCAGCTTCAGTTAAAGAGGTTTAATGCCACAGGTTTCCCTTTTAATAATTATCCTCTCCTCTGACCTATGATCTTTCTGAAAACATATTGGGACTCATCTGGCCTCTTGTCATGTAATAGCTTGGTACAGGGTTGGAAGTAATAGATGTGAAATGCTTGCCACAGAGGCCAGATGAGGCCCAGTATGTATTCAGATAGTATTTTGTAAAAAAGTGAAGATACTAGGACTTCCCTAGTAGTCCAATGGCTAAGACTCCTTACTCCCAATGCAGGGGGCCCAGGTTAAATATATTTTGAAGGAAGGTACCTCATGAAGGAGAGATTTTTGACTATAGACAGTGCACATGCAGTGCTCTTAGACATACAGACATATTAATCTATAAATTATGATTAGGTAGCCATAATGGTGCTACAATAATAAATGAAATCAGAACTGCTCCAGGCAAACTGGAGTTTGGTTTAGCCAGTCATGATAAATACACAATACAGATAACTAGAAGTCATAAGAACAGTGAAGTTTCTGAGTTGCTCAGTCGCATGCCAAGCTTCCCTGTCCATCACCCAACTCCCAGAGCTTGCTCAAACTCATGTCCGTTGAATTGATGCCATTCAGCCATCACTTCCTCTGTTGTCCACTTCTGCCTTCAATCTTTCTAAGCATCAGGGTCTTTTCTAATGAATCAGTTCTTCCTATCAGGTGGCCAAAGTGTTGAAGCTTCAGCATCAGTCTTTCCAATGAATATTCAAGACTGATTTCCTTTAGGATTGACTGATTTGATCTTGCAGTCCAAGGGACTCAAGAGCCTTCTCCAATACCACAGTTCAAAAGCATCAATTCTTCAGCACTCAGCTTTCTTGATGGTCCAACTCTGAACATTCATACGTGACTGACTACTGGGAAAGCCATAGCTTTGACTAGACAGCAGACCTTTGTGGGCAAAGTAATGTCTCTGCTTTTTAATATGCTGTCTAGATTTGTCATAGCTTTTCTTCCAAACGGCAAGTGTCTTTTCATTTCCTGGCTGCAGTCACCATCTACAGTGACTTTGGAGCCCAAGAAAAAGTCAAGTGTTTCCAGTGTTTCCCCATCTTTTTGCCATGAAATAATGGGACGGATGCCATGATCTTAGTTTTTTGAATGTTGAGTTTTAAGCCAGCTTTTTCACTCTGCTCTCACTTTGATCTAGAAGCTCTTTAGTTACTAGTAAGTGGTTTGGGGGAGAGCAGAGGGCTAAAATTTGAAAATAGGAAGGCTACATTTTTGAAAAAGATGCTGTGGTATGTTGGGAACTAAAGTTTAAATCTTTTTACTATTCTCAGTTCCTTTGAGAAAGTAGGCATTATCTTAGGAGTTGGGATTAAGACAGGACCAAAAGAGGTTAAATGACTTCCACAAAGACCAAAGCCTTTTCATTGTAGTAGGCTATCCTAGAGAAGCACAGATTGACTTCTGGCTGAGAATAATGATCTATTTCTCTGGAGTAAAACAATCATTAAGTGAACAGAAATCTCAAGAGGCTGAATTCTGCCAAGTCTGAGTTAGGTAGTAATTATTTCAGGAAGAATTTAGGGATATTAACTCCCATTTCCTCACCCTTCCCTCTCTACAGAGAGAACAAACTGCCAGTTCTTGGTTACATTTTTAGAGAAGTATCTTGTTCAAGGCTATTACTGCCACTGATAACTGTAGTGTATTCCCATTTCAAACTATTGCTACCCTTTATATCATATATTACAGGCATTTGTTTAGTTGCTAAGTCATGTCTGACTTGTGACCCTGTGGACTATCACCCACCAGATTCCTCTGTTCATAGGATTTCCCAGGCAAGAATACCAGAGTAGGTTGCCATTTCCTCAAGGGAAATCTTGCCAACCCAGGGATCAAACCCTTGTCTGTTGCTTTGCAGGTGGATTTTTTTACCACTGAGTTACCAGGGAAGCATTATTTTACTAGCATGTGAGATGAGTGCAATTGTGCAGTAGTTTGAACATTCTTTGGCATTGCCTTTCTTTGGGATTGGAATGAAAACTGACCTTTTCCAGTCCTGTGGCCACTGCTGAGTTTTCCAAATTTGCTGACATATTGAGTGTAGCACTTTCACAGCATTATCTTTCAGGATTTGAAATAGCTCAACTGGAATTCCATCACCTCCACTAGCTTTGTTCATGGTGATGCTTCCTAAGGCCCACTTGACTTTACATTTCAGGATGTCTGGCTCTAGGTGAGTGATCACACCATCGTGATTATCTGGGTTGTGAAGCTGATTTTAGAAAAGGGAGAGGAACCAGAGATCAAATCTCCAACATTCGCTGGGTCATTGAAAAAGCAAGAGAGTTCAGAAAAACATTTCTGCCGTATTGACTATGCCAACGCCTTTGTATGGATCACAATAAACTGTGGAAAAAGAGATGGGAATACCAGACCACCTGACCTGCCTCCTGAGAAATCTATAGGCAGGTCAGGAACCAACAGTTAGAACTGGACATGGAACAACAGACTGGTTCCAAATCGGGAAAGGAGTACGTCAAGGCTATATATTGTCACCCTGCTGCTGCTAAGTCGCTTCAGTCGTGTCTGACTCTGTGCAACCCCATAGACGGCAGCCCACCAGGCTCCCCCATCCCTGGGATTCTCTAAGCAAGAATACTGGAGTGGGTTGCCATTTCCTTCTCCAATGCATGAAAGTGAAAAGTCAAAGTGAAGTCGCTCAGTCGTGTCCTACTCTTCGCGACCCCGTGGACTGCAGCCTACCAGGCTCCTCCGTCCATGGGATTTTCCAGGCAAGAGTACTGGAGTACTTATCTGACTTACGCAGAGTACATCATGAGAAACGCTGGGCTGGAGGAAGCACAAGCTGGAATCAAGATTGCCAAGAGAAATATCAATAACCTCAGATATTCAGGTGACACCACCTTTTTTGGTAGAAAGTGAAGAACTAAGGAGCCTCTTGAAAGAGGAGAGTGAAAAAGTGGCTTAAAGCCCAACATTCAGAAAACTAAGATCATGGCATCTGGTCCCATCACTTCATGGCAAATAGATGGGGAAACTCGAAACAGTGGCTGACTTTATTTTTCTGGGCTCCAAAATCACTGCAGATGGTGACTGAAGCCATGAAATTAAAAAATGCTTACTCCTTGGAAGGAAAGTTATGACCAACCTAGACAACATATTAAAAAGCAGAGACATTACTTTGCCAACAAAGGTCCGTCTAGTCAAGGCTATGGTTTTTCCAGTGGTCATGTATGGATGTGAGAGTTGGACTATAAAGAAAGCTGAGTGCCAAAGAATTGATGCTTTTGAACTGTGGTGTTGGAGAAGACTTGAGAGGCCCTTGGACTGCGAGGAGATCCAACCAGTCCATTCTAAAGGAGATCAGTCCTGGGTGTTCATTGGAAGAACTGATGTTGAAGCTGAAATTCCAATACTTTGGCCACCTGATGCAAAGAACTAACTCATTGGAAAAGACCCTGATGCTGGGAAAGATTGAGGGCAGGAGGAAAAGGGGACAACAGAGGATGAGATGGTTGGATGGCATTCCCCGACTCAGTGGACATGGGTTTGGGTGGACTTCAGGAGTTGGTGATGGACAGGGAGGCCTGTCGTGCTGCGGTTCATGGGGTCGCAAAGAGTCAGACACGACTGAGTGACTGAACTGAACTACCAGGGAAACCCAGAAAGGAAGAAGGGGTAGTATGGCAAAAAGGCTGATCTCTGGCATACCTCAAAGATATTGTGGGTTCAGTTCTATACCATCACACAATACAGTGAGTCATGATTTTTTTTTTCTAGTGCATTTAAAAGTTATGTAGGACTTACCAGTTTGTTTGTTTTTTTTTAACTGGTGGAAGTCTTGATGGCTACCGACTGATAAAGTGGGAGTTTCTGAAGATTGAGAGTAACTTTTTTTTTTTTATGGCCATGACATTTGGTTCAAAGTCGGTGAGTAGGTTGCATTCACAACTTGGCCAATTGTTTGGTGTAATTTAGGCCTAGTTTCAGCCTATCTCTGCTTTTGACATGGCTTCCTCACTAAGTTTAATCATTTCTAGCTCTTGTTTTAAAATAAGAGACATGAATCTCTTCCTTTCACTTGAACACTTAAGAAGCCATTGTTTGGCTATTAATTAGGCCTAATTTCAGTATCCTTGTGTCTCAGGAAATAGAGAAGCTTGAGGGGAGAGAGAGAAAGAGAGATGGCTGGTCAGTAAAACAGGCAAAACACATTTATCGAGTCCACCATCTTATATGGGCATGGTTCATGATGTCCTAAAACAATTACAGTGGTAATCTCAAAGATCACAGATCACCATAAAAAATGTAGTAGTTTAAAAGTTTGAAATATTTTGAGAGTTACCAAAATGTGAGATAGACATGAAGGGAGCAAGTGCTGTTGGCAAAGTGGCGCCAATTTGCCACAAACCTTCAACTTGTAAAAAACACGGTGTCTGCAAAGCAAATAAAACTAGGAATGCCTATAATTCCTTCAACCATTTTTTATTTACTACCCTTAAAATGTGCAACTAACCTCCTCTGCTACAGAATGATTAAATTTTTAGTTCTCAAATTAGAGGATGTATAGTTTGGATAAAACTTTTAAAGAGGAATTGTTCCTTCCTATTCTCAAACTGATTAAATACTTATGTTCAAATATTCAATAGGCCACATATCAGTGAAATCTCAAGTAATCTCTGCTTCCATCTGTAACAGTAGACCTAATACTCCCAAAACATATTTAGGATGGTTAGAAGCATTTGATAAGAATTTAAAATTGGCACAGGTTATTTACTAAACCACCCTTCTGATTTAAAATAAAAACAAAGTATTTCCCTGGTGTTACAGTGGATAAGAACGTGCCTGCCAATGCAGGGGACAGGGGTTGGATCCCTGGTCCAGGAAGATTCCACATGCCATGGAGCAACTAAGTCCATGTGCTGCAACTCCTGAGCCCACACACTGCAATAAGAGAAGCCACTGCAACGAGAAGCCCACACACTGCAAAAGAGAGTAGCCCCTAATGGCCAAAGCTAAAGAAAGTCTGTGCTCAGCAACAAAGACCCAGCGCAACCAAAAATTCATAAATAAAAATTAAAATGACCTTCCTGGTGGCACAGTGGGTAAGAGTCCTCCTGCCAATGCAGGGGACACAGTTTCGATCCCTGGTCCTGGAGGATTCCACGTGCCCCAGAGCAACTACGCCCATGTGCCACAACCACTCAGCCCAAATGCTACAGCAACAGAAGACCGCATGCCTAGAGCCTGTGCTCCAGAGCAAGAGGCCACTGCAGTGAGAAGCCCAGGCACTACAATTAGAGAAAGCCTGAATCCAGCAGTGAAGACCCAATGCAATCAATGGTAAAAATAAACATATTTTTTGTTAATGAAAAATGAAAATCTTCCTAATGGGCCAGTTTATTTACCTAGCTAGGTTTCACGTTTCAACCACTCACTTAAATTTTTTTTCTTTAGTTTTGGCTGCACTGGGTCTTCAATGCTGCACGGGCTTTTCCCTAGTTGCCAGAGCCGGGGCTACCCTCTAGCTGCAGTTCGCAGGCAGAAGCCATTGCAGTGGCTTCTCATGATGCAGAGCACTGGCTCTGGGGTGTATGGGCTCAGTAGTTGTAGCTCAGGGGCTTAGTGGGATCTTCCCTGATCAGGGGTTGAACCTGTGTCTCCTGCATTGGCAGGCCAATTCTTCACCACTGGCCACAAGGGAAGCCCCATTCACTTAAAAATTGATTATTGTTTTATTTCGCTTTTTTAGGCCATGCTGTGCAGCATTTAGGCTCTTTGTTCCCCAACCTGGGATCAAACCCATACCCCTGTGCATTGGGAGACACACTCTTAACCACTGGGCCAACAGGGAAATCCCCAAAATTGATTTTTTTAATTCCTATACATGAGTTCCTACTCTTAACATACATTTATAATATGCCAAAAAAGTTAGTGTTCTGCAAATTTAAAACTTTAAATAAAATTGTACTGTATATTACATATCATCATGTAAATTGCTTTTCAACTTACTTTCCAAGATTTATCTATGATGATAGATGTATTCATTACCTTCCCAGTCCACTGTCATCTTCCTTTTATCTCTACTTCTCCAGGAACTGTTTCTCATCCAGGGCACCTAGATGCTAAGTCCAGTGGATGGACACTTCATGCATGGCTGCATTTGTCTTTCTTCAAATTAGCTTTCTTAACATTATCTAGCCTGTCAAAATTTTCCCTTATGTATTTCCTGCTAATACTGTTAATGAATGACACAGCTATTCATTCAGTCATGTTTAAAAAAAAAAAAGGAATTCCCAGGTGGTCCAGTAGTTAGGACTCGACATCCTCACTGCCAAGGGCATGGGCTCAGTTCCTAGTTGGGGAACTAACATCCTACAAGCCATGCAGTGCAGCCAAAAATAAATTTAAAAAAAAAAAAAGAAAAGAAAACCTGGACTTTGCAACAAATTGTGTCAGGAAAACTAGATATCCACATGCAAAAGAATGAAGCTGGACCCTTATTTTACCCCATATACAAAAATTAACTACAAGGAATTCCCTGGCAGTCTAGTGGTTAAGAGTCAGCACTTTAACTGCTATGAGCCTAGGTTCAGTCCCCTGGTCAGGGAACTAAGATCCCACAAGCCTCATGGTGTGGCCAAAAATATATATAAAAAATAAAAAATAACTACAAATGGATCAAAGATCTAAATGTAAGACGTAAAATGATAGAACTCTCAGAAGAAAACGGGGAAATCTTCATGTTCTTGGATTTGGCAATGATTTATTAAACAACAAAAGCACAAGCAACAAAAGAAAGAATTAGATAAATTAGATTTCACCAAAATTTAAAACTTCTCTGTATCAAAGGACACAAATCAACAGAGTAAAAAGACAACTCAGAAGTTGGGGAAAAGTACCTGCAAATGACAATTTTGGGGTTATAATAGCTTAATATCTACAATGTACAAATAACTACAACTTAGTGGGCAAAGGACGTGAATAGAAATTTCTCCAAAGAGGTTATACAAATAGCCAATAAGCAAATGAAAAGATGCTCAACATCACAAATCATTCAGTTCAGTTCAGTTCAGTCGCTCAGTCGTGTCCGACTTGTTGTGACTCCATGAATCACAGCATGCTAGGCCTCCCTGTCCATCACCAACTCCCAGAGTTCATTCAAACTCACGTCCATCGAGTCCGTGATGCCATCCAGCCATCTCATCCTCTGTCGTCCCCTTTTCCTCCTGCCCCCAATCCCTCCCAGCATCAGAGTCTTTTCCAATGAGTCAACTCTTCGCATGAGGTGGCCAAAGTAATGGAGTTTCAGCTTTAGTATCATTCCTTCCAAAGAATACCCAAGACTGATCTCCTTTAGAATGGACTGGCTGGATCTCTTTGCAGTCCAAGGGACTCTCAAGAGTCTTCTCCAACACCACAGTTCAAAAGCATCAATTCTTCGGTGCTCAGCCTTCTTCACAGCCCAACTCTCACATCCATACATGACCACTGGAGAAACCATAGCCTTGACTAGATGGATGTTTGTTGGCAAAGTACTGTCTCTGCTTTTGAATACGCTATCTAGGTTGGTCATAACTTTCCTTCCAAGGAGTAAGTGTCTTTTAATTTCATGGCTTTGGTCACCATCTACAGTGATTTTGGAGCCCCCCAAAATAGAGTCTGACACTGTTTCCACTGTTTCCCCATCTACTTCCCATGAAGTGATGCAACCAGATGCCATGGTCTTCGTTTTCTGAATGTTGGGCTTTAAGCCAGCTTTTTCACTCTCCTCTTTCACTTTCATCAAGAGGCTTTTTAGTTCCTCTTCACTTTCTGCCATAAGGGTGATGTCATCTGCATATCTGAGGTTATTGATATTTCTCCCGGCAATCTTGATTCCAGCTTGTGCTTCTTCCAGCCCAGCGTATCTCATGATGTACTCTGCATATAAGTTAAATAAGCAGGGTGACAATATACAGCCTTGACGTACTCCTTTTCCTATTTGGAACCAGTCTGTTGTTCCATGCATGTCCAGTTCTAACTGTTGCCTCCTGACCTGCATATAGGGGGAAATGCAAATCAAAACTACAGTGAGATACCACCTCACAAGCATTAGAATGGCTACTATCAAAAAATAAAATAGATGACAAGTGTTGGTGAGGATGTGAAGAATGGAAACACCTGTGCTCTGTTGATGGGACTATATAGTACTTTAGCTGCTACAGAAAATGGTATGGCAATTCTCAAAAAATCAAAAATAGAATATGTGATCTAGCAGTTCCACTCTGGGTATATACTCCAGTCAAAATCAGGACCTTGGAGACTTCTATACACCCATGCAGCATTATTCACAATAGTCAAAATGAAGAAACAACCTAAGTGTCTCTTGGAGATGAAGGAAAAAGCAAAATGCAGCATATACGTATAATGGAATATTATTCTACCTTAAAAGGAAGGAAGTCTGATACACGCTATAAGAGTAAACCTCGACACTAAGTGAAATAAGCCAGTCAAAAAAGACAAATATTAATGCATATTATTTCACTTATATGAAGTACCTAGATTAGTAAAATTCACAAAAACAGAAAACAAAACGGTGGTTGCCAGAGGTTGGGGGAGAAAGGAAGGGAGAATTGGTGTTTAATGGGTACAGAAGTTTAGGTGAGGAATATGAAAAAGTTCTGGAGATGGATCTATTTCTGCTTTATTGACTATGCCAAAGCCTTTGACTGTGTGGATCACAATAAACTGTGGAAAATTCTGAAAGCGATGGGAATACCAGACCACCTGACCTGCCTATTGAGAAACCTATATGCAGGTCAGGAAGCGACAGTTAGAACTGGACATGGAACAACAGACTGTTTCCAAATAGAAAAAGCAGTACGTCAAGGCTGTATATTGTCACCCTGCTTATTTAACTTATATGCAGAGTACATCATGAGAAACGCTGGGCTGGAAGAAGCACAAGCTGGAATCAAGATTGCCGGGAGAAATATCAATAACCTCAGATATGCAGATGACATCACCCTTATGGCAGAAAGTGAAGAGGAACTGAATACCCTCTTGATGAAAGTGAAAGAGGAGAGTGAAAAAGCTGGCTTAAAGCCCAACATTCAGAAAACGAAGATCATGGCATCTGGTTGCATCACTTCATGGGAAGTAGATGGGGAAACAGTGGAAACAGTGTCAGACTCTATTTTGGGGGTGCTCCAAAATCACTGCAGATGGTGACTGAAGCCATGAAATTGAAAGACACTTACTCCTTGGAAGGAAAGTTATGACCAACCTAGATAGCGTATTCAAAAGCAGAGACAGTACTTTGCCAACAAAGGTCCGTCTAGTCAAGGCTATGGTTTCTCCAGTGGTTATGTATGAATGTGAGAGTTGGACTGTGAAGAAAGTGGAGCGCTGAAGAATTGATGCCTTTGAACTGTGGTGTTGGAGAAGACTCTTGAGAGTCCCTTGGACTGCAAAGAGATCCAGCCAGTCCATTCTAAAGGAGATTGGTCCTGGGTGTTCTTTGGAAGGAATGATGCTAAAGCTGAAACTCCAGTACTTTGGCCACCTCATGCGAAGAGTTGACTCATTGGAAAAGACTCTGATGCTGGGAGGGATTGGGGGCAGGAGGAAAAGGGGACGACAGAGGATGAGATGGCTGGATGGCATCACGGACTCGATGGACGTGAGTTTGAATGAACTCTGGGAGTTGGTGATGGACAGGGAGGCCTGGCGTGCAGCGATTCATGGGGTCACAAAAAGTCGGACATGACTGAGCAACTGAACTGAACTGAACTGAATGTTGCACAATGACAAGAGCATGATCCCACTGAACTGTACATTTTAAAAAATGATTAAAAAGGTAAATTTTATCTTGTGTTATTTTTTTAAAAGAAAAGTCTTGTCATCGTAACCTTGTCACAGTTTCCTGTTGATGTAGGTTGCTTCCATGTCTTGGCTATTGTAAACAGTGCTGTTATGAACACTAGGGTGCATGTATTTTTTTAAAACAATCATTCTAAAACTTTTATTATTTTTGGCTGTGCTGATCTTCATTGCTACATATGGGCATTCTCTATTTGCAGCAAGTGGGAGCTACTCTTTGCTGTGGTGCGTGAGCTTCTCTCACTGTAGAGCACAGGCTCTAGAGTGTGTGGGCTCAGTGGATATAGTACACAGGCTTAGCACACGTGGCATGTGGGATCTTCCCAGACTAGGGATGAACCCATGTCCCCTACATTGGCAGTCATTTTTTTAAAATAATACTTTTGTTCTTATTTATGGCTGTGCTGGGTCTTTATTACTGCACGTGGGCTTTCTCTAGTGTGAGGTGACAATTAGCAATATTGAGCATCTTTCCATGTGGCTGTGGACCATCTGTATGTCTTCTTAGGGGAATGTCTGTTTAGGTTTCTGCCCATTGTTTTGATTGGGTTGTTTTTTTGATACTGAGTTGTATGAGTTGTTTGTATATTTTGGAATTTAACCCATTGTTGGCAGCATCATTTGCAATATTACCATTGTGGTGAGTGGAACTCTTCGTTGTGTATGAGCTTCTCATTGCTGTGGCTTCTCTTTTGAAGAGAACGGCTCTAGGCACAAGGATTTCAATAGCTGCCACACACAGGCTCAGAGGTTGCAGCTCATGGGCCCTAGAGCATAATCTCAGTAGTTGTGGCGCTTGGGCTTAGTTGCTCTGCGGCATGTGGAATCTTCCCCAACCAGGGTTTGAACTTGTCTCTTGCACTGGCAGGCAGATTCTTTTACCACTGAGCCACCAAGGAGGCCCTTATGTTAATTTTTGATTGAGTACTCTGACATGAATATTACTTTGCTGGATTCTGGATATTTTTGTATTTCTAAAAAACATTTTTGAGATTTTTTTCTGAGGTGCAGTTAGTTAAATGACTTGCAAACAGTTTGATTCTTTCAGGTCTTACTTTTAAACTTTGTTAGATGAGGCCAGGGCAGAGATTGGTCTAGGGCTAATTTTTTCGCAGTACTGAGGCAAACTCTTCTAAATACACTTAGTCATTTATGAGATTTTTCTACCCTGGCTAGTGGGAATAAGCATTATTCCTGATCTTATCTTATATTCAAAGATTGTTCTCTTTGTTTCAGGTGGTTCTTTCCCCACTCTAAAGGTTCTTTCCTCATGTATATGCACTAAACAATACTAAGGAAAAGACCTAAGAGGGAACCCCTAAAGATTTCTAGAAATCTTTCAGTGTGTTTCTCTCTCTTTTCTGATAACTTTACCCTGTGATACCTTGGCCTCCATCTCATTTCAGTTCAATTCAATCACTCAGTGTGTCACTCACTTCCCTGTCCATCACTATCTCCCAGAGCTTGCTCAAACTCATGTCCATTGAGTCGGTGATGCCATCCAACCGTCTCATCCTCTGTCGTCCCCTTCTCCTCATGCCTTCAATCTTTCCCAGCATCAGGGTCTTTTCCAGTAAGTCAGTTCTTTGCATCAGGTGGCCAAAATATTGGAGCTTCAGCTTCAGCATCAAGTCCTTCCAATGAATATCCAGGACTGATCTCCTTTAGAATGGACTGGTTTGATCTCCTTGCAGTCCAAGGGACTCTCAAGAGTCTTTTCCAATACCATAGTTCAAAAGCATCAGTTCTCAAAAGCATCAATTTACTCATCTACCTCCTTTACTCAAGGTAATGGCCAGGCTCCTCCTAGATTCTTCCTCCTTATGCCATGACCCGGAACTTCTCTCTAGGCATTAAACTGAGACAATCATAGGGTTCACTTCATTGGTCTGTCATTTTTAAGTAATCATTAGCCTTTGGAGAGGGCAGTGGCACCCCACTCCAGTACTCCTGCCTGGAAAATCCCATGGACAGAGGAGCCTGGTAGGCTGCAGTCCATGGGGTCGCTGAGGTTCGGACACGACTGAGCGACTTCTTTTCACTTTTCACTTTCATGCATTGAAGAAGGAAATGGCAACCCACTCCAGTATTCTTGCCTAGAGCATCCCAGGGACAGGGGAGCCTGGTGGGCTGCCATCTATGGGGTCACACAGAGTCAGACACGACTGAAGTGACTTAGCAGCAGCAGCAGCCTTTGTTACCTTTGTTACATTGATGTTCAATGTCTTGAAAACAATCATTTCATATATAGTATAGTATGATGAGATTAGATCCCTGTTACTCTATGTTGGCCAGAGCAGTAGGCCTGGCACTTTTCTTGCATAGCTCCTTCTTCATTAGCAGTCTGTGGTGGTTTCCCAGGTGCCTATTGCTAAAACAGAGAAAAGATATTGATTTCTATATGTTTGCCTTTATAAGAGGTTGTCTCTGACTGGAAATGGGGAGTCAGTCTGTTGGGGCTGGTTATTTTTTCATAACATATAGGATTGAATGACTCTTTAAACCACATTCTTCTGTAATTTTGATAAAAATTACACAATAATGGTAATGGGGCATCCCAACTAGTTTATGATTTAAACATTACTGTAGTGTTTTACCATTTAGGATAATATTTGCAATTTGTTTGGACATAACATAGCTTTTCTTTAAATTTTTTCCTTGAATTCTTATTTACTTAGATTTGTTATTTATATTGTTATGCATAAACACTGGCTTGTGGAAAGTTTTTCAGCTTTCATTAATAATAATCCTAATAAAATCATAATAAATTATAGTAATTGGTTTCCTTAATATTAAGCCACCCCTGCATTCCAAAAATAATCTTGAGTTAGTTGTAGAGTATTATTCTTTTGCACACTGATGGATTCTCTTTGCTAATGTGTTATTTAGAATAACCACCCCATCAAGTAGGAACTCTCCTACTTTTATTTGTTTATTGTTAGATGTTTAAATAATTAATGATTACTAACTGCATGTTGATTACAAATCAGAGTGAGGTGCTAGGATGAACAGTTTTCTAAATAGGACACCAGGATCCACAGTTGCAGGGCCCAGTCAGCCACTGGGGTAGGCAGCTCTGTACTAAATAATGGAGTGGGTACAAAGGGGCAGGGCTCTTAATGGTTTTTATTAACAGAAATCCACTTCTTCCTTGCCGCCAACTCTGGAAGGGGCCCATGTTCACAGCTGCCTGAATGGACTGGATCTGCTGGTCCACTCCTGCATAGGGCCAAGATCAAGCACACCATGTGGTTTCCCTCAGCCAGCCAACCGTCTGCCTCTGTTTTGCAGACTTTGATGAGCTCCTTCTTGTTATTGCGGATATAAAGCTCAAAGTAGTTACATTTCTGGCTGTCACCTATCTTTCTGATGCTCATATTCTCCAGGAGGATGACTCCTCTGGACTCCTTATCCATCATGTATTCAAAATAGTAGAGGCAATTGTCTCTGAGGATTAACCAGTGCTGCTTCCACATTTTCACCTGGCCTCCTTCCCCCGCCCCAGTTTAAGGAGTCAGCCTCAGGGCACTGGTTGAAGAATTTCTGATTATCATTCCTGATCATACTTAGGCTCTTGAAGGGCTCATTTTGGGTGTGGTCCTAGAAGTTCCAGATCAGCTCCTTAGGCAGGTACCACCCTACTTGCTGTGCTGGTTCATAGCCACAAAGTGCTCCAGGCCTGGCTTGTTCCAGATGTTAGGATTGTAAAGGCTGGTGTTCAGCATTATCTCTGGTGAAGGACAGTACATAGCAGGCATCTGTGGACTGGATAATCCCAGGGTGGCATCTGCAGTATCCATAGGGAAAGGCTTCCATTGTCTGATCAATCTTCTGGTCCTCTCTGGGGAGACAGTAAGCTCCATAGAAATTACCTGAGGGCCTCACCAGTCATGGAGATCCATGAAGGTATGGAGCATTGGTAGGTTTAGCTCTTCCCTCTCCCCTAAGTAGTCCCCGTGACTGTCTTGTTCAGGCCCTTGCCCTTGAACAGGAAACAAGAAGTGATCCCTTGGGGGTGTGCACTGGAGAAGTTTGTTCTCCACCAAGAACTTGATCCCCCTTCTTGGGGTCCTTCTTGAAGTTCTTTCTAACTATTGCCATGTTCTGATCCTGTTGCAAGGACTCACTGCCCTCAGTGGCCTCCAGGCACCCTCGCTCATGGCTTCACTGAGCTCCTATCACAGGTGGTGGATCTCCAGCAGCAGCTTCTGTGTCAACAATGAAGCATTCTCCAGCTCCATCTGTTCCTTAGGAGTTCGGTCTGGGTGTCATAGACACCATCCTCCATGGCTGCCAAGTCCCCACAGGCAGGGCTGGATCCAATTTCACCTGTGGGCCCAGGTCAGCCAGTCAAATGCCTTGAGGGCTGTTGCCACGGCCTATACAAGGGAAAAGAAAACAAAAAGCAAAAGGAGTAGCAGGATAGTGGAGACACTGGAAGAGCTGCCTCATAATAAAACAGGTTCCTGACGTTTTGCAGGAGGCGGTGATCAGAACCATCCCCAAGGAAAAGACATGCAAAAAGGCAAAGTGTTTGTCTGGGGAAGCCTCACACATATCTGAGACAGGAAGAGAAGCAAAGGCAAAGGAGAAAAGGAAAGATATACCCATCTGAATGCAGAGTTCTAAAGTAGCAAGGACAGACAAGAAAGTCTTCCTCAGTGATCAATGCAAAGAAATAGAGGAAAACAATAGAAGGGGAAACATTAGAAGTCTCCTCAAGAAAATTAGAGATACGAAGGGAACACTTCATGCAAAGATGGGCACAATAAAAGACAGAAATGGTATGGACCTAACAGAAGCAGAAGAGATTAAGAAGAGGTGGCAAGAATACACAGAACTATACAAAAAATTCCTAATGACCCATCTAACTATGATGGTGTGATCACTCACTTAGAGCCAGACATCCTGGAAGGAGAAGTCAAGTGAGTCTTAGGAAGCACCACTATGAACAAAGCTAGTGGAGGTGCTGGAATTCCAGTTGAGCTATTTCAAATCCTGAAAGATGATGCTGTGAAAGTGCTGCACTCAATATGCCAACAAATTTGGAAAACTCAATAGTGGCCACAGGACTGGAAAAGGTCAGTTTTCATTCCAATCCCCAAAAAAGGCAATGCCAAAAAATATTCAAACTAACACACAATTGCACTCATCTCACACACTAGCAAAGAAATGCTCAAAATTCTCCAAGCTTAAACATTACATGAATTGAGAACTTCCAGATATTCAGGCTGGATTTAGAAAAGGCAGAGGAACCAGAGATCAAATTGCCAATATCTGTTGGATCATTGAAAAAGTAACAGAGTTCCAGAAAAACATCTATTTCTACTTTATTGACTACACTAAAGCCTTTGACTGTGTGGATCACAATAAACTGTGGAAAATTCTTAAAACAATGGGAATACCAGACCACCTTACCTGCCTCCTGAGAAATCTGTATGCAGGTCAAGAAGCAATAGTTAGAACCGGGCAGGGAATAATGGACTGGTTCCAAATTGGGAAAGGAGTACGTCAAGGCTGTATATTGTCAGCCTGCTTATTTAACTTATGTGCAGAGCACATCATGAGAAATGCCAAGCTGGATGAAGCACAAGCTGGAATCAGGGAGAAATATCAATAACCTCAGATATGCAGATGACACCACCCTTATGGCAGAAAGTGAAGAGGAACTAAAGAGCCTCTTGATGAATGTGAAAGAGGAGAGTGAAAAAATGGGCTTAAAACTCAACATTCAAAAAACTAAGATCATGGCATCTGGTCCCATCACTTCATGGCAAATAGATGGGGAAACAGTCAGAGACTTTTATTTTCTTGGGCTCCAAAATCAGTGCAGATGGTGACTACAGCCAGGACATTAAAGGCATTTGTTCCTTGGAAGAAAAGCTGTGACAAACTTAGACAGCGTATTAAAAAGCAGAGACATTACTTTGCCGACAAACATCGGTCTAGTTAAAGGTATGGTTTTTCCAGTAGTCATGTATGGATGTGAGAGTTGGACTATAAAGAAAGCTGAGTGCAGAAGAATTGATGCTTTTGAACTGTGGAACTGGAGAAGACTCTTGAGAATCCCTCGGACTGCAAGGAGATTAAACCAGTCAATCCTAAAGGAAATCAATCCTGAATTCATTGGAAGGACTGATGTTGAAGCTGAAGCTCCAATACTTTGGCCACCTGATGCGAAGAACTCACTCATTGGAAAAGACCGTCATTCTGGGAAAGATTGAAGGCAGGAGAAGGGGATGACAAAGGATGAGGTGTTTGGATGGCATCATCGACTCGATGGACATGAGTTTGAGCAAGTTCCAGGAGTTGATGATGGACAGGGACACCTGGTGTGTCACAGTCCATGGGGTGACAAAGAGTTGGACACTATTGAACACGTGAACTGAACAAAAAGAACATAAGTTTATAAATCCGAAAATAACATCTTAGTATTGTGAAAATGGGCTTCCCAGATGGCTCAGTGATATAGAATCCCCTCCCAATGCAGAAGACAGAGGAGACAGGGGGTTGATTCCTGGGTCAGGAAAATCCACTGGCAAAGGAAATGGCAACTCCCTCCAGTATTCTTGCCTGGAAAATTTCATGAACAGAGGAGCCTGGCAGGCTACAGCCCATGGGGTCACAAAGAGTTGAACAAAACTGAGCAGCTGAGTGCACACAAAATCATGTTGTGAAAATAAAGGGTGTGTGTGCCAAGTCGCTTCAGTCATGTCTGACTCTTTGCAACCCTATGGACTATAGTCCGCCAGGCTCCTCTGTTCATGGGATACTCTAGGCAAGAATACTGGAGTTGGTTGCCATGCCCTCCTCCAGGGCATCTTCCCAACCCAGGGATCGAACCCGTGTCTCTTATGTCTCCTGTATTGGCAGGTTAGTTCTTTACCACTAGCATCTCCCGGGTGGTACTAGTGATAAAATAAAGGGAAAATTAAGGGAAACTTCACTAAAATTGAGCAGCAAGACCAGAATAGGGAGCTTTCAGGCAGTGCCACGAAACATCAATACAGATCCCAGTACCAAGGAACCTACTTTGCACTTCCAGAAGAAACTAACACTATTTCACTAAGGCAGCAGGAGGAAGAAAAATCTGGCCTGGCAACAGCTCAGCCAATGAGCCTGTCATGACTCAGCCAATGAAAAACCACAATACTTTGAACTCCTCTGTGTGTGTGTGTGTGTGTGTGTGTGTGTGTGTGTTAGTCACTCAGTCATGTCCAATTCTTTACAACCCCAAGGACTGAAACCCACCATGCTCCCCTGTCCATGGAATTCTCCAGGCAGAGTACTGGAATGGGTTGCCATTCCCTTCTCCAGAGGATCTTCCTGACCCAGGGATCAAAGCTAGGGTTTTCTGCACTGCAGGCATATGCTTTACTGCCGAAGCTACTATGGAAGCCCATTTTTGAACTTTTGAACTTTTCAGTTCAGTTCAGTCACTCAGTTGTGTCCGACTCTTTGCAACCCCATGAATCGCAGCACGCCAGGCCTCCCTTTCCATCACCAACTCCCAGAGTTCACTCAGACTCGCGTCCATCGAGTCCGTGATGCCATCCAGCCATCTCATCCTCTGTCGTCCCCTTCTCCTCCTGCCCCCAATCCCTCCCAGCATCAAAGTCTTCTCCAATGAGTCAACTCTTCGCATGAGGTGGCCAAAGTACTGGAGTTTCAGCTTTAGCATCATTCCTTCCAAAGAAATCCCAGGGTTGATCTCCTTCAGAATGGACTGCTTGGATCATCTTGCAGGCCTAGGGACTCTCAGGAGTCTTCTCCAACACCACAGTTCAAAAGCATCAATTCTTTGGCGCTCAGCCTTCTTCACAGTCCAACTCTCACATCCATACATGACTACTGGAAAAACCATAGCCTTGACTAGATGGACCTTAGTTGGCAAAGTAATGTCTCTGCTTTTGAATATGCTGTCTAGGTTGGTCATAACTTTTCTTCCAAGGAGTAAGCATCTTTTAATTTCATGGCTGCAGTCACCATCTGCAGTGATTTTGGAGCCCAAAAAAATAAAGTCTGACACTGTTCGCACTGTTTCTCCATCTATTTCCCATGGAGTGATGGGACCAGATGCCATGATCTTAGTTTTCTGAATGTTGGCCTTTAAGCCAACTTTTTCGCTCTCCTCTTTTACTTTCATCAAGAGGCTTTTTAGTTCCTCTTCACTTTCTGCCATAAGGGTGGTGTCATCTGCATATCTGAGATTATTGATATTTCTCCTGGCAATCTTGATTCCAGCTTGTGTTTCTTCCAGTCCAGCGTTTCTCATGATGTACTCTGCATAGAAGTTAAATAAGCAGGGTGACAATATACAGCCTTGACGTACTCCTTTTCCTATTTGGAACCAGTCTGTTATTCCATGTCCAGTTCTAACTGTTGTTTCCTGGCCAACATACAGATTTCTCAAGAGGCAAGTCAGGTGGTCTGGTATTCCCATCTCTTTCCGAATTTTCCACAGCTTATTGTGATCCACACAGTCAAAGGCTTTGGCATAGTCAATAAAGCAGAAATAGATGTTTTTCTGGAACTCTGTTACTTTTTCCATGATCCAGCGAATGTTGCCAATTTGATCTCTGGTTCTTCTGCCTTTTCTAAAACCAGCTTGAACATCTGGAAGTTCACAGTTCACATATTGCTGAAGCCTGGCTTGGAGAATTTTGAGCATTACTTTACTAGTGTGTGAGATGAGTGCCAATTGTGCAGTAGTTTGAGCATTCTTTGGCTTGCCTCTCTTTGGGATTGGAATGAAAACTAACCTTTTCCAGTCCTGTGGCCACTGCTGAGTTTTCCACATTTGCTGGCATATTGAGTGCAGCACTTTCACAGCATCATCTTTCAGGATTTGAAGTAGCTCTACTGGAAGCCCATCACCTCCACTAGCTTTGTTTGTAGTGATGCTTTCTAAGGCCCACTTGACTTCACATTCCAAGATGTCTGGCTCTAGATGAGTGATCACACCATCATGATTATCCGGCTCGTGAAGATCCTTTTTGTACAGTTCTTCTGTGTATTCTTGCCATCTCTTCTTAATATCTTCTGCTTCCGTTAGGTCCATACCAATTCTGTCCTTTATTGAGCCCATCTTTGCATGAAATGTTCCTTTGGTATCTCTAATTTTCTTGAAGAGATCTCTAATCTTTCCCATTCTGTTCTTTTCCTCTATTTCTTTGCATTGATCGCTGAAGAAGGCTTTCTTATCTCTTCTTGCTATTCTTTGGAACTCTGCATTCAGATGCTTATATCTTTCCTTTTCTCCTTGGCTTTTCGCTTCTCTTGTTTTCACAGCTATTTGTAAGGCTTCCCCAGACAACCATTTTGCTTTTTTGCATTTCTTTTCCATGGGGATGGTCTTGATCCCTGTCTCCTGTACAATGTCACGAACCTCATTCCATAGTTCATCAGGCACTCTATCTATCAGATCTAGGCCCTTAAATCTATTTCTCACTTCCACTGTATATTCATAAGGCATTTGATTGAGGTCATACCTGAATGTAGTTTCCTCCAATGGACTTTTGTTTATAAGGTTCCTCCCAACTTCCCCTTCTCTTCTATAAAATTTCTTCTCCTTTGCTTTCACAGGACTTCCTTGTGATTCACAAAGTTGAAAGAAAGTGAAAGTTGCTCAGTCATGTCCAACTATACAGTCCATGGAATTCTCCAGGCCAGAATACTGGAGTGGGTAGCCTATCCTTTCCCATAGTCGCATGTCCCAAATGGCAGTTATTTTCTGCTTCCCTGGTGGCTCAGAAGGTAAAGAGTCTGCCTGCAATGCAGGAGACTCAGGTTTGATCCCTGGGTCAGGATGATCCCCTTGGAGAAGGAAATGGCAACCCACTCCAGTATTCTTGCCTGGAGAATCACCATGGACAGCGGAACCTAGCTGGCTACAGTCCATGGGGTCGCAAAGAGTCAGACAGGACTGAAGCAACTTAGCACACACAAACAAGCCAAAATAAAATAATTTTTAAAAATCTAAGCACTGTGTTCCATGACCCCACTAATATTTGTCATGAAGTTTGAATCAAGATACATGCAGTAATACTACAAAATCAGGATGCTATTACCCTTAGAGTTACCAGGCAACCACAAATCCCCACTGAGTGGCAGGTTCCATCCCTAAGAACATAAGCTATAGGCTTTCCTTGATTTTAACTCATTTTTTAATTTGTTTTATCATTTCGTGTACCATTACCAGTTCACGTAAGCATGGGGAGTGTTTTGAGTATTTTAGTTCATCCATAGTACCACTATTTTCAACAATGAGAGCTCATATTTTAACATCTATTATTGCAATTAATAATCCATTAATGTCTCCAACAGAAGCTAATTTCTGACATTCATTAGTTTAATGTGCAAAATGTCTAATGCTGACCAGAATTAAGACAACTGAAGTAGTTCTGGTAACCCTTATGGAGTATGAATTCCCTGTTAGAATGCCATCTACACTAGCAGTATAATTTTAACCTTACATATCTATATTTTACTGTTTATATTGAAATATTTTAAACTATAGCTTTTGTAACACTGTATTCAAATACTAATTCTACTGCTTAAAATCTATGTAATATTGGACATGAATGTAATTTGATTCCATGGAGATTCAACTGAAGTGTAAAATGGGGATATAATCTCATAGAGTGATGAGCACTAAATAATGTATATGAAAAAGCATTATAAACTGTAATACAGTCTACAAATTACAGTAGAAACAGTGTCAGTCTTTATTTTGGGGGGCTCCAAAATCACTGCAGATGGTGACTGCAGCCATGAAATTAAAAGACGCTTACTCCTTGGAAGAAAAGTTATGACCAACTTAGATAGTATATGCAAAAGCAGAGACATTACTTTGCCGACTAAGGTCCATCTAGTCAAGGCTATGGTTTTTCCTGTGGTCATGTATGGATGTGAGAGTTGGACTGTGAAGAAGGCTGAGCGCCAAAGAATTGATGCTTTTGAACTGTGGTGTTGGAGAAGACTCTTGAGAGTCCCTTGGACTGCAAGGAGATCCAACCAGTCCATTCTAAAGGAGATCAGTCCTGGGTGTTCATTGGAAGGAATGATGCTGAAGCTGAAACTCCAGTACTTTGGCCACCTAATGGGAAGAGTTGGCTCATTGGAAAAGACTCTGATGCTGGGAGGGATTGGGGGCAGGAGGAGAAGGGGACGACAGAGGATGAGATGGCTGGATGGCATCACGGATTTGATGGACGTGAATCTGAGTGAACTCCGGGAGATGGTGATGGACAGGAAGGCCTGGCGTGCTGTGATTCATGGGGTTGCAAAGAGTCGGACATGACTGAGCGAATGAACTGAACTGAACTGAACTGATATTGTTTATAATAATATTATTTATAATAATTTTGGATAATAATATACCTAGTAGAGGTTAGGTTATGTTGAGATCCTTTGAAGATTTGTCCTTACATGGAACATTAGGTGACCTCTAATGCTCATCTATTATAAATATTACAGTTCAGATACTCTTTGTCTACAAAGACAGGAAAAAGCAAAATGAGTAAGTTATGGATCCTCAACCCAGAAGGCATTTCTTTTTCTTGGGAATGGTCTTGATCCCTGTCTCCTGTACAATGTCATGAACCTCCATCCATAGTTCATCAGGCACTCTGTCTATCATATCTAGTCCCCTTAAATCTATTTCTCACTTCCACTGTATAATCATAAGGGATTTTATTTACATCATACCTGAATTCTTCCCTGGTGGCTCAGACGGTAAAGCCTCTGTCTACAATGCGGGAGACCCGGGTTCGAGCCCTGGGTTGGGAAGATACCCTGGAGAAGGAAATGGCAATCCACTCCAGTACTATTGCCTGGAAAATCCCATGGACAGAGGAGCCTGGCAGGCTGCAGTCTATGGGGTCGCAAAGAATCAGACACGACTGAGCGACTTCACTTCACTTCACTTCACCTGAATTGTCTAGTGGTTCTTCGCTACTTTCTTCAATTTAAGTCTGAATTTGGTAATAAAGAGTTCATGATCTGAGCCACAGTTAGCTCCCACTCTTGTTTTTGCTGACTGTACAGAGCTTCTCCATCTTTGGCTGCAAAGAATATAATCAATCTGATTTAAATGTTGACCATCTGGTGATGTCCGTGTGTAGAGTCTTCTCTTGTATTGTTGGAAGGGGGTGTTTGCTATGACCAGTGCGTTCTCTTGGCAAAACTCTATTAGCCTTTGCCCTGCTTCATTCTGTACCCCCAAGAGAAAAGAAATGGAAAAAGGAAAATGGCTGTCTGAGGAGGCCTTACAAATAGCTGTGAAAAGAAGAGAATTGAAAAGCAAAGGAGAAAGTGAAAGATATATCCATTTGAATGCAGAGATCCAAAGAATAGCAAGGAGAGATAAGAAAGCCTTCCTCAGTGATCAGTGCAAAGAAAGAGAGAAAACAATAGAATGGGAAAGACTAGAGATCTCTTCAAGAAAATTAGAAATACCAAGGGAACATTTCATCCAAAGACAGGCTCAATAAAGGACAGAAATTATATGGACCTAACAGAAGCAGAAGATATTAAGAACTGGTGGCAAGAATGCACAGAACTGTACAAAGAAGATGTTCACAACCCAGATAATCACAATGGTGTGATCACTCACCTAGAGCCAGACATCCTGGAATGTGAAGTCAAGTGGGCCTTAGAAAGCATCACTACAAACAAAGCTAGTAGAGGTGATGGAATTCCAGTTGAGCTATTTCAAATCCTGAAAGATGATGCTGTGAAAGTGCTGAACTCAATATGTCAGTAAATTTGGAAAACTCAGCAGTGGCCACAGGACTGGAAAAGGTCATTTTTCATTCCAATCCCAAAGAAAGACAATGCCAAAGAATGCTCAAGCTACCACACAATTGCACTCATCTCACACCCTAGCAAAGTAATGCTCAAAATTCTCCAAGGCAGGCTTCAGCAATACATGAACCGTGAATGTCCAGATGTTCCAGCTGGTTTTAGAAAAGGCAGAGAAACCAGATATCAAATTTCTAACATCCACTGGATCATTGAAAAAGCAAGAGTTCCAGAAAAACATCTAATTCTGCTTTATTGACTATGTCAAAGCCTTTGACTGTGTGGATAGCAATAAACTGGAAAATTCTGAGAGAGATGGGAATACCAGACCACCTGACCTGCCTCCTGAGAAATCTGTAGGCAGGTCAGGAAGCAACAGTTAGAACTGGACAGGGAACAACAGACTGGTTCCAAATAGGAAAAGGAGTACATCAAGGCTGTATATTGTCACCCTGCTTATTTAACTTATATGTAGAGTACATCATGAGAAACACTGGGCTAGATGAAGCACAAGCTGGAATCAAGATTGCTAGGAGAAATATCAATAACCTCAGATATTCAGATGACACCACCTTTTTGGCAGAAAGTGAAGAACTAAAGAGCCTCTTGATGAAAGTGAAAGAGGAGAGCGAAAAAGTTGGCTTAAAGCTCAACATTCAGAAAACTAAGATCATGGCATCCAGTTCCATCACTTCATGGCAAGTAGATGGGGAAACAGTGGAAACAGTGTCAGACTTTATTTTTTGGGGCTCCAAAATCACTGCAGATGGTGACTGCAGCCATGAAATTAAGACACTTATTCCTTGGAAGCAAAGCTATGTCCAACCTAGACAGCATATTAAAAATCAGAGATATTACTTTGCCAGCAAAAGTCTGTCTAGTCAAGGCTATGTTTTTTCCAGTAGTCATGTATTGTGTGAGAGTTGGAGTATAAAGAAAGCTGAGTGCCAAAGAATTAAAGCTTTTGAACTGTGGTTTTGGAGAAGACTCTTGAGAGTCCCTTGGTCTGCAAGGAGATCCAGCCAGTCCATCCTAAAGTCCTGAATATTCACTGGAAGGACTGATGTTGAAGGTGAAACTCCAATATTTTGGCCACCTAATGCAAAGAGCTGACTCATTTGAAAAGACCCTGATGCTGGGAAAGACTGACGGCAGAAAGAGAAGGGGATGACAGAGGATGAGATGGTTGGATGGCATCACTGACTCAATGGACATGAGTCTGAGTAAACTCCAGGAGTTGGTGATGGACAGGGAGGCCTGGCGTGCTGCAGTCCATGCAGTCACAAAGAGTCGGACATGACTGAGTGACTGAACTGAACTGAACAGAACCCAGAACGCTAAAATAATTTAGACTGGCACTGGGGTGGAACCCTCCCCTATGCTATTCCACTGGAAGATTTTCTACCAAATGAGGGTGGACAATAGATTTAATAACAATACCTGACATTCATCCAGTTTTTATTATCTGCTAGATCGTGTGATTAAGTACATTATTTTATTTAATACATTATTTTATTTATTTAACAATAATTCAATTAAGTAGCTATAGCTTTCAAGCTCACTTTAAAATGAGGCCTGGGACTACTCTGGTGGTCCGATGGCTAAGACTTCAAGCTCCCTGTGCCGAGGTGGGAGGGCCTTGGTTTGATCCCAGATCAAGGAACTGGATCCCACATGCTGCAGTAAGACCCAGCGCAGCCAAAAACAAAAAGGACATCTCAGGGGTTTTCTGGCAGTCCAGTGGCTAGAATTCTGTACTCTCACTGCTGAGGTCCTGGGTTGCAATCCCTGGTTGGGGAACTAAAATCCCACAAATCTTGCACCATGGCCAGAAAAAAAAACTGACATCTTACCACCCTCATGCCTCAAAGCCAACAGGGAAAGGAAGCCCTGAAGTATGAGAAGAAACCATTTTATTTTATTTATGGCCATACTATTTTAACATGCTAGCAAGGTAATCCTCAAAAGTCCTAATAAGCTAGGCTTCAACAGTACATGAACTGAGAACTTCCAGATGTACAAGCTGGATTTAGAAAAGGCAGATAGAGGATGAGATGTTTGGATGGCATCACTGACTTGATGGACATGAATGTGAGCAAGCCCTGGGAGTTGGTGATGGACAGGGAAGCCTGGCGTGCTGCAGTCCATGGGGTCACAAAGCGTTGTACTTGACTGAGTGAATGAACTGAACTGAAAAGGAACCAGGTATCAAATTACCAACATTCATCGGATCATAGAAAAAGCAAGGGAATTTAAAAAATTATGTCTTCATTGACTACACTAAAGCCTTTGACTATGTAGATCATGACAAACTGGAAAATTCATAAAGAGACAGGAACATGAGAACACCACACCTGTCTCCTGAGAGACCTGTATTCAGACAAGAAGCAACAGTTAGAAGTGGACATGGACCAACTAACTGGTTCCAAATTTGGAAAGGAGTATGTCAAGTTTGTATGTTGCCACCCTGCTTATTTAACTTATATGCAAAGTACATCATGTGAAATGGCAGGCTGGATGACTCACAAGCTGGAATCAAGATTGCCACGAGAAATATCAATAACCTCAGATATGCAGATGATATCACTCTAATGGCAGAAAGTGAAGAGGAACTAAAGAGCCTCTTGATGAAGATGAAAGAGGACAGTGAAAAAGCTGGCTTAAAATTCAACATCCAAAAAACTAAGATCATGGCATTCAGTCCCATCATTTCACGGCAAATAGATGCGGAAAAAGTAGAAACAGTGACAGATTTTATTTCCTTGGGCTCCAAAATCACTGCAGATGGTGACTGCAGCCACGAAATTAAAAGACACTTGCTGCTTGGAAGCTATGACAAACCTAGACAGCAGATTAAAAAGCAGAAACATCACTTTGCTGACAAAGGTCTGTATAGTCAAAGCTATGGTTTTTCCAGTAGTCATGTATGGATGTGAGTGTTGGACCATAAAGAAGGCTGAGCAGCAAAGAATTGACGCTTTCAGATTGTGGTGCTGGAGAAGACTTTTGAGAGTCCCTTGGACTGTAAGGAGATCCAACAAGTCAATCCCAAAGGAAATCAACCCTAAGTATTAACTGAAAGGACTGATACTTAAGCTGAAGCTCCAATACTTTGGCCACCTTATGCAAAGAACTGACTCATTAGAAAAGACCCTGACGCTGGGAAAGACTGAAGGCAAAAGGAGAAGGTATGGCAGAGGATGAGATGGTTAAATAGCATCAACTCAATGGACATGAATTTGAGCAAATTCCAGGAGGTAATGAAGGACAGGGAAGCCTGGAGTGCTGCAGACCCTAGGGTCGCAAAGAGTCGGACATGACTGAACAACAACAAAATGTATGTGCATATACAGCTAATCATCATTATTCATGGATTTCATATCTGTGAATTAGTGGTACTCTTACAGATATGTGCAGAGTAATATATATGTTGAGATATATACATTAATAAATAACTGTGATCAAGAAAGTTTGGCAACCACTAGTGATGGAACGAAGAGCTCCAGAGTAGAATTTAGGAGATCACTTATATTTTAGAGGACAGCAGAGAGTCAGTGAAGGACGGAGAAAGACCAGTCAGTCATCAGTCACAGAGACTGACAAGAACTAGAAGGGAGCCATTTCAAGAAAAAGGAGTGATTGATCAATTATGTCAGATGCTTCAAAGAGGTCAAGGATAAGGAATTAAAAAATTAAAAAATTATTTCCCTCACAGATCTGGCACCTGACACACTCTTTCAACAAATTATTTATTGAACAATAATCAAGATAAAGCTACTAGAAATAGGAATTTCCCTAGTGTTCCATTTGTTAGGACTCCACACTTCCACTGTAGGGGGCACAGGTTTGATGCTTGGTTGAGAACTAAGATCCTGCATACCCGACAGCATGACCAAAAAGAAAAAGCTACTAGAAATAAAACCAGATGCTGTTGGCAACTGCAGGGGTCAAGAGAGTGACCCATGGACTAGGAATTAAAAATGTCCCTCTTTCAGCGTGGAGTAGAGTTTCCTAAGTCGAGAGGGACTTTGTACACTTTAATTTTTTTTTTATTTTTGCTGTGCCATGTCACTTGTAGGATCTCAGTTCCTCGACCAGGGCCTGAACCCAGGCCACAGCCATGAAAGCCTGGAAGCCTAACCACAAGGCCACCAGGAAATCCCCAAAACCTTATTTTTTTAAGAAATGAGGGAATCAGTATGCTCAGGGTAAGAACAGCTTCTGCATGTTTCCCTGCTGACCTCTGTCAGCAGCAGTCAAGTAGGAACCCCAGAACTGTGCATGTCCTGGCAAAGTCCCCATTTTACTCAACATTCACAGCTTCTCTAACACTATCTCCCTTGAGATCATTATGCCCTTTATCCCTGTTCAGTCAGTTATCATTAGAATCCAGGATTCCACAGCCACGCCTTATATTCTGATCTCTAAAATTCCTACAGTCTGCTGTATCATCACTTCTAACTTTATTTCACACCTCTTCCTAAATTTTGAAATCCTTTCACAACTGAACTCAAGATCAAATGTCTGCAAAATCACTTACTTCTCAATCTCTTTTCTGAACATTTCCTTCACCTTAGTCCCTTAAGTGGAACCTGGCTCTCCTTTGATGGCAGTGTTTTCCTGCAGCCTTCTTGAATGTAACTCTTCTCCTACAGTCTTTGGGACTATGGGGCCTTGAGATGGGGTGTCCTCTTTATATAAGTTGGACTTCCCTGGTGACTCAGTGGTAAAGAATCCTCCTGCCAATTCAGGAGACACGCGTTTGATCCCTGATCTGGGAAGATTCTACGTGCTACGGAGCAGCTAGGTCCATGTGCCACAATGGTTGAGCCTGTGCTCTAGAGCCTGGGAGCTGCAATTACTGAGCCCATGGGCCCTAGAGTCTGAGCTCCACAACAAGAGAAGCCATCTCAATGAGAAGCACTCAAACTGCAACTAGAGAGTAGCCGGCACAGCAACGAAGACCTGGCACAGCCAAAATAAATTTCTTTCAAAAAGCATAAGTTATCAGACTACAGACAGCCCCCAACTTTGAACTGTGTAACTTATGGTTGATTTTTCAACTTTGCAATGATGCAAAAGAACTATACATATGTGTGTGTGCTAAGTCTCTTTAGTCGTGTCCAACTGTGTGTCACCCTATGGGCGGTAGCCTGGGGCTCCTCTGTCCATGGGACTCTCCAGGCAAGAATACTGGAGTAGGTTGTCGTGCCCTCCTCCAGGGGATCTTCCCGATCCAGGAATCAAACCCATGTCTCTTATGTCTAACCTGCATTAGCAGGTGGGTTTTTTACCACTAGGGCCACCTGGGAAGCCCCAATATGCATATAGTAGAAACTATATTTCAAATTCTAAATTTTGATCTTTTCCTGGGCTAGCATTATTTGGTATAATACTCTTGTGATACGAGGCAGTGCAGGGACCCACAGCTCCCAATCAGCCATGTGATCTAGAGGGTAAACAAGCCATACGCTGACAACCATTACAGAATGGTTGTCGTATGTACTCATATGATCAATTTTTCAATTTTAGTACAATTCAGGGATACCTTGTTTTATTGTGCTTCACAAGCTTTCTCTAGTTGCCTCAAGTGGGGGCCTATGCTTCGTTGTGGTGCACAGGCTTCTCATTGCAATGGCTTCTTTTGTGATGGAGCATGGGCTCTAGAGTGTGGGCTCAGTAATTGTAGCACAGGAGTTTAATTGCTCCACAGCATGTGGAATCCTCCTGGATCAGGTAATGAACCTGTGTTCCCCGAAATGGCAAGCAGATTCTTAACCACTGGACCATCAGGGAACTCCCTCTCATTGTAGTTTTGAATTGCATTTTTCTATTAGTGATGCTGAACATTTTTTTATGTCAACATTATAAAGTAATTTGTGTTAGATGATTTTGCCTAACTTGTAGGCTAATGTGTTCTAAGCACATTTACAGTAGGCTAAACTAAGCTATGTTGTTCAGTAGGTTGTATATTAAATGCATTTTTAACAAACAATGGGTTTGACGTAACCCCACTGTGAGCTGAGGAAGATCTGTATACTACACACTCACTAGCTCCTCTTGTAATTTGCCTTTTTCCCTAGGTTACTTCTACTCATTTCTTTAAGATTTTAGATGCTGGTAGTCTGTCACTCTCTCCAGGAACAAAACTATCAGAATTCTTGGTGATATCAATATTTCTTCAATACCTTATGTTTCAAGTTCGTTGACCTCTTCTCCCCCAATGATATTCTACATCATACCTGAGCCACTCATTTCAATGGTCTTGGCCGTATCATCACCAATAACTGTAACTTACCCATAACTTCATTTCTTTGCAAACTTCTTCAGCCACATACTTGAAAATGTGTTATTTTAATATATAATAGATATTTGGCAGTGATTGTAACTTCTTAAATTTTTTTGTAAAAGATGTTGAATAATACATCTCAGCATATTTCTTGCTTCTTTATTGTCTCCCTGACTACAGTGTAAGCTCTTTGACGGTAAGGATTTTTGTTTTGTTTATTGTTTTATCTTTAGCATCTACAACAATGCTGGGTCATAGAAGGCGCTTAATAAATGTGTTGGATAAATGAATGGAAGAAATATCTATTACATATCAGGCCCTAGGAATACAACAAACAACACTAAATCTCAGACTCTTTGGAACCTACAGTTTTATACTGAAAATAAGAATATTAAAGTGATGAAACTTCACTATTTAGGTAACAAAGTATTCTTCTAATTTTTTGAGATATAATTAACACATAACATTATATGAGCTTCAGTACAAAATATTCTTGAGTCTGTATCAGGACTCTATCAAGAGTACTCCCGTTCTTGAGCCTTCCCTGGTGGTCCAGTGGCTAAGACTCTGCCCTTCCAAGGCAGGGGGCCTGGGTTAGATCCTTGGTCAGGAAACTATATCCCACATGCTACCACTTAGAATTCGCATGCTGCAACTGAAGATCCTGCATGCCACAATTAAACACCCTGTGTACCACAATGAAGATCGAAGACCCCATGTGCCATAACTAAGACTAGGCACAGTCGAATAAATAAAATATTTTTTAAAAGGAATACCCTCATTCCTGTTATTAGTTATCATTAAAGTTTATACAAAGGTGATTGGATCTGTATGAAATCATCACTTTGACATATGACTGATCATCTTTGGCAAATTGTCTTAGGTTGGGCTGCTCTAACAAAGTACTATGTACTAGGTAGCTTAGAAACAATAGAACTTTACTTCTCACAGTTTTGGAGGCTAAGAAATCTGAGATCAGGGTACTAGCATGGTAGGGTTCTGCTGAAGGCTGTCTTCCCAGTTGCAGACTATGACTTTTCATTGTATCCTCACATGGAGGAAAGATGAGACAAGAGCAGCTCGTCTCTGAGTTCACTTCGAAATGGGCACTAATCCCATTTATGGATGGTTCACCCTCATGTCCTAATTACCTCTCAAAGTCTCCACTTCCTAATACCATCACATTGGGAGTTAGGATTTCAACCTATGAATTTTGGGGGGACACAAGCATTCAGTCTATCACACAAATCCAAAACTTAGGATTAGAGTACCAAAATAGTTCTATCTGTATACACTACATAAGAGATCTCCTTATAAGCCAAGCCTTGAGTTTTTGTATGTTAAAGGGTTTAGAACTTGCTTATATAATAATTTAAAAGCCCTTAGACATTCATCGCCTTCCCTCTTTCTTCTGGGTTTTATCTTCTCCTGCGTCTCATATTAGACCTTGTGCTCTCAATTATCCTGTCTTTGACCCCTCCCTTTCTACTGGCTTTTTCTCTTACTCTTCAAACATGATAAAAACAAAACAAAAACACTTCATTCCTAAACAAGCCACAAAAATAAAAAACCTTCCCTCAACTACTAAATATATACAATATTAAAGTGTCTCTTTTTACTTCTCCATCTGTCCCTTTTAGTTTCAGCTAATGGTGTCATTCACCTACTCTCCCAAACTAGAAGCCTCTTTATCTCGTCCCCCTTTTCTAACTGGTCTTAAGGTCAGAAATTAGTCAAAATTTTGGGTGAGCACTTCTCTTCAATTCCTCAGCAATTGTTTTAGTTCTGGGTCTACTGTCTTGCCTAAACTACCATAGCTGGCCTGTCTTCAGTCTTTTTCCAGCAAATTATATTCCACAAACTTTTGAGCATCTATTACGTGTCTGGCACTGGAAACACAAAGACAAATATGACACCAGTCCCTATAGTCAAGAAGCTTGTCCACTCACACTGTAGCATCATTCCTATATGATTAATAAAAAAACTTCTGTTGCCAGCAGAATTAAATCCAAACTCCTTAGGCAAGCATATAGGGCCATTTACCATCTGCCCTGAACCCACTGAATTTGCTGCCTTATTTCTCACTACTCTCCTTTACCTACAGTCTCTCCTAAGCTCTGACCATGCTGAACTTTGCACAGATCCTTGAAAATTCCACTGCTTTTTATGTGCTATCTTATGCCTGGAATAACCTCTTCTGCCTCTCACCATTGGCCTGGGAGAAATTAATTCAGCCTTTGAAACTCAGCTTTGATCCTTACCCCTTTATGACACTTTCCCAGACTTCTCTACTTATTTCTATGGGTTGCTGTTCCCACAGTACTCTGTTTACAGCTCTAATATAGTACTCATCCCATGCATTATAGTTTATGTATTTACTTATTTATCTTTTCTACAGTTCCTGGAAGTCAGGAACAGTATTGCTTTGCTGTATCAGGCATATAATAAATTCTTTTTTTTTTTTGCCACGTTGGGTGGGTTGTGGGATCTTAGTTCCCCGATCAGGGAACAACTGGGCCCACAGCAGTGAAAGAGTACAGTCCTAATCACTGGACCACAAAGGAATTCCCTCCAAATATATTTTACATGAAATCTCTCTTTTTTTTTTTTTACATGAAATTTCTAAGCACTTGGTCTTTTCTTATTTCCCCCAAATGGTAGTCTTTATTTCCTAGGGAGCATTAAAAAAAATTCAAGTGAGCAACTAAAAAATCAGAAAGAAATAAAGGCTCCTTTAACTTTGAAAGTAATCCTTTCTCTCCATCATCCCATTATATACCCAGTTATCCTAGTTATCCTGCAAAGTGCTGAACAAAATGTTAATATTTCACCAAAATCTAATGTCCGAATGTATATGTAACCTTCTTCTGGTCACTTCCCACCTTACTCAATGGAAAAAGCACAATGATCTATTTACCTATGGCAAACAGAGTTACCCACGAACAGTAATACATTCTGTCTCATGAAGACTATGAAATTAAAACTATTACCTCATTTTTTCTGATCCCAGACAGTACTGATAATTTACATAGAATTAAGAATATATCACTATTTATTATATTTTCTACAATATGAACTGCAGTAAGGTGATGTTTGGGGTAGAAGACCATTTTTAGGCTATTTCAATGTATTTTATTTTAAAATGAAATTAGCTTTTTAAAGCCTCTTCCTTCACTTAGAGCAGTTCATGCCTTTGTCATTCTACTGGAGAAAGTAGCAGCAAAACTCAGGATATGAAAAAGCTCAACATAAGACAGTCATTTTTTTACCCCTTTCTCTTACTGCCAAACCAGGCTGGCAGGGTATGTTTCTAGCAGGAAGATGTGATGGTATCAGAGATCATAAAGTAATTTAAGTTAAAAAAAAAAGGTAATTTATGATCATAAATTAATTTAAGTTGGTATATGGTATGTTTACATCATGGGATATGTGATGTTTACAACATGTCATGTTGTCTCCCTTAAACTTTGACCAATTTCTTATACCGTATACCTAGAACAGATTACTACTTGCTCCTTTTCCTTTTATTTACAAAAGTTCTTGTCTTATTAGAAAACCCATTCATAAAACTGGACTTTAAGAAAAATGGCTCATGTCAATCTATAAAGTTCTCTCTTGCTGTTAGTGACTGTGGACACTTAAACTCCAGCCTCAGAAAAATATCAGGGAAAAGATGGATGCTACAACTGAAACTGACAAATTTTTTGTGTTCCTTTTTACTGCTATTTTTAAAAATTTTATTTTTGGCTATGTTGGGTCTGTTTCTCTAGTTGTGGAGCAGGGGCTGCTCTCTAGCTGCAGTGTTGCACAGGCTTCTTATCGTGATGGCTTCTCTTACTGTACAGCATGGGCTCTGTCTAGGCTTGGGCTTCAGCAGTTGCAGCACATGGAGCTCAGTAGTCATGGCACATGGGCTAAGTTGCTCCTAGGAACGTGCTATCTTCCCGGACCACGGATCAAACTGGTGTCCGCAGCAGTGGCAGATGGATTCCTAACCACTGGACCAGCAGGGAAGTCCACTAGTTTGTTAAACTGGCCTGGGAATTCTTTTCTCTTGGAAGACTGTTAGGATCAAATTTGTGAAATGGGAGCTAATACCAACTATTCTCTGGTTTCTGCCAATTTGGGTTGCATATTTTTCTCCCCAGATCCCTGACACTATAGCTACACATCCTTGAAACTTGATTTTGTTCCCTACTAGATATAAAACTTTTCAGTGGATTTGAAAAACAGATCTGGTACAAACTGGGTCCCCATCAGTTAATAGATAACCTGTATGCATGGATAATCCTGATTACAAGGTATTTGTGAAACTTCTGGGTGAGAAGCCATTTCCAGTGCTACACTAATGTGAAATCCTTTAAAATATGTGCATTGGGGGTAGTAAATAAACTATAAAATACAATGCAATGGATTTGAATTTTCAAAAAATTTGTATGGAAGGCAATTTTCCCCACAGCACTTTCTTTTGATAAGGGAAATTGCCAGTTGTTTCAGCTTGCAGACTTCCAAATGCTATCTTTAATTCCTCCATTTTCAGTTCATCTTATATGTTGGTGCCAAATTAATCTTTCTAGAACACAAGAGTGTTACTCCCCTTCAAAAAAAAATCAATAGTTTCCCACTGTCAGAGAAATAAGTTGAAAACAATTAGCCTGCTACTCAGTGCCACCATTATTTGGTTGCTACCTACCTTCCCTCTATGCTCTGGACTGCCTATGCCGAGGATTGGCCTGCAGTCTTCAGGCTGTTAACTTCTGTATGGCCTTCAAGAATGACTTTTACATTTACAAAGGATGGAAAAGAAAATAACGTGACATGCGGACATAAAAAATTCAAATTTCAGCAGTTTTTTTTTTAATAGTCACTCTGGTTTTCTTATATATTTTCTGTGGTTGATTTCATGCTACAATAGTAGAGTTCACAAGTTCCAGTAGAGACCTTGTGGTCTTATTTGACCCTTTACAGAAAGTTTGCCAGTCCCACCAAGATCCACTTCTTGTTCCCACCACTTAACCTATCAAGATCCCTTCCTGCCTGGAATGTACTACTCCCACTCATTTCTGATGTCACCTCTGAGGATATCAAAGTAAAATTTTCAAAAACTTTCAAAACATGCTTCTCCTACAAACACAAAATCAACATGATCCAAGCATTAACTTAGACTTCCTTGGTGGCTCACATGGTGAAGACTCTGCCTGCAATGCAGGAGGCCCAGGTTAGATCCCTGATTCGGAAAGATGCTCTCTGGAGAAGGGAATAGCAACCCACTCCAGTACTCTTGCATGGAGAATTCCATGGACAGAGAGAAGCCTGGTGGGACTACAGCCCATGGGGTCCATAAAGTCGGGCATGACTGAGCAACTAACACTTACCACTTAAGCATTTCCTCAGTTCATTGAGGGACCCAGTAAGATGGTAAAGCTGGTTCCAAGGGGATTTGGGGAATATTTATTTATGGGCATAAAAGAATTCAAATACGGTTGCATGTTAAAACTGGATAGCGTCCCACAGACCAATAAAACCCTAAATTTGGGAGTTACCTTTTCTATCAGTCAGAAATTTGCAACTCAAGTAACTTCACAATGTTTGAGCTCTAATTATATAACAAGTAGCAAAGTTAAACACAGGTACCTTCTCTTACTCATCCTTGGGCAGAGGTTAAACTATGTCCCAGAGTCAACTGAAAGGTCATTCATGCCTCCACTCATTTCCATGCTTTAGATCTTTTTTCATAAGGCCTCTCCTAACCCTTCCAGTCAATATCATCCTCTCCTTTTATGCACCCATTATATTTTGTACTTCCATTATAGGATTCAAATATCTTGTGTACTCCGTTTTCCCCAACAAGTACTAGGCTCCGTAGAATCATAGTATATGAGAGCTGAGGTTTAACCTCCCCTTTTACCGAGATTCGAGCATTGGGTCCAATCTCTGTAGCTCCCAACATCTGCCTTGCACAGAATAGACACCAAGTCCTCAATGCTGAACATGCAAGCCCCCAAACACTTCCCAAGTCGATTGCACTTTCCTTAAACTTTATCTGCTAATGAGCGGTGCACTGGTGTATGTCTCCCCTTGCTCCCGGGTTAAGTGACCTTCTAGAGTAGACAAGGAACTGTGTTTTTTACCAACCCCCAAGATCCTAAACCAGTGCCTTACACAAACCGGCAGTTCCACAAATAACTGTTGGAAAAAGATGGGAGGGGGCCTATCCCCCAACTGATGTACCTGGAGACAGGAGTGTCCTAATCTCTCCATTCCTACAAACTTAAACGGCTAATAACCTTCCTGTCTCACCTATAGCACTAATTTCTCAAAGTAGGTGCAAATGCCGGGCGCAAAGGGTAAAAAGTTCCCCCTCAAAAGACCTCAAATTTTCGCTGCCTCTTTACAGGATCTCCAACCCTCAGAAAGATGGCGAGGTGGACCCAGGCCCTTAATTCAGAAGTTAGCCCTTCTCCGCAAATATGAACAGCAGAGGCTTTTGCGGTGCAGTTCCTCAGCGGACTGGTTTACTCTCTTTAAGAGTAACCGAACCTCCACTTCACTTTCCGAGACTCTGGGCTCCGCACCTTCCGCCTCGGCCTTTCTCCCGCGGTCAACGCGGCCGTTTTTCTGGGAGATAGTCCGAGGCGCGTGGCGCGGCGGTTAGACGGCCAACGGTTTTCCACCGCTAGGGGGGAGCGCGGGAGGAGCGGCGGGAACCAGTCCGGCTAGAGGCTGCGGCCGTAGGGCGGAGCCAGCGCCGGGAAGGATCGCGAAGGAGCTGGGAGGCCCCGCCCTTTCCGTAGATATCTCTAGAAAGCCGCGCAGGAGCCCGAAAACAAAGAGTGCGCACGCGCGGCGGCTAGGCCCGGGCATTTTGCTGCGTCACCAGCCGCCGCCCGGCCTCACCACCCCTCGCTCGCACGCACGCACGTTCATTCTCCGTCCTCGCGCCCCTTTTCCTACACTTTCCTCGTCTCTCCGACCGGAGGAGTCGCTCTCCCCGCGCGGTGCATTCTGGGGAGCCAGGTCGAGCCCGCCGCCGCCGCCACCGTCGCTTGAGGAAAGCGAGAAGAGGCCGCGACTGAGGAGAAGACGCCGGGGTCGCCACCGGAGAGGAGTCGCCTGCCCAGGAGCTGCCGCCGGAGAGGCCCGCCCACCCGTTCGCCCGCCCCCCTGCCCCGTTTCACGATGTGAGTGCGATACCCCGCCGAGAGAAGGTCGTCCGGGAGGGAGGCCGAGGCCGCGCGGGGGGCTGCCGGGAAGCCGTCCCTTCCCCTCCCCCTCTATCGGCCCCCTCGGCTTTCGTCCTCGGTGGAAATCGTTCTTGTCTGGGGGTGGGAGGTTCATTATCCTAGTTCCGGTTACCGTTGGCGGGTGGAGGACATTTTTCCTCCGAGGTCCGCTTTCCCCACCTCTAAACTAGCCTTTGGCTTCCTTGTGCCGGAAATCCCACTTACCCCCCATCGGCCGCGCGGGCCGCTCCAAACTCTCGGTAACTTAGCCGTAGGCCTTAATCTCCCATGAGCTTTTGACCACGCGGGCGCCCTGGAGGCGTGGACCCTGGTGGGCCTCTGCTCCGCTCCAGGGGCAGTTTGCCCCTGTCGCTCTGTGTTGCTGGAGCTAGGCCCGGGGCCAAGTGCACCTGCGGTGGGTGCTACCACGAGGCTGCCGGTGCTCGCCGTAGAGCACCACGCGGCCCTCCCCCGCGAGCGACAGGTACTTCCAGGCGACTGGAGGGAGGCCATACCTTCTTCGCAACTTAACTTCCCTCTCGGGTGTCGTGATTGCTTGAGTGTGGTCTTTCCAGACTTCCTCCTGACTCCAGTCTCGCTGAGTGAAGGTTGCCAAAACTCAATCGTGTCCTTGGCAGCGAGGAATTACCATTGAGCGGGGAGTTCTGCACGTGTTGGAGTCGAGAGATACTTATGGACATTTTCTGTGTTCTATATTAAACTTTAGGCGAGCTTTCGTTATCTTGGCTTAATTTAAGGATGAAACAGGTATGTCATTACCTTGACTCAAATTTGTTTACGTGAGGTGACTAGATACTTTAGAAGTTTTATGATACAGGGAATCCTTGATAATTTTAACCAAATGAGAATTCTTGGCACCGCCACTTTCAGCCTTTAAATTTTTCTCAGGGAAAGCTTTACATTTTCAGATGTGAGAGTTTTTTGGCACTAAATGCTTCCTAAAAATTGCATATGGAGAGCAGTTGAGGGCAACAGTTTTTATTCCTGGAAAAAATAATGCACTTTCAAGGGTTTCCTTAATAAAATAATGCGGTGAGTATATTTAGTTAGACATCTAAATGGATATGGAAAAAAACACCAGAGCCAGTTAACGATAAGCCTTGAGAAGAACGCGTGTATTGTTGTAAAGTAATATGTTAGAATTTGGAAGGATTCCTCCACCCCCAAAAGTATATAATAGCTTTTAATTTACGTAGTTTGTGCTTTTATTCTAAAAAATCCGTATTCCAGATAATGTACAAGGATTAAGTTTTAAAACTGTGAGAACATGAATCTTCACGTAAGGCCTTACCCACTGTTAATAGGTTAATGTAACCAAGCAAATCTTTTCACGAAGAAATAGTATGTTGAATATGGTTTGAAATAGAAACACTCTGGGAGGTCACATGAAATAGTTAAATAGGTAAGAGATTTAAGTATTTGTAAATAGATTAAGAGCTCGGGAAGTGTAACAATCACTTTCTAAAAGCAGTCTGTCTGTAGTTAAGAATGCTACTTTCAAAATGAGTGTTTTGAAGAGTCCAGGTAAATCTCATTCGTTTTAAGATAACTCCATATATACCCTCTCGCAAGTTCTTTAGGAGATCTTATTAATGACTGAATGAATTTACAAGGTATTAGGAGTCAGTTACTAGAGTTGAAAAAGACTTTCTAGTAAGAGTCCTAGGAAGAATCTTGGCTGATGAGGGTTCATTTTGTTGATGTCTGCTGGAAACATTGTTTTAGTTGTGGAGAAAGATGTTTTTGCCAGACATCTCAAGGGTTTAGGGTCTGCTTTTTATCACTTCTTAGCTCTTCAGTCATCATTTCGAGGTATATTTCTTTCGAGTTTTTAAACTTTTGTCTAGTAGTTTGCATAGAAGTGAAGTTGCTCAGTCGTGTCCGACTCTCGGACTGTAGCCTACCAGGATTCTCCAGGCAAGAATGCTGGAGTGAGTTGCCATTTCCTTTCTCCAGGGGATCTTCCCGACTCAGAGATCGAACCCAGGTCTCCTGCATTGTAGGCAGACGCTTTACCGTCTGAGCCACCAGGGAAGTCATTCTCCTTTCTTGGAGAAAGCTGGAAATTGAGGACCTCTTCTTGTTTAAGACCCATCCCGCCGGGGTTGCTGTGTTACTTTTTCTTTTTTAAGCTATTGTAGTTGGTTTTAATATCAGTTGGACCCATTAAGAGATGGAGTAAAATGTTTAGATTTGAGCTATTTGAAGTTACTCTTTCCAGTCTTAAATTATTACACTTCAGAAATATACTGTGACTATTGTTACCCTTGGTTAACATCGTACGTACTTTGCCATCATTCAGCTTTGTAAGACTGTTGCCAAAGTAAAATCCATCGGTTTTCAACCTCCGAAACAAGTGATAATAATGACCATGCAGCATATGGTTAATGTCTATAAGCTAAGAGTAACTGAGGTTGGCTTTTGTTCAGTGTTGATTTCCTAACCACTGTAACCTGGCAACTGGATTTTCTTTCTTTCTTTTTTTTCCTGTGTTTGCACTAGAAGGCAGTAGAAGCGAAGTGACAGATCACTTGAGTGCAGACCAGTATGTATGGTTAAGATTTTCCTGTTGAATTGTGTTAAAAGATCTTCTAGAAGCTGTATCATTGTGGAGTCATAGGTGTTTAGTGATAATTGCGTCCCAGGAAAAAATACTTTTGTAATATCAACTATTTAGACTCAATCTAGTTCTGAAACACTAAATTGAAAATCACTGTATCTAGTGTATTTTAAAGTGTTATTATTTGCTGTGTAGATTGGCAGTAATAGGTTTTACATAGAAGCTGACTTCCCCAGAACACCTTTGAACTTTTGGTTTTCCAGGAAGATGCTAATACACCTATGTTGTATTCCAGAGCCAAATAAAACGTGTTGTTGTGGATTTTCTATGCAATAGTTGATCTTCTCATGTACCCATACTTTATTGCTAGAAAGAGTTTATGTCAGGGCTCTTTCCACCTCAATATGCTTAATTATCTTTGTGTACTGAAAGGATGTAAGTCACAGAGGTGTTTTTTAAATTTTTAGTATTATTACAAGGTTTAGTTCTTCAACTATGATTTGAACCTGGAATTTCTGACAGAAAGTTTTTTTTCCCCTACTTTATGAAAAGGGAGAATAATTTTCCAAGTGGTCCTTATATTTCCAATAAGGAAATGGCAACCCACTCCAGTGTTCTTGCCTGGAGAATCCCATGGACAGAGGAGCCTGCTGGGGCTACAGTCCATGGGGTCGCAAAGAGTCGGACATGACTGAGCAGCTTCACTATCACTAACCACTCAGTTTTATTTTATTTTATTTTTTTCAGTTTTATTATTTAATATAACTGCTTCTATTAAAACCTTGCCACTTCCTGAGATATGAGGCTCTGAAATCTGTTACGGTGACCTTCAGTTTTATTTATATGAAGAAAAATTAAAAATTTTACCTGGTTTGACGATGTTAAAAGGATATGAGTACACAAGTGGGAATGTGAGAAAGTCATAGAGTCGGTTGGAAGAAAGGCACTGAGTTGGGGTGGGAATAGTGTATTTAAGAACACATTCACCTTTATATTTTAAAGTAGTAATTACCAAAGAAAGGAACTAGCACAAAGGTTCACTCACCCCTTGGTGTCTTGGTAGTGTTTCTGTTTTTGTTAACTGTTTTGGGGTTTTGGGTTGGTTAGTTTTTTAATGGTGTTGCTAGACGGCCAAATGGCGTAACCTAGCAATTCTATTTATTAGGTAGTTGGATCCAAACAACTTAAATGCTTTGTCCTAACAGCCTCCTAACTCTTTGGAAAACTAATACACATAAATTGCAAGAAAAATGTTTCTTGTATAACTATGGTTATTAACGGAAGGTGTCTGCCTTTTGGGCACTCTAAAACTTGTTATACCTTGAAATCAGATTGGATACTTCCATCTCAATTCCTCACTGATTTTTTTTGTTTGTTTTTGGTTTGTTTGTTGTGTTATTTTGTTTTAAATTAGAACAGCCTCCAGAAATCCAGTTTTGCAAAGATGAAACTTAGTGGAGAAGAAGGATATAGTGCAATCTACTGTTGAAACTGAGCTACTTGGTATCTTGACTGAAGCTGAGTATCGCTGAATTCCTTTTAAATTTGAAATCTCCTGTGACAGCTCTGTAAATTCTCCCATAGAGCTGTGATCCACCTTGGCACCCAGTTTGGGAATCACTGGACTTGCATGTATATTCAGATCACTTTTCCAGAAAGTTCTACATAGTAGTGCAACTGACATACAGAAGATCTGAAAATATGAGAAGCATATTAGGGTTTCTGTGAGCAAAGAATATGTGAAAGAGAATTTGGTTTTAGATGTTTACAGGCAGGACTTTTGATAATAGTTAACTAACTGGAACTGCTTTTTTTTCTTTTTTAGCAGAATATTCATGTTTCCATATCATTCCTCACTTGATACAAACTGAAATAGATTACCAGTTTCTTTTTTTGTAAATGATAGGCCAGTTGACAGACCTAAAGTATCAGTTATTCTGAACTTCTGTGACATCTTCTTTAAACTTTTTTTCCGTTTTCTTTTTAAATTTTTTTTATTATTAATGTTTAGTCATTTGTTCGACTGTGCCTGGTCTTAGTTCCAGCATGTGGGAATGTGGGATCTAGTTCCCTGATCAGGGATGATAGAACCTGGGCCCCTTTGATTGGGAGCATGGAGTCTTAGCTTCTGGACTACAGGGAAGTCCCTGTAATTTTTCTAGATGTTTAAAAATACTCTAGATATATTAAAAATGAGTGATTCTAGTCTTTAAGAAGCTTTCCATTTACTAGAAATGTTTATCCTCTAAACATAGAGTATATTTACTCCATTAAGTTCTATTTTTAAAAAAATTTAGTCTTCTGATTATTATTGTTGTATCTTAGAATTCAAAGTGATCTTTTAATTCAAACAAACATCATGTTCCATTAAAAATGAACTCATGGGGGACTATCATTACTTCTGAATAAAGTATGTGAGGTTGTATGTCATAATGTATCTTACAGTTAAATACACAAATGAGTTACCTTTCAAAGTGGTAACCAACACAAGTATCTTATGGTATATCACATATTTATGCTCTAAGAAAGATAAACCATAGCTAGTAATGGATCTGAACCGTCTATGCCCATGTTTCATAGAAGACCTTGGGGCTAAATGTCATCCAGCTTGAATGTGAGCTTCTTAAAGGCAGAGGATTTATCTCTGGACAGTTGTCTCTAGACAGTTCCTGGTATCGTGTTCAATAAATACTTGTTCATTGAATAATATTTAGAAAATATTTAGAAAAACTCTAAATCTCTTAGCTATAAGGCTTGACTATATGAGGTTCTTGACAGTGAAGGCTGGGACTAACTCAGATCTTCTACAGCTGGTCCTGTGTTCTGCTATACCACATCTTTGGTCAAATTCAGCTATATATCATATAGATTCAAAAGTAGATTGCTAGTCTCTAGTTGAAAGGTAGAGTTGGTGAGAGTCATCTATAGTGCTAGATTCTGTTAACTGAGACTTTTTAAGAGATTCTGCCCTTTTCTTCTCCCCTCCAATTTTTTTTTACATCCAAAGAAATTGGCCTTTCAGTAAAAAAGTAATACTTTTTTTGCTTGATTAATTTCTATATGTGCCCATCAGTTGAAGATAAAACCTAATACATTTTTTAAATTTTTTTTTTTTTTTGGCTGTGCTAGGTCTTTGTTGCTGCATGGGTTTTTGTCTAGTTGCTACCAGTGGGAGGGCGGCTACCTAGTTGCAGTGCCCGCGGTTTTCCTTGCAGTGGCTTCACTTGTTGGGGAGCGTGGGCTCTAGGGCACGTGGGCTTCAGTAGTTAGGCTCTCAAGCTCTAGAGCACAGACTCAATAAAGTCTGCACAGGCTTAGTTGCTCTGTGGCATGTGGGATCTTCCCGGACCAGGGATTGAACCTGTGTCTCCTGCATTGGCAGGCAGATTCTTTACCACTGAGCCACAAGGGAAGCCCAGATTTATCTTTTCAAAATGTACTTACTACTTTGGCTGTGCCAGGTTTCAGTTGTGTCTTCAGTTTTCATTGTGGCATGAAGGATCTTTAGTTGAGATGTGTGGTATCTAGTTCCCTGACAGGGGATTGAACCTGGGTCCCCTGCATTGGGGGCATGGACCATCAGGGAAGTACCAAAACTTAACACATTTAACAATATTTGTTTTATCACAAAGATTATTGTCATTTAGCATGTGCTCGTATCACATTTTTCAAGCCCTTTAAGTACTTTTACAAAAGTAGAACATTTTTTGTTTTGTTTTTTGGCCAAGCTATGCCGCACGCAGGATCCTGACCAAGGAATGAACCCATGACCCCTGCATTGGGAAAATGGCATCTTAACCACTGGACCACTAGGGGAAGTCAGTGGTGCATCCATTTTTTTTAAGGGAGAAATGCCCTTCCCTGAGAGCTCAATGGTAAGAATTTGCCTGCAATGCAGGAGATGTGAGTTCAGTCTCTAGGTTGGGAAGATCTTCTGAAGTAGGAAATGGCAACCCACTCCGATATTCTTGAATTGAAAATTATGAACAGAGGAGCCTGGTGGGCTACAGTCCGTGGGGTTGCTAAAAAGTCAGACATGATTGAGCAGCTAAACAACGTATGTATAATTATAGCTGATTCATGTTGTAAGGTAGAAACCAACACAACATTGTAAAGAATCATTCTCCAATTTAAAATGAGAGAAGTGCTTATTGTTTTCCTACAAGCCATAGTTAAGATGCACCAGATTCTAGTATGTTAAAAGTAGTATTTGGGAACAAATGTGGTTTCCACTCTGTCATTCTAAGACAAACTAAGAAATTTTAGTCAAAACTACAGAGGAGAATTTTAGGTAATGCAAATTATAATTGCTCAAATTGACATAGCCCTAAGTATTGAACTTGAAAATACTTGTCAGAAGAACTTGGAATGTCCCACTTCAGGGATTTTGGGTGGTGTTGTAATTAGTGGCTTATTCACATAATGTATAGAGAGATGAAAAAAGTTTTGCATCTATGTTAGTATTAAAAAATGGATTAACAGACTTGAATGATAGTATGGGATTTTGCCAGGGTTTGTATAAGACTAGAGATAAATCTAACATAATTTAGATGCTAGAGTTTAAAATCAGCCTTTCTCTGGGTTAATAGGAAAAAAGGGTGATGTGATATGATCCTCACAGAAGACAAAAAGGATTTCATAAACACTTGGTTTGCCTTTCAAGTGAGTGAATATCTGTGTACTATTTAGGTTAAGGGTAGGATTTCCTCTCTTGTATTTTCTGATGGTTTAGATTGGGGTCACTTGGTAACTATTAGGCTTTACAGGCCACGAGTATCCCTGTCTCACATTCTTATTTCTGCAACTCTTAAATATTACAAAAGTTCGGACTTCCCTGGGGTGCAGTGGATAAGAATCCACCTGCCAATGCAGGGGACATAGGTTCAGTCCCTGGTCCAGGAAGATTCCACATGCTGTGGAGCAACTAGGCCTGTGCACCACAACTATTGAGCCCATGCTCTGCAACAAAGAGTAGTTGTGCTCACCACAACTAGAGAAAGCCTGCACAAAGCAATGAAGACCCAGCACAACCAAAAATAAATAAACAAATGATTGATTCATATATATATGTGCACATATATATATACACCAAATGGCTCCTGGGCCAACCTCTGATTTGGATCATTTGATTTTGCTTTTATTATCTGGTAAATGATCATATTAGTTTGTTAGCGCTGCCATAGCAGAGTACTAGAGGATGGATGATTTCAACAGTAAAAATTTTTTCCTAACAATTCTGGAGAGTGGTTAGTTCAAAATCAAGGTGTCAGAAAGGTTGGTTTCTTTTGAAACCTCTCTACTTGGCTTGCAAATGGCCTTCATCTATCTTCACAGGGTCTTCCCTCTGTAATGGTCCTAATCTTTTGTAAAAAATCAATGTATTTTTAAAATTAATTTTATTGAAGATAATTGCTTCACAGTGTTGTGTTTGTTTCTGCTGTACAGCACAGTGAATCAGTTACGTATACATATATCCTCTCTTTAGGTTTCCTTTCCATTTATGTCACCACAGTTCCCTGTGCTATTCAATAGGTTCTCATTAGTTGTCAGTTTTATATATAGTAGTGTGTATATGTCAGTCCTAATCTCTCAATTCTTCCCACTCCTCTCTTCTCTGCTTGGTAACCATAAATTTGTTCTCTACATCTGACTGACTCTCTCTGCGTTGCAAATAAGTTCTTCTGTACCATTTTTCTAGATTCCATATATAAGCGATATTATATGATACTTGTTTTTCTCTTTCTGACTTCCTTCTGTATGACAAACTCTAGGTCCATTCATGTCTCTACAAATGGTGTTATTTCATTCCTTTCTACAGCTGAGAGTAACATTTCATTGTATAGACCTATCACATTTTCTTCATCCGTTCCTCTTGAGTATGGACATTTAGGTTGCTTCTTTGTAGCTATTCTGATCTCCTACAAGGACATTAGTCATACTGCATTATGGTCCACTCTAAGACCTCATTTTATGTTAAAGACCCTGTCTCCAAATACAGTCACATGAGGTTTAGGGCTTAACATAGGAATTTGGGACACAATTCAGGCTGTAACAATGATGTAAATCTAGATTACTGAATGTGAATTCAAGGAAAGAAGAAAGATTCTCCCTGATTCCATTGTCCTTGATATGAACAGAAACCGAAGAGTTTATGTACTTGGTTTTTGATAGTGCTGCTAGGTCACCAGTGGTGCTCCTCCTCCATTACTATAACTCCACTTTAAGAAGGTAAACACTCTACTTTAACATGGTAAACGGTACTGTTAACTATTTCAGATTACATTGTTAAATTGGCTGGAAAAGCGTGTTTACCAGTATTGAAGTAGCCATTGGTAAACATGTTGGGAGAAGAATCTTCTCATTAATCAGGTTAATTCAACATTGTAAGTCAACTTGGGCCAATAAAAATTCATTTTTAAAAAATCTGGGTAATTGTTTTTAGTGTTACTACAGGAAAGAGAGAATACTACAATGAATTCTTCAGAAACCCATTATTCAGTCCCAACCTTTATCAGTACAGGGTTATTCTTATTTTATCTACCCCTCTCCCTTTTCCCAATGGATTTTACATTGAAAATCCCAGACATGTTCCTTTAAATAAGGAACATCTGCAATCTGGATACCTTTGACAACAGGCAATTCTTGTTTACCAGAACAACAATTTCTAAAACTTGAGAATAAATGACAATTGGACAATAAATCCTAAACAGATCTTCTGGTCTGTAGCTATTACAGTCTTTGTTGTTTTGTGTCTTAATTGAAAGGACTGATTTTTCTTTTTAAATAAGTTTCACCATTAGACTATGTTGCTCTAAAGAAACAAACCATTCTGTGTCAAAACCATTTAATATCGTTTTTCTAAAGTGTGAAAATAATAAACCCATCTACACTTAGCAGTTTGAACATTTAGCAGGTCATTGCCATGTAGCTTTCTCTCTCCTCCTTTTTTTCCCTTAATTTTAAAGCAAGCCTCATGTACTTCTCTTTTAATCTTGAGTGAATTTTTTTTTTTTTTTTTTTGGTAAAGCAGTGCCTTTCACACCTAACAAAACTACCAGTTTTCACGTTGTCTAATACTCTGTCCATAACTAGGACAGGTTTCCACGGTTTGGGGAATCTTTTTTTTATATTCAGTTTGAATTGAGATGCATACCAGATTTACAAATTGTGCTTGTTTGATAGTTTTTAGGTCTCTTTTAATCTAGAACAGTTAAGTTCTAGATTGGAATGAATCGTGTTGATCAAATCAGGAGGTAAATGTCTAGTTGTCCCACTTTTGGTGATGTTGAGATCATAAATTCTTTATCTGCTATTCATCTAATCATTACTCATGGTCCTATTTATTGATGAATAACTGCCAAATCAGTATAAAGATTGAAAAATGGTGATTTTATTTTTTGTTTTTGCCCCTCACATTTTATTCCACACCAGAGCTAGAATTCTGTAAGGAAGCTTCCTTCATGAAACAGTCCTATTCAGATATCATGAATAAAGATTCATAAAGGGGACTTCCCTGGTGGTCCAGTGGTAAAGAATCTCTGCCAGTGCAGAGGACGTGGGTTCTATTGCTGATCTGGAAAGAGTCCACATGCCACAGGGCAGCTAAGCTTGTGTGTCAGAACTACTGAGCCTGCATTCCACTAGAGCTAGAAGTGGAGCCTGCACACCCTAGAACTTGCACTCTGCAACAGAAGTCTGAGCACTGCAACTAGAGAGTAGCTCCCACTCACTGCAAATAATGAAAGCCTGAGAGCAGCAATGAAGACCCAGTGCAGCCAAAAGTAAAATATAAATGGATAAACAAAATTTAAACATTCATAAAGGGAAAAGATGATAGATGCTTGTTCTTTCTTCTCAGTTGCCTTTTTGTAAAGAATTGGAGCTGTATCTTCTGGTGATCTAGAATTGTGGATAGTTTTTAAATCAATATAAATTTGGAGTATTTATAGTCAGTGTATTTGGATCAATTTGCAATCATTCTTTCAAATTGTCACTGGCCAAGGAGAGAGACACCATACTTTTTTTTGCCTGAAGTGGGCAAAACATTGTTTTTATTTTTATTTCTTAAAAATTTCGCTGCGCTAGGTCTTCATTGTAGCATGTGGCCTCTTTGCTGTATGCAGGCTTCTCATTGCAGAGCCCTGGGCTCAGTAATTGCAGTTAGTGGGTTTAGTTTCCCTGAATCATATGGGATCTTAGTTTTCCAGCCACGGCTCAACCCAGGTCCCCTTCAAAGGGAGATTCTCAACCACTGGATCATAGAGAAGTTCCAACATATTAATGACCAAAGATATATTAATTTGTTTTATTGTTTAGTTCCTAAGTCATGTTTGACTCTTTGGACCACCATGGATTGTAGCCTGCCAGGCTCTGTCCATGGGATTTCCCAGGCAAGCATACTAAAGTGGGTTGCCAATTCCCTATTCAGGGCATCTTCCTAGCTCTGGGATCAAACCTGCATCTCCTGTATTAGCAAGCAGGTTTGTTACCACTGAGCCATCTGGGAAGCCCAAACATTTGTTACCCAAACATTATTGACCAGAGATGTTTAAATATTCACTTATATAATTTCTAGCCACTGGTGTTTTTGCAAAAATTCCCTAGTCGGTAATGAGTTAAGTTAACAAATAATAAATACTTTCCGTTATAGAGCAAACATGGGGGGAGTTCCTTCTCAGTCCAGGGATTAGGACTCCTGGTGCTTTAATTGTTGAAGGCCCATTTGATCTCTGGTTGGGAAACTAAGATCCCACAAGCTGCATAGAAAAGACCAAACATGTTACCACATATTGAGAAAGCTGTTTTGGCAAGAAAATGAACTAGAGATAATGTGTGGCCTATTGGAACCTATTAATAAACTCCTAAATCATTTATTTTATGTACATTGACATGGTAACATTAGAAATTGTGGTTTTTTATTTTTAATTTTTTTAGTCCACAGAAGTTTGGTTCTTTTTCAAAGTGAAGTCGCTCAGTCGTATCCGACTGTTAGCAACCCCATGGACTGTAGCCTACCAGGATTCTTCATCCATGGGATTTTCCAGGCAAGAGTACTGGAGTGGGTTGCCATTTTCTTGATATCGAACTAGGTCACCCACATGGTAGGCAGACGCTTTACCGTCTGAGCCACCAGGGAAGTCATAGACATTTTTCAAAGACATTTTTCAGTCCCACCCCAGTCTGCCAGTAGATGCCTAAAGAAATAGCTGTTACTCTTACTGATTTGTTGGTATTTCAGCTTTGGAAATTGCTGTTTATAATTTTTTTTTTAAATATTTATTTGCCTGTGCTGGATCTTAGTTGTGGCATGTGGGCACCCTAGTTGGGGCTTGTGGAATCTAGTTCCCTGACCAGGGATCAAACCTGACCTCCTGCATGGGGAGCTTGGAATCTTCGCCAGTGGACCACCAGGGAAGTCCCGCCATTTATAACTTTTAATTTCAGAGCTGATATCAGTGTTCCAGAGTAGTATGTGGCAACTAGTTTAACCATTACACAAGTGTAACCACTGTGTAAAAATATTAATGAGCTGTGGCTGTAACATTTTAGAACTTGAAACGGTTACACCTTAGGATTGGGAATTTCGGAAGCAAACAGTTCCTTTATGTTGAGTTGATTTATGAATAGTGTTTGAAGATATAACTAATTTCTTTAAAAGTTTGGTTTGAAGTTTTGGGTTTATAGAAAAGTTTAAAAAATACAAATAATTCCTGTAACTTTGATTTTTAGATGATCAAAGTGGCATATGCTTATTTTTAAAAATTGCACCCAAAATACAAAATAAATGGTTTTTTAAATAATTGGAACAGTTGAGATCGATATGGCTCTATTTCCTTTCTTTTCTCTTTCTGGCTCATGCTTTAGAGGCAAGTGCTGTTAATCTACCTGTTCTTCGTGCATGCATGCCTGCGTGTGTGTGAGAGAGAATTCTTCTTGGAATTTTTATGAGTGTGTAAATATTTATCGAAGTAACCTGTCTTGGTCTTGAAGATAACAAAGAAAAATTCTATTTATCACATGGAATCTTGTGTGTGTGTGCACTCAGTATTGTCTGACTCTCTGTGACCCCGTGGACTGTAGCCCACCAGGATCCTCTCTCCATGGGATTTTCCAGGCAAGAGTACTGATGGGGTTGCCATTTCCTGTTTGAGGGGCTCGTCCTGACCCAGGGATGGAGCTCATGTCTCCTGCATCCCCTGCCTTGGCAGGTGGATTCTTCACCACTAGCACCACCTGGGAAGTGCTTACAATCTTTACTGCCTGTTAATTAACCGTATTTGACTGTGTTTGCTTCTAACAGATTTTTAGCTATATTTAAAACATAATTTTTAATGGATGAGTAGAGCTTTAGGCAGAACTTTGAAATACTGTCATTTCTCATACTTCTAAAAAATTCCCCCCACAGTTTCTCGAATTGTAAGTAGAAATGTTGCGTACTATATTTCATATGACAATGGATTAGTTCTTTTAAATCCTGTGAAGTTGAATTTTTAAGAGCAGGGCTGTAAAGAAGTAGCACACACATTTTAACAGGGCTACCTAAATGGTTAACTCCATTGAACATTTTGGTCTTATGTTTTAAAATCTCTTCCTATGAGGAAACAGTATCATTGCATTTTAACCTGAAATGCACCTGTTAGGAAAAAACATTAATAGTTCACATTTGAAAGTGTAATATATTGCCTCAAAATAACACCCTGATGGAGTATAGAAGTATGTTACTTACATGCTAAATTTCAGAGGTTACGTAAATACCCACTTAGTGAATTTCAGCTTAACTTTGTCTAATTTTATCTCATAGGCAACCTGCTTCTGCAAAGTGGTACGATCGGAGGGACTATGTCTTCATTGAGTTTTGTGTTGAAGACAGTAAAGATGTTAATGTAAATTTTGAAAAATCAAAACTTACATTCAGGTAAATTACCATTTTTACGTCCTTGGGTGAAAAACTTGTTTCTGACAGCTTGAATAGCTTTGGTTTGCCTGTTGTGTGTTTTCTCTGAAGTTATTACTAATCTTTACCTCTTTGAAGAGACTCATTTTCCCTCTCCCTTTTTTTGTACAGTTGTCTTGGAGGAAGTGATAATTTTAAACATTTAAATGAAATTGATCTTTTTCACTGTATTGATCCAAATGTAAGTAGTTTTGAAACTTTAATCCCCCCAAAAAATTGAAATTTAAATTGTGAGGAAATGGACATAATTTAAATACTCATTTTAGAGATGAATATTAACAGTTCAGAGGCTAAATATAATTACATGGTTTGCATTGTTTTCCATCTTGTAACTACTTCTTTGCATATTATTTTTGTTGTTACCAACGTTTAGACTCAGGACAGTACTGTCTTTTTTAACCTTTTTAAAATTGCAGTGTAGTTAATATAAGGACAGTACTGTTGATGCTTGTTTTATTTAAGCATAGATGTAGCTAAGTATGTTCTATGCTTACACCATATTTACTAATTTTTTTTAAACTTTTTATGCTATTCACCTTGTTCAGGGGAGGCAAAAAATGAAACTTTTGCTATTGGATAGCTTATGAAATCTTCAGTAGCCTAGATGTTTCAGGGTGTAGGGAAAGAAATGAGGAAAGAAATGACACCAAGCAACTTTGTATATATTGATACTAGAGTGTTACAACAGTGTGAAAACATTTATTTTTGTTTTAGGATTCCAAGCATAAAAGAACGGACAGATCGATTTTATGTTGTTTACGAAAAGGAGAATCTGGCCAGTCATGGCCAAGGTTAACGAAAGAAAGGGCAAAGGTAGGTTTCTTTCCTTTTTTTGAAGGTTAGGTATTTTAAAATAATTAAAGATACATTGACATCAAACTCACAAGTTTCTGCCCAGCAAAGAAAACCACCAAGATGAAAAGACAACCTACTTAATGGGAAAATATATTTACAAATCATGTATCTGATAAAAGGTTAATATCTAATCTATATGAGGAACTCCTACAATTCGGCAACAAAAATCCAATTAAAAAGGGGGGCAGGCTTCTGCTATACTCCAATATAAAATAAAAATTAAAGGAACAGGTAGAGCAGTTCCCTGGTGACCTAATGATTAGGATTCCAGGCTTTCATTGCCTTGGCCCAGGTTCATCACTAATTATTAGAGAAATCCAAATTAAAACCACAATGAGATATCATCTTCTGTTAGAATGGCTGATGTCAAGAAGGCCAATAAGAAATGCTGTTATTGGGATTATAAACTGATGTAGCCACTATGGAAAATAGTATAGAGATTCTCAAAAAATTAAAGAGTAGAACTACCATATGATCTAGGCATTCCACTTCTGGGTATTTATCTGAAGAAATATGAAAACACTAGTTGGAAAAAAGGTGTGCCATCTGTATTCATTGAAGCATTATTTAAAATAACCAAAATATGGAAGCAGCCAAAGTATCCATTGATGAATGAATGATAAACTGGTGTGTGTGTGTCTGTTCAGTGGATTAGTATTTTGCCATTTTAAAAGAATGAAATCTTGCCATTTGCAGCAACATAGATGGACCTTGAGGGTAATAAGTAAAATGAGTCAGAAGGAAAAAGACAAACCTAATTTTAAAAAATATAATAAAACTAAAAGACACATACAGAGAACAGATTGATGATTACGAGCAGGGGAGGGAGAGTTGAAGGGGTAGATAAAGGGTTACAAGGAGTCAGTTTTATAGTGACAGACAATAAGTGGACTTGGAAGGTAATCACTTTGTAGTTGTATACAGATGTCAAGGACAATGTTATACACCTGGAACCGGTATTTTTAAAAATTGGTATGAGGAATTATAGTGTTTATTTCATGGCATATTACTATTAAGGCCCTGTGTTCCATACGCTTTTCTCTACTTTGAGATTTATTAGTGTCAGTACCGAGGGTGGTCAGAATAAGATCAGTCACTAATTGATGCAGGCTCTTTTGCATTCAAGAGAAAGACTTAAAGGTATAAATTACTGAAATATCAGATCAGAGTATATCATGGTGGCATTTAAAAAATAAGTTAATTGATTGTCTGAATTTGAATAGTTTCTATTAGTGAATTAAAAAAAAAAGTTTCTGACAACTGACACTTCATGAAACTATATTTACTAACATATATTGGATTTGATTGACTGATTTTTCTAGTATGTTCTTTTTTGGTGCTGATTCCATGCCTTGCTAGTGAGTATGAACCCCACAATTCAATAATCTAATCAGAGGGTGATATTTGTATTGATCTATAGCTTAATTGGCTTAGTGTGGACTTTAATAATTGGAAAGACTGGGAAGATGATTCTGATGAAGACATGTCTAATTTCGATCGTTTCTCTGAGGTAAGTTCTTTTAAATGCATTCTTCCACATTCCTCTCAGTATACTTCTTTCTAGGCAGTTTAATTTGGTTTTAAAGGCCTAGTGATATGTAAGGACCTGCATTACTTTACTTTCAAGACTGTTTTTTACAAGTTTTTAAAAATCAGTGTCAAGTTCTAAAGTCGATGTGTAAGGGAAAAAAATAAACTATATGGTCAGTACAACAGCTAATTTTTACTGTTTCTTTGAAAAAAAAAAAAAAGTTAAAAAGTAAGTACCCAATTTCATGTATGCAGTTGCTTATTTAACATCTCTCATATGGCTCTGGCACCTTGATTTCAAAAGAGAGAAGGGAAAAATGATATTCATTCTCCTAAACTGTTCTACTCCTTACCTGTAGTAATTGGTGCCACCATTTACCCAGATGTGCACGTCACAACTTTAACCAATTTCCTAAGTAAACTCTTAAAAATGTATTCAGTTCTGCATCTATTGCCATTGCATCTTGACATCTAGTATTGCACTTTGGAGTCTTCTGAGTATTTTTCCTGCTCAAAGAATCTTAACCAGTATTTAGTGTCTTCAGATGTAGGAAAACTCTTCACTAGTTACTCATATTATTTGAGAGTAGATGCTCAGGATTTTTATACTGAAAGGTTTTTGAGTCAGTATCTTTTTAAGACCCCTTCTAACTCTGAAGTTCAGGTAAGCATGTGTTTTAGAAGTTCTATATGAATTATTTAGTCTGCTTATTTATACCTCTTTACGTAATATATTGCAGTTCTTATACTCTGTTGGGCCCAGTTTATTTTAAGTATATAAGAGTATTTTACACAGCCTATATGTTTTCTTTCAAGGATTATGTTTTATTTTCTGATTTTAACTTAGTTACTGGTGTTTAGCTGAATTCAGTATTCAAGGCTTTTATACAAACTAATCAGCCCAAAGGACTTTTATTTTTAAGTTACCATTGATTCTTCGTAATATTTAAAACTACAATGAGAATACCATAATATGCCACTTAGTTGAACATACAAAACTTTACAACTAAAAATAATCCCATTCTTAGTCACCAGAGGTATCTGCTGTTCAGGATTGTGGTATTTAATTTCTGCATCATACATATGTGTCTAGTTGGATGAATTTTTAAAATTTCACTTTCTTCAATGAGAACTTACTTTTAACTTCCTACTACAGTTTCAGGATTTTATGTAATTACATAAAATCTACCTTTTCCAGAAAGGAAAGTACCTAACTAACCTATAGTTGAATTTTTTTTTTAATTGGTGGAAATCTATGGCAGAGCTAAGGTTTATTCTGGAGTGTGCAACCTAATAATTAGGGCTTAATTTAACATCATTTTTAAAACTAATTTTTACACTTCGAATAGATGATGAACAACATGGGTGGTGATGAGGATGTAGATTTACCAGAAGTAGATGGAGCAGATGATGTAAGTCTATAAATTCTTTTCTATGTTTAATAAAATAGTAAGAAGCAATGTATTTACAGGTTGTTTTATATAAATCAAGACTGCTTTTTTTGCCATTGGTTGGTTTTTTTCCTAAAAAATATTACAGGGGAAACCAATTCTTTTAGAAGTCTTCATTTTAGAGGGATGAATACCTCCTAGGAATCAGGTGTCCCATGGATCATTCTTAAAGGGACCAGATTTATAGTTCAGAATAATTATTGTGCAGAGACAGATACCTTATTCAATTAACAGTTTAGGGAATATTTTGACAAAGTTAAACAGGTTTTAACAGCAGGATGGTCAGAGAGACATATAGTAAACAAGTGGATGTTGTGAATCTGTAAGGATATACTGGTCTACTCTTCTCAGAATTTTCCCACCTGGCATCCTGTTAACATCTTTAAGAAAGTTTTTCCATCTAGTTTGGAAAATATTTATTTAAATAGTTCAACAGTTAGGATTAGAGTTTATTGTCTTCTGTCATTCCAGTGGTCTTCATATTGAGCCATTTAATATGCCAAGAGAGAAAAGAAACCATTTTATAGAAAAATTCATTTTGATTAGTAGAAAGGAATTCAAAGAATGGGCTCAATTTCCTCCAAAAGGCACACATCTTATAGGAAGATACATCCTCAGCTGTACATACTGTTCATCTTAAATAAACCTGTTTTTAAGTCCATTGATAAGTTCATGAGATGAATGTAACCACATGTCTCTGCTACTTTGGTCAAAAGTATAGTGCTTCAACTTTTTAAGGCAAACTGTTGAGTTAGCGGAGGAGTATTTGATCAATTTGGTTGAAATTTTTTGTTTCTCTTTCTGCAGGATTCACAAGACAGTGATGATGAAAGTAAGTATCTTTGTAAAAATAAATCTGCACAGAGATATTTCACATCAAAGACCAAATTCTCAAAATAGAAGTTAATTGTTTAAAATTCTTAGAAGATCCGTGATTATGGAAGATACGTGATTATTTCTTTATGGCCTCTTAACAAACAGCTAAAGCAACAATTTGAATGATTCAAAAGTTGTTGGGTTATTATTCTTTTGTAATTTATACTAATCTTTCAAAAATCTTTTCAGAAATGCCAGATCTGGAGTAAGGGATATTGTCACCGCTGGATTTTGAGAAAGAAAAATAACTTCTCTGCAAGATTTCATAATTGAGAGAATTCCTGAGTTGATAGCTCTAAAGGCAGATGCTGTATTTGCCTCCTTTAACCCATTTTTCAACCTGTTTGTTTTTTTTAAGGCTTCACTAAGGGTTGATATGTACCATTGTATGGGGCAGTTTTAAGTCAGCTAAGGCAATAACCTTGTGCATGAACATTTCCCAGATTCCCATGATGCTGTTGAGGTCCTAGGCAATTGACACAGCAGTTGTGATAAATAAAAATCTCACCTAAGTCTCCTTTACTCATAACTTAGATACTGACATGATAGGAAGCTCTCTGGTTTAGGGAAAGTAACTAAATTTTAGATTTTAGAACATGGACTCAAAAGTGGCTGAAAGAATTGGTTGATACTTTAAACTGGTAACATGTTATTCCTCTGCCATATTCTTCAGGATTGTTCCACTAAAGTTTTATTTTTCAAAAAATTTACTTCACATTATTGTATGTAAGTGATCACTTGTCAGTGTTCCAGATGTATCTTAGCTAAAACTAGTGAATGCCCTAACTTAGATGGTTTTGAAGCCTGTACATTTGGTATTGTTTGACCCTTAAACTTTTACATCTCTTAGCATGGAGGACGAAGAAAGGCTGTACATTGTTGCTTGAGAGTCTGTACATTTAGACCAAATTTGTATTTGCACTGTCAGTATGGCAAATGAGTGGAAAAAAATGTTAATACACTATTGGATTTTTTTATTCCTTTTTTTTTTTTTTTGGATTCAGCTTGTACCTGGGCTGAAAACCTCAATATATGTTCATGACAGTGAGGATTTTTTTAATGTCTACATTCTTTCTAATAAACTGTTGGAAGACTTCTAGGCTATCCTTTCAAGTGTCTGGTTTACTGTAATTTCATGTATTGCCATTTACTGGAATGGAGTTTTTATTTTTACTTGAGGAAGAATTTGGGAATATTCCTCTGGGGGAAACAAAGGCTTGCTGTAATGTCAGAGAAAACCTTTTAAAAGTGGATCTGTAATAGAAAATTGTAGATGCACTTTGCAACAGTTGGAAAAGAAAGTGTTGTGATTTGATTGAAATAAAACTAAATGTGTTGTCCTCCTCTAAATCTTTGGGCTTTTGCATTTTGGCATTTTTTATTCTTTCCAGCTTCTGTGTATTTGTCATAGCATAGAAATGCTTCATATTTCAGTACTTTCTCATGTCAGACACTAAGGACCTTTGTTACAGGCAGTGTTAAAGTGCTGGGGGCAGGGAATACAAAGATAAATCCTTCAGGTAATTGTGTAATTGCATACGCAGGGAGCACACATCACAAGCTAAGCCTTGGGACAAATAGTGAAAAGAAACTTGGGAAATGGCAGATGTAGTAATAGGTATGGATAGAGTATTGTGGGGACTTAGAAGGAAAAACATAACCTTTTTTCTTTCCTTGTTAAGTATATAATTGTTCCAAATGAGATACTCAAAGCCATTTTCTTGAAATGGTACAAATAGAAAATCTTACTACTTAAAGAGACCGGGCAATCAACTCTTTTGTTACATTGGTCCTCTTATGGGAAGGCAGTTTTTCTTCAAAGCCTTAGTTTTTTCCACATTAGGATGTTTGGACTTCTGTACTTCTAGAAAATTATTTTAAACTTGGTCTCCTTTCTCTGGAGCATGCCAGAGGTATCAGTATGATTGATAATGTACTGCTTCATAGAAAAACTTTAAAAAAAAAAAACCTCTAGTTTTATTCTTGCAAAGAATTATTTTTGTATGTTCTGGAAGTTAGAGAGTCATTAATTTATTGGCTTAATGCCAGCCATTGGGCTACAGCATTAAAATATAGCATGATGGATTTCTAATTTCATCCTGTTCCTTAAGATTTTTTCAAACCTGCTTTGTGCTCAAATACTATAGTGGGATTTCAGTAATCCTTATTGCTGTCAGGTATGAAGGCCTCTCAGTGGTATCTGACCCCTCTTTAAGTTAAAAGGATATCATGCTAAAAGGTGAATTGACAGGCCAAAACTTAAGGAGGACTTTGGCCTTGCATTGCAAATCTGAACCAGGGCTGCTTTTGCCTTAAAGAGTCACTGGGGAGAGGATCATTTGGTGAATTTAAGCTTGGATAAGGGAGATGGCATGTCACCATTTGGCTATTGTGACATGTGATAAAGATGGCTATATTCAACTTCCTGAACTGTAAAGTTACCTTCAAGGAAGAAAGGAAAGTGATTAGTTGCTACAGCTTACGTTTTATTTACCCGTTCAGTTCTTTGCAGGTTTTTTTTCCTATTTAGCAGGAGTTATTTTGACGTGTGATAATGAACTTCCACCTGTATGTGAGTATCAGCTGCTGTTCCCCCTTTGCTCTCCCAGTATTGTACTAACCCTTGAGAACATAAAGGCTGGGGAGGATAGGGTAGGCAGGTTTGTGTAAGGCCTGCTCTTAACTCCCAAATTATTCTACTCTGATAGGCTTTCATACTTGATAATAGTCGGTAATCTCTTCAGGAACAGTGATGGATGTATGTCACCACTAAATATCCCACCCTGAGGACAGCACCTACTAAAGTGAAAACAAAATGTCAATTGCTTACAGCTTTTAGTGTCAGCCTAGATAATTTCATTGTTTACGTGAAGAACCTATCCAGACCTCTAGCTCAGATTTCTTTGCCTCAAGTCCAATGACCTTGACTACTTCTCTCCTTAGCAACCCATTCCCATATCTCCTCATCACAGGTTTAGGAGGGATTGCTGTATCCAGTATAATAGCCTTTTGAGTTTACCTCCCTCCCTCGGCCATACTTTTATATTCTCACAAGTTTCATCTCGAAGCTCTAGTTCCTGTCCTGTACCTGTAGCCTTGTAGCTATAGACCCACCTTGGGTCTATGTGGATTCAGAAGTCCCAACCGGAAGATATGCCTTAGGATAGTAGGTGCATGTGGGGCCCAGAAAATTGCAGTTATGATACTTGACATGTGTGATCCCAGTGCTCCAGTGGCTACAACTCCATGCTTTCGATACACGGGGCATTGGATTGATCCCTAGTCAAGGAACTAAGATGCCACATGCCACAAGGGGCAGCCAAAATAGAGATGTAGTTTGGTTTTAAGTGTCCTGGCTACCAGCATCCGTCTCACCTAGGAACTTGTTAGATATATAAATCTGGGCCCCCAAATCTTCCAAATCAGAAACTAAACTAGACCTCTAGCTGATTCTGATGTGTGCTGAAGCTTGATAACTTCCTTTAGATCTAAAACAGATTCTGAATCAGTTGGTCCTGCTGAGATGGCAACTCTATCTAGTGTGACTGATGAAATTGTTCTGTGTCTCCGTTGTCTGATACAGTGAGTGCCAGCTGCAAAGAACTATTGGAAATGTGGCCAGTGTGACTAAAAACTAATTTTAACATGTAATCCCATATAGCTAGTGATTACTATAGTAGATAATGTAGATTTAAGATGATTCTGTGCTGGTGGTTCCTGGCCCACTCACTGCAAAAAATTCAAATTCTTACTAATAACGGGGAAATTCTTCCAAGAATGATGCAAAATCTAGAAGGTACAAAGGAGGGATCTAAAAAAAATATGTAATCCCTGCTGGTCCAGTGGTTACGATCCTGTGTTCTCACTGCCAGGCACCTGGGTTCACTCCCTGGTGGAGGAACTAAGATTCCCCCATCTGACAAGCCCTGTGGCGCAGCTAAAAATAAAAATTTTTAAATTAAATGAACATAACTTTAAGCCAACATTTTATTTCTAGTAATTTTAAAGAAGCAACTCGTGTTTATAAAATTTCCTTTTTTTCCTTCAATACTGCATGTAATAGCCATTTAAAACAATCCAAATAACCATTAATGGAGTAAGTTATTACACATTTCTGTGCCATAAGGTGTAGCTACAGCCAGAAATGTAACCTCACACAAAGTTCTTTCTCAAAAACATAAAGATCAGAAACCTTACATTTTCTGTAGTGTGCCTCCACTGAAGTTTTTTCAGAAGACAATATATGTTTTATAGACATGGGATAAAAAAGTGAATGCATAGATGCAAAATATTTTTTAATGCTTATTTCTGGGAGTGAGATTTGGGTAGTGATGAAAGGATTTATCCTGATCCTGTGTGCTTACAATGTTCGTGAACTACCTGCATTAAAAAAAAATTGTGGTCTGACAAGAGAGTATTAGATTTTTGAGGTACAACTTGAGTAGGATACTTAAGTGGAATGTCAGTTCAAAACTAATTGGAATTGAAGAGATTATAAAACTCTGAAGCCAGGGAATTGATTGGATTATTTTTGAAATCACCCAACATGATTGTCAAAAAATATGGTAGAGACAAAGTACTGAATGAATGTGGGACTTGACCATTATGAATGGTGGACAAAATGAGTCTGTAAGGAATTCCCTGGCAGTCCAGTGGTTGGGACTATCACTGCTGTGTGTTCAATCCCTAGTTGGAACTAAGATTCCGAAAGCTGCTGCTCAGCCAAAAGAAAAGTTCATGGTAAACAATTTTCACCTTAAGATGAAATTCGTAAGGTTTTCAGTCATAAATTGAGAGGTTAGTTAATTTGAAATTCAGGTTCAGTCTTTGTGGTCTCTTATCCCATGGAAAGTAACTTGTATTTTACATGAAATAATGCCTGGGCTATCTGGAAATCAAGAAATAAGCAAGACCAAATATGTCAAAACTCAAATGTGCTGTGTTTAGTTATATCTGACTCTTTGTGACCCCATGGGCTGTAGCCTGCCAGGCTCCTCTGTCCATGGGGATTCTCCAGGCACAAATACTGGAGTGGGCTGCCATGCCCTCCACCAGGGGATCTTACCAACCCAGGGATTGAACCCAGGTCTCCCACGATGCAGGCAGATTCTTTACTGTTTGAGCCACCAGGGAAGCCGAAGAATACTGGAGTGGGTAGCCTATCCCTTCTCCAGGGGAACTTCTCCACCCAGGAATCAAACAGGTCTCCTGCATTGCAGGCGGATTTTAGACAGTATTACTTATAAATTTAGCAGGTTATCTAATTCCAGACAGCAAAGGAGTTAGAAAAATTAAAAATTTACAAATGAGCATAGTGGAGAAATAGCTTTATATATCCACCTCGGTAACATTAAGAGCATTTAGTGTTGCATTGTGATACAAAGATTTGTTTAATGTAACCCAGCTGCCCAAGGGAGAAGGCAATGGCACCCCACTCCAGTCCTCTTGCCTGGAAAATCCCACGGACAGAGGAGCCTGGTGGGCTGCATCCATGGGGTCGAGAAGAGTTGGACACGACTGAATGACTTCACTTTCACTTTCCACTTTTCATGCATTGGAGAAGGAAATGGCAACCCACTTCAGTGTTCTTGCCTGGAGAATCCCAGGGATGGAGGAGCCTGGTGGGCTGCCATCTATGGGGTCACACAGAGTCGGACACGACTGAAGTGACTTAGCAGCAGCAGCCACAGCAACTGCCCAAACAATAAAGTTTCCTGATAATATCCTAAATGTGAAAACATTTCAAAAAGTGACAAGCCTCAGTTACCTGGAATTTTATGTTGAAATCTTCCCTTGGACACCTGGATTAAGTGAAGTGTCAGTTTAAATGTTTGATGGTTAATAAAAAATTTTGGCCACAACTAGAAGTAATGATACAGAACCAAAGGATCTTAACACTAAGTCAATAGTAAGTAAAAATACTAGTCAACACAAATGTGCTGGTTATGTGCCAGACATTTTTCTAAATGCTTCTTTCACATTTTAATCTATTTGATTTGAGACAACTCTATGAGATTATCCTCATCTCTTATAATGAGGAAGATGATATACAGAGATTTTAAACTTGCTCAATGTTGTCTAGTAAGTGTAAAAAGATTTTAAACCCAGTCTGGTTCCAGGGGCAATTCTTAAGTATCTTATCCTTTCTATAGAAACTTCAACTCTAATAGTTGAGAAAAGCAAGTGAAATGTATAGCTTCGTATTAAATGGGATGCTACCCCGTGTAATGGGAAGAGCACAAGTTGCAAAACAAAAATGTATATCCTGCATGCAGCCCATTGAAATTCTTTGACCCTGTATCACTGCAGAATGAATTCCTAGTTGCCAAACCCAACTAGTTCTTTTGAGCCCTTATTTTATAGCATAGTTAGGTAATTGATACTATTGACCACTCTCTCCTTAATACTCTACTTGATTCTTGCATGGTGTATGTTCTTTGGTCTTCTCCTTATTCCTCTGCTGTTTCCCAAGATAGTTTATTTTTTTCTACCTGCTCCATACACATTGCTGTTTTCTTGGGTTCTTTCTTACTAGGCAAGATTCCAGCTTGTGTTTCTTCCAACCCAGCATTTCTCATGATGTACTCTGCATAGAAGTTAAATAAGCAGGGTGACAATATACAGCCTTGACGTACTCTTTTTCTTATTTGGAACCAGTCTGTTGTTCCATGTCCAGTTCTAACTGTTGCTTCCTGACCTGCATACAGATTTCTCAAGAGGCAGGTTAGGTGGTCTGGTATTCCCATCTCTTTCAGAATTTTCCACAGTTTATTATGATTCACACAGTCAAAGGCTTTGGCATAGTCAACAAAGCAGAAATAGATGTTTTTCTGGAACTCTCTTGCTTTTTCGATGATCCAGTGGATGTTGGCAATTTGATCTCTGGTTCCTATGCCTTTTCTAAAACCAGCTTGAACATCAGGGAGTTCACGGTTCACGTATTGCTGAAGCCTGGCTTGGATAATTTTGAGCATCCCTTTACTAGCATGTGAGATGAGTGCAATTGTGCAGTAGTTTGAGCATTCTTTTGCATTGCCTTTCTTTGGAATTGGAATGAAAACTGACCTTTTCCAGTCCTGTGGCCACTGCTGAGTTTTCCAAATGTGCTGGCATATTGAGTGCAGCACTTTCACAGCATCATCTTTCAGGATTTGAAACAGCTCAACTGGAATTCCATCATCTCTACTAGCTTTGTTCGTAGTGATGCTTAAATCATGAGAAACGCTGGGTTGGAAGAAACACAAGCTGGACAAGCTGGAATCAAGATTGCTGGGCGAAATATCAGTAACCTCAGATATGCAGATGACACCACCCTTATGGCAGAAAGTGAAGAGGAGCTAAAAAGCCTCTTGATGAAAGTGAAAGAGGAGGGTGAAAAAGTTGGCTTAAAGCTCAACATCCAGAAAACGAAGATCATGGCATCTGGTCCCATCACTTCATGGGAAATAGATGGGGAAACAGTAGAAACAGTGTCAGACTTTATTTTTTTGGGCTCCAAAATCACTGCAGATGGTGACTGCAGCCATGAAATTAAAAGACGCTTACTCCTTGGAAGAAAAATTATGACCAATCTAGATAGTATATTCAAAAGCAGAGACATTACTTTGCCGACTAAGGTCCGTCTAGTCAAGGCTATGGTTTTTTCTGTGGTCATGTATGGATGTGAGAGTTGGACTGTGAAAAAGGCTGAGCGCCGCAGAATTGATGCTTTTGAACTGTGGTGTTGGAGAAGACTCTTGAGAGTCCCTTGGACTGCAAGGAGATCCAACCAGTCCATTCTGAAGGAGATCAGCCCTGGGATTTCTTTGGAAGGAATGATGCTAAAGCTGAAACTTCAGTACTTTGGCCACCTCATGAGAAGAGTTGACTCAATGGAAAAGACTGATGCTGGGAGGGATTGGGGGCAGGAGGAGAAGGGGACGACTGAGGATGAGATGGCTGGATGGCATCATGGGCTCTATGGATGTGAGTCTGAGTGAACTCCGGGAGATGGTGATGAATAGGGAGGCCTGGCCTGCTGCGATTCATGGGGTCGCAAAGAGTCGGACACGACTGAGCGACTGAATTGAACTCAACGGAACTGAGGCAAGATTACCTGTGTGCATGCTAAGTTGCTTTAGATGTGAACTTTTGGGACGCTATGGACTGTAATCTGCCAGGTTCCTCTTTTCATGGGATTTTCCAGGCAAGAATACTGGAGTGGGTTGCCATGCCCTTCTTAAAGGAATCTTCCTGACCCAGGGATGGTAGCCAGGTCTCTGGTCTGCTGCACTGGCGGGCAGGTTCTTTACTACTAGCGCCACCTGGGAAACCACAGGCACTTCAAATCAAACTTTCTGTAATTCTCTTATGTTCCTGCTTTCTCCTTCTAAGTTCTTTGTAGTTCTTGCTACCAAACAGTAGGAAACATTCATTATCACGCAGAAAAATAAGAACTAATGTGTGCTGGTTGGAGAAAGTCTGGGGAAGTAGCTTCATGTTGACCAGCAGCCATGTTTGTCATTAGTCATGTTTGTTCTGATAGATTAAGGGTTTCCTCCACCCTGCTCCTAAATACCTTAAATAAAGTCAATACTACATTAAAGGATGTCCTATTTATTTTATGATTTTTCATGTTCAAGGACCACACACTTACCTCTGCCCTGCCTCCACTCCCATCCAAGGCCCTGAAAACTGGTTCTTCTCTCTGTATTCATCTCTTTATTCGCCTCTTTTTTCCCTTCCTCACCTGCAGTACCATAAAAGAAACATGCTGTGTAATACAAATATATAATGGAATAGTCTTCCTTCCTACTTTACCCTAGGAATTCTACGGCTGTTTCCCAACCTTTTCTACATTCTACGGATGTTTCTGTCAACTTCTTCCACCTTAAAGGCAATTCCACCTACATTTCACATTTCTAAAGTGAAGTCGCTCAGTTGTGCCTGACTCTTTGCGACCCCATGGACCAAGCTCCTCCGTCCATGGGATTTTCAAGGCAAGAGTACTGGAGTGGGTTGCCATTTCCTTCTCCAGGGTATCTTCCCAACTCAGGGATCGAACCCAGGTCTCTCGCATTGCAGACAGACACTTTACCGTCTGAGTCACCAGGGAAGTTTCTAGATGACCTAAATTTATCCCTTCCTCCATCTGTTTTACCCTGTACTAATCAAGACCTATCACAGTTTATTGCATTTTTTGCTCATCTGTTTTTCTTTAAGTCTTATTTATCTTTGCCTTCTCAATGCCCAGCACACATTTTTTAAAAGACTGGTTTACATGAGTCTTTCATTGTATCAGATTCCTGACCTGCTGAATCGTCTATAAACTTCCAATCTCCCTACTGCGGAAGAAAAACCGTTTGACTCTAGAGAAGACTCCTAACTAGCCAAGGTCAGTCAATGTTGCCTCATGAGGCTACCACTTCCTTAAAACCGCCCCTGAGACTGTCACCTAGCTCAGGATCCTATCTAAAGAGAGAGCCCAAGGACAGCCAAAGACAGCCCACGTGCTTCCGCACAGGAACTCGGCCCCTTTCCCAAACGCAGTTCCTCCAAGTGCTCTCTCCGACTGACATCCCTGTTGTCCAATTATGTTTCAAAGCTCTGAGGGTGGCACCGAGCCAGTCACTGTCCAATAAAAAAAGGAATTCAGATTAGCACGAATTTTGGCCAATGGTTGAGAACATGAGAGACTATTGGCCTATAGGAGCAGCGCCCAGAGTGATAAGCAGAAAAATTACCCAATGGCCGTGCCTACTGCAGAGTAGGTCTCGCCTTCAACTGCTGGCAGTTGGAGGCCAGACCGCTGCAGTGCTCAGTCTCCACCCGGGCTCCGCCATGTTGGGACTTGTGGGTCGTTTGGCTGTTGCCTCGGCCTCCGGGGCCTTCCGGGGACTCACCCCTTCAGCACCGCTACCGCAAGCCCAGCTCTTACTGCGGGCCGCTCCTGCAGCGCTCCAGCCTGGTAAGTGCCTTGCTCTAGCAGCTGGGTTCGGTTCTGTCGTCCCATGACCTTGAGCCTGGGGCCGATAGTTGCTCCGGCCTAAGGGATCTGTGGTGCTAGAAGGACGCCAGCGCCCTGCCCTCTAACGGCGGAAGAACAAGAACAGGGACGATCTAATTCCGTCTTATTTTGGAAGAGGGGCGCTGTGTGACGTAGTAGTGCGAGCAGGTGCATTGACCTTCCCTTGAAATGGGGGCACCGCGCGCGCTCTCGAATAATGGAGTTTTGTGCATGAGGATGGGAAGATGGTGCAGGCTCGCTCTCCGCTTCCAGCGCGGCCCTCCCTCTGAACCCGCCTTCCGTGCAAGCGGAAGGGGGCCGGGCCTGGGCTGTGTTCACCAGTAACTTGTGAGTTAAGTCCGGGTGTCCGATGACCTTTAACTGTCCTAACCCCAACTTCTTCAACATCTTTTTTGTCTGTTAGCCAGAGACTATGCCGCTCAAGCATCTCCATCGCCAAAGGCCGGCGGCGCCACTGGGCGCATCGTGGCGGTCATTGGTGCAGTGGTGGACGTCCAGTTTGATGAGGGACTGCCTCCCATCCTAAATGCCCTGGAGGTGCAAGGCAGGGAGACCAGGCTGGTTTTGGAGGTGGCCCAGCATTTGGGTAAGTAGAATTTGTTAGGAAAAGTAAAGATCTTGTTCGACCCAAATATCCCTCAAAACCAGGCTGTCTTCTATGATGATTTTATCAAAATGACTTTCGTTCTTCTGAGTTTGCTGAAGCCACGTTTAGGTACTGAGAAGAAGTCTTGGTTGACTTAGGTGTTTAATGCCAGCTACAACTTAATTAAATACCACGAAGCCAGTTTGTCCTTCTGTGTAATCCTGCAATGCCTATATCTGACAGGTGAGAGCACCGTAAGGACCATTGCTATGGACGGTACAGAAGGCTTGGTTAGAGGTCAGAAAGTCCTGGATTCTGGTGCACCAATCAGAATTCCTGTTGGCCCTGAGACCTTGGGTAGAATCATGAACGTCATTGGAGAACCTATTGATGAGAGGGGCCCCATCAAAACCAAGCAGTAAGTATTCCTCTTATTGTATCTACACACACAGGAACTTGTTCCTAGCAGTTTTATACATTAAGGTGGCACCATCTACTATAGCAGAATTTTTCTGCAGAGAATCCCTAAAATGCTGCTCTAGTCATTTCTTTAAACCACACAATGAAATTTCTAATGAAGAAAATTAATGATGCAGAAATTCTGATTATAAAAAAGAGAAAACTGAACTCCATAGGTTGATTATTTCAGTTCATCTAAATACCAGTGGTGTTAGTATTTCATATTGGTATGTGAAGAAGTGATGTTTAGATTCTGTAAAAGGAAACCTTCATGACAGAGTTGTCAGGGAATGGGATTATTGCTTCCTGAGATAATGAAATTCCTTTTATTGCAGAATATTTGGGCTTGATGGTGGGTGGTAATTTGTCTAGAGTGTTATATAAAAGATGAGACTGTGAGTAAAGGGTTAGGCTTGAGAATTGAGAAGAACTTTTTAATAAGATGAACAGACACTGATCTTCTCGTCTGCCTTTACAGATTTGCTGCTATTCATGCTGAGGCTCCTGAATTCGTGGAGATGAGTGTTGAGCAGGAAATTCTGGTTACTGGTATCAAGGTTGTGGATTTGCTGGCTCCATATGCCAAGGGTGGCAAAATTGGTATGTTAAATGACAGGTAGATATTTTCCAAACCTAATGTGGGAAACAAATCCTACCATGTTATGAGTGGGTACTGAGATACGTCCCTCACTGATGAGCAGCTTCTGACTTTCGTTCTTCTGAGTTTGCTGAAGCCAGATGCCATTTCTGAGAAGGGAAAAGATGGAAAGAAACACAAAAAAATTTTTTTGAAGTTTGCTTATATGGAAATGAAATTCTTAATTTGTTTTTCTCAACCTGTTGTAGGGCTCTTTGGTGGTGCTGGAGTCGGCAAGACAGTACTGATCATGGAGTTAATCAACAACGTTGCCAAAGCCCATGGTGGTTATTCTGTGTTTGCTGGTGTTGGTGAAAGGACCCGTGAGGGCAATGACTTATACCATGAAATGATTGAGTCTGGTGTTATCAACTTAAAAGATGCTACCTCTAAGGTGAGCACTGAGCTGATGTCCGTGTAAGTCAGGTCAGGAAACTGTTGAAGTTGTCTTGTTTTGTATTTTCATTTTATTGTCCTAGGACCTACAAAGGAAAGTTCTATCAGTATTTTCTCCTGTTGCTAATACACTCATGTACATTGCGTTTTCCTTTTTAATATTAGATAACGTTTCTTGGGTTTTTGTTCTGATATATAGACCCATCATTTGAAAGCTAATTCTGGGGACATTAAACATTAATGTCTCAACCCTATTTTGTGCTTTTCACATATTTACAGTTTATTTCCTTCCTGCCAGAAGAATTTTGCCTCAGTAATAAAAGAAATTATCTTTTGTTTTAAACTGCAGCTCTAAAAGGGGAAAAAAATTTATGAACAAAAACCTAGACACCTGAGGAGGAGGGTTTTTTGGTAGTTTCTCTGATTTGGGGACCTTGGATAGATGACTTTCATACTCTTCTGCCAGGATTTCTGATTATTTATAATTGCTGCAGGTAGCTCTGGTGTACGGTCAAATGAATGAACCACCTGGTGCTCGGGCCCGGGTCGCTCTGACTGGGCTGACTGTAGCTGAGTACTTCAGAGACCAAGAAGGTCAAGATGTGTTGCTGTTTATTGATAACATCTTTCGCTTCACCCAGGCTGGCTCAGAGGTAGGTTTGGGAGAACCTGGTTCATTTGACCTTTTTATGGAATGATGCAGATAAGGCTAACGATATGGTTTTTCTTTTTCTTTTTTTTCCCCCAGGTGTCTGCTTTATTGGGCAGAATCCCTTCTGCTGTGGGTTATCAGCCTACCCTGGCCACTGACATGGGTACCATGCAGGAAAGAATCACCACCACCAAAAAGGGATCCATCACCTCTGTACAGGTGAGAACAGTTAAATGGATGAAGGTCTAATTTGTATAAAGGCATGTACAGAGGTATAAAATCTCGTTACTTTTTTTAAGTAGGTACTGGAGCTTAAATAATATTTAAAATTCTGTGTGCATGTTAAAGACCCTAAAAGATTAAGAAACCACTCATCTGAGCTAATTGAAGGTGTATATGTAAATGTAGATCACAAAATAGTGGTTTCCAACCTGAAGGGAACTTTGAAGTGAACTTTAAATATGTACTACACTAGCTACTACAATTTTCAAATGTATGTAGATGGTGTATATAGTAAAATCATCAAAAAATTAGTCTAAATTTTTTTAACTTTTATGATTCATTTTCCTGATAGAGTAGGGCGAGTTTTTTGGTTTAGAATTAGAAAGTAGGATGAAGAACAAAAGGAATAACAATGAAAATTCTTCCATTACAGCTTGGAGGAACCAAATAATATGTAACCACTAATACTCTGCATTAGGAGTGGTAAGAGTCTCCGTTGGACTCTTGAATGTTGAGAAGATAGAGTAACATAATGAGGAGGGGTCAGAAAAGGGGATGGTTTAAGTAGAATTACTTGGGTTCCTGCTGCTCTTAATGGGTTCTTGATTCACTTTAGGCTATCTATGTGCCTGCTGATGACTTGACTGACCCTGCCCCGGCCACTACCTTTGCCCATTTGGATGCTACCACGGTGCTGTCCCGTGCTATTGCTGAGCTGGGCATCTATCCAGCTGTGGATCCTCTGGACTCCACGTCTCGCATCATGGATCCCAACATTGTTGGCAGTGAGCATTATGATGTTGCCCGTGGGGTGCAAAAGATTCTGCAGGTGAGATCAGTGGCCCTAAAGTCATAGAGGGAATTTGGGGACTAAGATCTTCCCTGGTAATTTGTGTGATTTGCATTAGAGGAAGGAAAGAAGAGACTAGAATTCCTAGTGAGTGTTAATGAGGTCTCCTGAGTTTCCAGGTTTGGAGTTGCAGTTTTTTATAACAGCACTGGATAGATTCAGAGTAGGGGAAACAAGATACCAATCTTAGCTGAGGGCCCTCATGACCCTCATTTAACTGATTTGTTTCAGTTAAGTACAGTAAAGTGCTAAAATGCTCTATACAAAGCTCATTGTGAATATAAAGTTGTATTAACCCTTAAGTTTTTGTCGAAGTTTGAGGAATGTAAATATTTACTTGGCCTCTCATCTTGTTTTTTCATAGGACTACAAATCCCTCCAGGACATCATTGCCATCCTGGGTATGGATGAACTTTCTGAGGAAGACAAGTTAACTGTGTCTCGTGCACGGAAAATCCAGCGTTTCTTGTCTCAGCCATTCCAGGTGGCTGAGGTCTTTACCGGTCATTTGGGGAAGCTGGTACCCCTCAAGGAGACCATCAAAGGATTCCAGCAGATTTTGGCAGGTGAGATTTCCAGTATAAGGCTGAACATAAAGTGGCATAGAATCTGAACTCCTTTGAATGCTGTGCTGTGTTCCTGTTCAAGGAACCATCAGGCAATATATATTGTGCCTAATTGCATAATTTTTATATGAAAATAAGATATTCTCCATCAATTTTCTTTGAAAATACCATCTGAGAGTGAGCCTAAGATTTAGTGAGTCTTAGTTTTCAGTGCCAGCTACTCTTCTACATGAATTACAACATGCTTATAAAGAAGGCATTATTATCCTATTTTACACATTAGGAAGCGTGAAGCTTGGAAAGTTTAACTGGCCCCAATATCATACAGCCAGAAAGAATTTGAACCTGAGTTATGTGACTCCAGACCATATATTCTTAGTCTGTACTGTAGCATTTCTTGTAAATTGTGAGGCGAGTTTAAGAAAACCTAAGATGACAGGATTTCATCACCTTCTGACTGGTGGCCTCAAGTGGTGAGGTATGTAACCACTGTAGAAGTTAATATCCTTCACTTCTCACCAGTTGGATTTTTTTTTCCATATAGGTGAATATGACCATCTCCCAGAACAGGCCTTCTATATGGTGGGACCCATTGAAGAAGCTGTGGCAAAAGCTGATAAGCTGGCTGAAGAGCACTCATGAGGGGGTCCTTTTGGCAAATTAAGCACTCATCCTCCATGGTGTCCCTCTCCTCACCCCTAATCCAGAAATCGCAGTTTTCTCTGTAGGCCACGTTAGAGCCTTGATTGAAGACATTGTGTTCTGTCTGAAGAATATTTAAGGTTTCCAATAAAATGTACATCCCTCAACATCTGTCTGTTTTTCTTGGTCCTGACAACACAGCCAGTACTGAAGTTTTTAATAGTAGTTTAGAATAGCCACAAGAAACAGCACAAAGTAGGCTATATATATATGTTTGAAATGGGGTCATCCAAAAAGAAAAGCCATTGTCTTGCATTGTTTAATAGCTGAGTCTTGTGAAGGGGTTTCCTGGGGATAATGGGATCCTAATAGGGCCTCATTTTTGGCCCTTTTATGTCATTGTTCAAGTTGAATTTTGCCCCTTAAATATATGTAGTGCAGTCTTTTAAAAAGCAAAAGGATTTTTAGAAGAGCATTTTGGGGAAAATGGGTTTAGAAATAACTGCTGTTCTAAGAGAAGGCACAGGTTAATCAGTGAATTAAATTTTTTGGAAATGATGCATGTTCTGAGGGATTAAAACTGAGTCAAAAGGGCTCTCTTCTATTACCACCATTTTTTTCAGAAGGTGTCCCTGACTACCACCTCCTAACATATTTTGGGCAAGACTTGTATGTATGATTCCTTGAGGCAATGCAGAATATAAAGTGCCTTAGGGCCTATTCTGAGGTTTGCTAAAATTCCTTAAGAAAATTGGGAAAAGAATGTTATAAAATTGGGAAAAGAATTTTCAGAGACTTCCCTGGTGATCCAGCTGTTGACTGCTTCCACTGCAAGGGGTGCAAGTTCGATCCCAGTTTGGGGAACTAAGATCCACATGCCCTGTGGTGTGGCCAAAATAAATTTTTTTAGAGGTAATTTTCAGGGTTGTTGGGCTTGAGTTTCTGAGCCAAATAATGGAATGTAGACAATCTTCCCTTCATTTTAGGCTTCATTTAGGCAAGGATTACAAGAACAGCCACCTAACAAGTGCCCTGTTAAAGTGCAAGTTCGGGTTTGGTGCCCTTTGGTGTTAGATGTTCTTTTGTAGATCCAGACCCATCTGCCCTCTGGTGGTAGGACTGAAGGCTCTGCAAGAACTGATCTCACCATTTTGAAATCCATGAAGGCCATTTGCTGGGATGTGGTTCTTTGCTAATGACTGTTTACAAACCAGCTGGGGTTTTTGTCCTAAGGAGGAGCCTGAATCTATAAGCTCCACCCCGAGGCATTCAAGTTGGGTAAAAGCAGGGCAGGATAAACTGAGATCCCAATTCAGAGGCCCCTGGGGGCTGAAGGTTGGGGAGGGGCCTTGGGAGAGGTGCCAGGGGTGGAGTAGGGGCCTTTAAGTTTCCTCCCATCTGCCTCTGACGTCCTTGGCACCAGCCTGTCCTGTGTCACGGTTTGGCCGGAAGGTGGAGCCCCTGAGCCGCCTGTGCTCAGTAGTTTGCCCCTAGGAAAGCCTGGATTTGGGGAAATGCTGAGTTATGGGGGTGTGGGCACATCCTCTAGGTTTTGACTCTGGAATGGGTAAGAAGCTGACGCAGAAGTCCCCGGGCTATGGGTCCACCCTTTCTGCTCTGTTTTCCCATGTTATCTAGATGCAGAAAGACCTAGGAACTGTGACCCTAAAGGTGGTTTCTCCCATACTTCTACCCCTTCCCACCCCCCCATTTCTGTCTCAGCATTCATCGAGAACCTTCTCCCTCTCAGTAGCTGCAACTGTTTATTTCCTTCCCCCTTCACCACTCCTGGTACCACGCCACTAGGGTGTCAACACAGATCTAACCTTCCTCCATATTTCTCCTGGTTCGGCCCTGTCCTCACCGCCTCCTCCCTCTCCACCCAGAGAAAGCCCCGCCCCTCCCTCCTCCCTCCCCACCCCAGTCTGTCACACAGGGACATCACCCTACAGCAGTTCAGGCTGTGGTTCGCAGGAAGCATACATTGGCTTTTTGATTCGTGCTAGTTCCCAGCTCATAGTTTGGGAGGATCTAACACCAGCCTGCACGTGAAGGGGGAACCAAGGACAGTGAGGAGCTGGTGGTCCCAGCCCTGGAGCCCTGCCAGCCTGACATGAGTAAGTATGAGGACCAGCCCCCGGCAAGGCCTGAGGGATGCCTACCTCCCTCCCTCCCTGGCTGACTCAGCAGGGGTGGGGCCTAACCTTTGCTCTTTTGGGGGGTGAAGGAGGGGAAACCAGACTACAGGGGCACAGGACTCAGCTGGTGAGGCTGCTGACCAAGGGAGCGTCAGCGTTGGCAAGCACCAGGCTCAGGGAAGAGCCTGGACTGCCCCTTGGGTGGGGGCTTCCCCTCCTCCCCACTCCCGCCCCTTCAACCCCCCAGTCCCTTGTGCCTCCCCATTAAGCTGCTGGGGTTCAAGAAATACTTTACAGCACTCATGGGTGGCCTCCCCCTCAAAGTGAAGCCCACTTTTGGTCACGCTGGAGAATTTTTAAGGTGCCTTCTCCCTCTATTTTTTCCCAGGCCTTTTAAAGTCTCTGTCTTCTTTCCTCCCCCACCCTGACCCACCACCAGGTGGGGGCTGCACTGAGCAGCTGCTTCCTGTTGCCCCAGAGGTTGCTGCAAGGGTGGCGGTGGTTGGGGGAAAACTGAACTAGAATAAAGCCGATTCTCACGGTCCCACATCAGCTTCACCAGCGCAGCTACTGGCGGCCCCCCACGTTCCAGTCACTGAGAAACAGGGAGAGGCAGGACTGAGGTTGAAAGGCCTAAGAGGTCTTTGCCCTCGTGGCTTCCTGATTCCAGAAGCTTTTATACTTGGGTCGTGCTGGGGGAAGGAGGCTGCGTCTCCCCACAGCGGTAGGGCTTGAGCTCCCGAGGAGTTGAACCTGTTCACCTAGTAGGGCCGCTGTGCGTTACCCTCACTCAGCAGGCTCGGCCGTGAGTTTCCTCTCGGACACCTCTATTCCTCCGGAGTCCCTGTGACTCTCACAGCCTTCCTGGTCCTCCTTTGTGAAGAGATCTCGGCCGGTGTCTCCCGGAGCGCGGGTGGAGCTATCCCAGGTCCTCCAGTTCGAACCCACCACCATCCCCCACTTCACCGCAGAAGTTTCTGTCTCTCCTTCCTGGGGATCTGTTCTCTTCCTCCATCTGGGATTCTTCCTGGTTCTGGCCCCTAGGAGACGCCACCGGCTTCCCCCTCCCCCAGCGGATTCTTCGCGACAGCCCTACCCGAGCGCTTGTCCCTACCTCAGTAGCTCCTGCCCCTTTAAGTGCTACCCCCCCCCCCCCCCCCCCCCGCCGGCGGCCCAGGGCTGGGGGAGGAGGCGCCGCCGCCGCCCGGCTCTGCCACCTGCGCTGCCGCCACCGCCCGGCCCTGCTCCAGGTGAGGCCCGGCACCCACGTCCGGTCCCTGAGTCCCCCGGCGGGCCGCCCCTGCGGTCTCCTACCCGGGATCCGCGCTGCCGGGGACTCAGGATCTGATCCTCCCCCTGCGGGAGCTGCCCTTCCTCTCTCCCCCGCACTATCTACTCGCCCATTTCTCCCCTGTCCTCTGCGACCGGAATCCGGAGGCTTCTCACGCCTCTCGGCCAACCTCTCCCGGGTACCCCTCCTATTCTGGACCCAGGATCTCCCCCTCCCCCGCGCCTTCCTCGCCAGAAAAATCTCCCTTGGTCTGGATTTCTCCTCCTCCTCTCTGGAACCATCGCTTTCCCACGCCATCCTAACCTCCAATGGGAGGGGGAATAACCGCCACCCCAACTCCTCTCTTTCCCCGTAGTAAGGGGGGTGGGGGTTATCGTAGCCTAGAGTCACTTTCAGGCCCTGCCTCGTTTAGCCATTCAAGTTGAACTAACTCTCACCTAATGCTTTCCTGAATCCCTCACCCTACCTCATCTCTTCCAGACTTCGGGGGTGCGATCTCAGCACCAGCCCAGGTGGGAACGGCCCTTCTAAGCTTGGGGTGGGCCAGTCCCGCCTAAGACCGCTCTTACCCTAGAGTCAGGGAATGAGGGGGTGCCACCCAGAATCTTGTAATTCTGGGCTTAAGGGGCTGTTGGAGAACAGTGGATGAAGGGCTAGGACTAAGTCTCTAAGGGTGTTGGGGGTGGTGAGGAAGGCCTGGGAAGCCCTGCCTTTTCTATTCAGATGCAAAAGAAGTCCTGAGGAAATTAGGTCTTTCCCCATCCCCTTCTGAGACCAGTCTGGATAAGCTCCTTGGAGAGTTTGAAAGAAGACTGCTGAATCTGAGGGGACCATACCAATTTGGAAAGAAGAGGGATGAGTTGTGATCCTTTTGATGGGGAGAATCTGGCCTCCCCAAAATACGGGGTGGGAGGGTGGGGGGAGGAGACTGTTTTCCATTAACCTGGAGAGGAAAGTGGGACAAGTTGGAATGGTTAATAGGTTGAAGGCTATCTCCGCACTAGACCCTATTAACATGTGAACCCTTCAGCGAGTGAGGGCAAGGTAGGTCTTTAATACTGATAATGACCCCATCTCCATTAGAGAATTCCCCTCCGTCCAAATCCAGCTAAGACCTTAGCTCTGCCCCTTTTCTTCTTGCCCTCTCATTCCCCACTGTCCCCAGCACAACACATTCCAGAGTGAAGGGACAAGGTGTCTGGATTTGAGTCATGTTTCACAGGCTGAGAGGGAGCTGGGTAGGGATGGAGGATGAAGGAGAGGGTGGTCAGCAGTGGTGGTTGGGGTTGAATTCCAGGAGTGCCTGGACAAGGAGAGGCAGAGGGATGCAAACGAATCCGACGTCTCTTGCTTTCTGTCTCTTCCCCCTCTGAGCTCCAGCCACTGGCTCCTCAGTGGTGCCATGCACTATGGCAGCTGACCCCAGTCAGGGTGGTACAGCAGAAACACAGGGAGGGTGAGAAAGGGAGAGCAGGTGCTAATTTCTCCCTCCCCATTGTCTTTATTACCCGCCCACTGGCCTGGCTTGTTAGAGGTTCAGACTATTCTCTAGCTACTCTTCTCAAAAGTTGCTGAAAAAAATGACCATTTGCCCCTTCCTGTTTCTAGTAGCTTCCTAAAGAGAGATGGGGTAGGAATTGTCCACATCTGATAGGACTGAGCAATGTCTGGGGATCTAAAGGGTCAGTCTGTCCTCTGTCGTCTGGATGTGGGGGAGAAGCACAGCTGCTGTTTGGGGTGGCTTCTGGCAAGAAGAAAACACCCAGCTGTTGGCATATTGACACCCCAGCCTCATCCTTACTCAAAGAGCAAGGAAGACCTCTGATTAGAAGGGACGAGAAGGGGTCTCATTTAAGAAGGAAGGTGATTGTAGTCTTTCTGCATCAGATGGGAAAGAATGGATCCTGCTCACTTTCTTTTCTAATCCCGAGTGGCCCTTTACTATCCAACACCCTTCTTCCCAACGGCTCCTGGCTGGGATAGTCCTAGGGGTTGCCCTGGAGACTAGGCCTGAGGCTCGGAAGGGGTGGGGGCAGTCAGTGGGGCACAAGAGTAACCGGCTCTTCCGGAGAGGAGTGGAGCCAGCGGGTGGGTGTGTGTGGGTGTGTGGTGGGTGGGGGGGGAGGGGAGGGGGCGTGGCTACACCCGTCTGACTGGCGCAGGCTCCTCCCCTGCCGCCCGCCTCCGACTGTCCTGCCCACTGATTGGGGGCGGGAGGTAGGAAGGTTTCGCCCTCATCTGCCCTGGAAAAGGAACAAGAGAAAAAGAAAAAGGATACCTAGCTCTCTCTCTTGTCCCTTTAGGAAGCCAGTTCCATGCCCTCTCTTCTTCACTTGTCTTTATTTGGGGGATGGGGGAGGCATTCCTTAGCAGAAGTTTGCTGGATCCTTGCTTTCACCAGAAGAAAGAACCCTCCCTTTACCCTGAGTGTGATCCCTATTTACCCAGAGACTTGAGGTTGTAGGCTGTTAGGGGTCTTGATTTTTATTCAAGGTGACCCTATAAATCTGTTATTGAGTCGTGGAGGAGAAAAGGATTTTGATTTCTGTCTGCTCCTTCCCACTGGCAACCTATTTTTTTCAGGAGGAGAGACATCCTCCTAACCCTCCTCAGCCTGTCTCTGGCCTACACACTTTGAGCTTTGCTGAAGCTCACTTCCTTCTTAGCTTTTCTGAGCCATTTGTTTGTTGTGGTGAATGAAGTCTGTCAAAACTCAGGAAGAACTCACTTCTCTGTGGAGTAAGAAAATCCAATCTAGACTGATGGATTTGGTCCTGCCTTACTCTGGTCCTACCCCGTTTTCGGATCTTCTTCCTCCCCAGACTCCCAGAGGAAAAAAGTATTTGTTGACCCCTGCAACCTGCCAGAGTTTCATCATCCCCACTCTGAAACTGTTCCTCTTCCAGAGAATTCAGCCTGAGTTTTGCACAGTTAGGCAGTTGTTTGTAGAACTGCATTGCAATGAATTGAATAGGAATTATCTTGATGCCTGAAAAGTCTGTTGAGTTGCAAGGGGAAAAAAAACCTGGTTTCTGGTCACATTTTATCCACTGTTTGACCTTGAGCGAGTTGGTTACTCTCTTCAGGCCATAATTTCTTCATCTAACCAGAGAAGATTGAACTAGAAATTCTCTAAATTCTAACATCACATATGACACTGTTCTCCATTCTGGGCCTCTGCAATAGACATTTTAGGTGATATCTAATCTCTAGTCCTCTGCTAGATTTTTCCTTCCTCTTCTCAGAAGTTTTCAAATATAGTGCTATCAGAAAAAGTACTGGAACTATATTAAAAGTGGTGATTTGGGGCACCTTATTTGCTGGTCAGTTTTCCTGTTCCTCCCCTGTCCCTCTGACCAGATTTAGGCTGGACTCTGGCCTTCCCTTTCTCGTCTCAAGGTTCCTTTTCTTAACCCACAGAAATCTTCCTGACCCTCAGGGTCCTGCTAATGTCTCCGGGAAATTGGTGATCCAGGCAGGAACGGGCTGCCATCCACAGGACAGGTGAGTGGGCAGCAGATGGAGCTTGCCTTCTTCCACCTCTTTACCAGAATTGAATTTTTCCTAACCTTTCCGCTTCTGCACTTCCACTTTTCCACTACTTATTATGGGAAATAGCTGCCCCCGAAATGATCTCCCCTCTCCTATCTCCCCCCCGCCCCCCCCTCCCCCGCCCCAGGGAACTGGCACATGTCTTGGTCCTAGAAATTTGGTGTAGTGTAGTCTTTGAGGTTAACCTTGGGTTTAGGGCATGCCTTTCAGTTTGCTCAACGTGATGCCGGGACTACCGCCCACAGTGAAACAGTGCGGAGGTAGCTCACCGGTAAGCTAGGGTGACGCCGCGGCGCTAGGACCCAGATCCGGGTCAGGGAGCCGGTATGCCCCGGCGCTAGGACCCGGCGGCGAAAGGCGGCTCTCCTGCGGCCGCAGCTTCCCCGCCCCCTCCGGCTTCGGCTCACTCCTCCCCCGCCGGCCATGTTGGCTCCGCTCGGGCCCCGCGGTTGAGCCGCGTCCCCCTCCCCCCTCCCGGACCCCAGACCCCCTCCCCCGCGTTCCCCTCCCCTCCTGGCGCCCGGAGCGCGGCCATGTGAACCGCCCGTCCCCCGGGGAGAGACAAGCCCCGAGCCTGGCTGGACGCCGCCGCCTCAGGTCTGTTGGGTCTGTGGCTGGGGGCCTGAGGGGAGGGAGCCCCGCTTTCATCCGAGGTTTCCCTCAGGGGACGGAGGCTCTGGAACCGCCTACAGCCTTGCGGGGAAGTAGGGGGGAGAGACGCCGACTTTTTAGTTAGGACCCAGCCCTGGGCGGGGGTCTTTCCGCCCAGGGGGCTGGAAGGAGAAGGCGGCTGGCCGGCCTGCTGTAGACCCGGGATGGGGCGGCGGGGGCGGGGGCGAGAGGAGCTGTGGAGGCTCCCGGCGACGGCGGCGGCTGCGAGGAGGAGGCGGAGAAGCCTCCTGGCTGGTGGAGATGACTCCTGTGGGGGACTCAGGGTGGAATCCCCGGGAGGGGCTCCACCTCTTCAGAAGGGGTGGGGATTGCCCGAGTGCGAAGGGTAGGTGAGGGGGTTCCCTGGACCGGTTTCACACTCCGTTTGTGGGGGTTGGGGCATTTTGGCAACGGTGAGTGGAGGTTAAAGGGCTTTCCAGGGGTCTCGGGGTGTCTCCTTGGCGGAGTAGGGGGTGGGGTGCACGTTCTCTTGAGCTTGGCGAGCAGGAGCGAGCCCTGCTGGAGTGAAGCTGTGCTTGGCTTGGGGCCCTCGAGTCCAGGGAGAATCCCCCACTCCAAGGATGGGGGTTGGTACGGCCGGTGCTGAGGCGTCCGGATTTGAGCTGGGCTTAGGGGCCGGAGGGAAGAATAAAGAGGGAACCCGTAACAAGCGGGATCTCTCTCTAAGGGGATCCCCATTTCCATGGCAGAAAAGATGATCCCGCATCATCCCTTTCTTTCCTGAGGTCCCCAGTTTTCAGGGGAAGGCAGTGCTATCAGCAGTCATCCTTTGTAGGATTTGTTGGAGTGAGAGATTTGCATCCTTCGGGGGGCGATGCGGGGGGATAGCTTCCAGCTCCATCTGTACACAAACAGCCCCTCCCCCAAGCCTCCCGCAGGAAGTGGCCGGGAAATGGCAGCTGTGCGTTTGCTGCTGCGTCTCTTGTTGTTTTGAAATGTCCATTTTAATCAGATTTGGTTTCATTTTCTGAGGCCTTCAGGCAAGCTTGGATCCTGCCAACCATGTGGTCTGAGAGTCCTTTCGTTCGACTTTTTTTTTTTTTTTCTTTTTAGTAAACTTAATTTGTCAACTGAAAGTAGTCACTGCGGTTGCCTCACTGATCCCAATCCTCCCTCCAAAGCATCTCTGTCTCCTTGTCTGGCTTTTTTTCTCCTGAGCTAGAGGTCATAGAAAATCAGACTCACTCATTCACCAGCAGGGCTACACTTTCAGTACAAGTGATGCAAATTCCCTGAGTGTAAAGAGCAGCCAGGAAGACTTGGGATCTTTTGTGGCATGAGAGTGGCTTTTGGGGATCTTGATTTATATGTGTATATGAATATTAAATATATTCTTACATATGACAGTTGCTGTATTGCAGACCACTTGAGCAAGCGAGCTTGTGAAGAAGTTAATTCTGAGATGTGGAAGAAGAGGAGGGAAGAGGGAAGATTTAAATGAGTGGGATTTGTGTGTTGGGGTAGGACTGATTTGCAGAGTGAGGGTGGTGGGCTTGTTCCTCAGTGGTAATTCTAGCCTAAGAAAAAGTCCCTGTTGGAAGCCTGCTAGTTAACATAGGGGATGGTTTACCTTCTGCAGAAACAATTCATTAGGGGAGTGAGTTATCATATGACTTACACCTCAGTTCATAAAAGACATATTCTCTCTTATTACCATTCATGGAGAGTGGTAACCTTTATGCAAAGTCATGTGTCTATGCAAAGATTTTTTCTTTCTCCCACCTGATAATCCCAGGAGATTTTTATTGCAGTGTACAGTGATGGACTCTGTACTATGCCCCCAGGCACTTAGTTAGACCCTGGGTTTGGTTTGAGGTGAGTTGGCCACGGGATTTTATGTTTTGAGAGATGGAAGTATTGAGATCATTTGAACTACCCTGAAGATGGCTTAAGCCTAACATTTAAATAATCTTTTCAGTATTTTCCACCTGAATTGTAGATTCTTAGATTAAAGGTCCAGGATAGGACCTGGTAGACATATATGATTATGTGACCGCGGCATCATCACTGTTAGGATAGCAGCACTGCTCTTTTTCCTGGCTGTTGGAGTTGATATTCTGGAAACAGTAAAAACAAGTTCAGTGTCACTGTCCTTTTTCTTGCCCCTCTGCTTGACTGGTTGGCTCCTTTGAGTTGCTTTCTGACAGGGTTGACTTGACACTGATTTTTAAGTTCCCCTTTCTTCAACCTTTGTTTACCTAGATTGGGGCCTGACAGAATAGTAAATTGATTTTCCATGTTGGAAATTAAAACAGTGAAGGAAGGAGAAAGACTACTCCTGTTTCTTTGGACTCTTTAAGAGAAGTTGATTTTTGAGATAGCTATGGCTTCATTCGATACATGATTGATCGGAAAGCTGGATGAAGTAAAGCTTTCATGGCCTTTTTGTAAAATGGATGTATTTTTCTCTCAGAAGTGGATTTCTGAATATTGACTTTTTTTTTTTTTTTTAAAGCCTCTCTGTAGAGGAGAAAATTTGAGGTGTAGAGAGAACTATGTGGGCCAACCTTAGAGTCAGTCAGAAATCTAGAATGCCCTGCGAGGCTCATCTTGCAGTCTTGTGGTTCTGGAATTGGGTGTTGCCAAGGGAGAAGCAAAGGTTGTTAGGGTTACTGTGTCTTGCTCCTGTTGACCTTTTTTCTCACCTCTGAAGAGGTCTGCTATATTCTTTTACTAAAATAGTTAAAATAGTGTAGAAGTTATTCCAATAACTGGAATGCTGCTCAGTCTTGTGTGAGATGTGTACACTGAGGCAGTAATGCCAGAAATTTTATTTCCTATGACATAGAGTGACTTATAAAACTCTTGAGGATTTTGTGGGGCAAGTAATCTTCTGGATTTGTTTCTTAGGATATGAATGTTCTCATATAGCTCATAGCCCAAGATTATACTTTCTCAGCATTGTTGCACATGGGTCAGAGGGACCGTTTTTCACCACCTTGTTTTTCATAATTCTGCTTTATAAAATTATAAATTTATAAAACCTGCCTCACTAAACGGGGTCTTTACCCTGCCTTCTCAGCTCAGTTTGTTGGTTGTTTTTTTTTTTTTTTTTTTTTGAGGAGGGTAATATATTTTTGAAGAAAGGGGTGAAGTCTAACTGTTAGAGCTGAAATTGAGAAACAGAGCTTGAAAGGGAAATAACCTTGTTATAGCCTCTGGAGTGTAGCTTTTAATGTCCTTCAATTTTAAAGGCATTTCCAGTTCTCTGGTGAAGTGACCAGAGCAGAGGCAGAAAACCTAGCCTAGATTGTTGGTATGTGGTTCCTTTATTCAGTCACCAAATATTTTAAAAGCTGCTATATACCTTGAGTGTTCAGTTCAATCATGCTTTCCTGTTTCTAGGCCTTATTTTCTGCATGAGACATCTGTCTAAAATATGTCAAGATTTGGGGCCTTTCTTCCCTCTAGAAGAGTTACCTCTATGAACAATGAAACTGAATTTTTTGTGTTCCTACTATTTTCTGAGAATGGTAGGAGCAAAAAACCATATTCTGTATTGGATGAGTAAGTTGATAGTGACAGAAAAGAGATTTATTCATTCATTTGCTTAATCTACAGGTTCAACAAATACTTCCTTTCATTTTTTTATGTACTCAGCACTGAATTAAGTGCTGGAGATATAATGGTGGAGCTAGTACCTGGTTGACGCTGTAGAGCCTACATGTGTGCTCAGTCGTTCAGTCTTGTCTGATTCTTTGTGAGCCCATGGACCGTAGCCCGCTGGGCTCTTCAAGTTCATGGAGTTTTCCATGCATTACTGGAGTGGGTTGCCATTTCCTACTCCAGGGGATCTTCCCAACCCAGAGGTTGAACCCATGACAAACTCTTGAACTGGCAGGTGGATTCTTTACAACTGCGCCACCTGGGCCCCCTAGAACCTACAAGTATAGAAGAAATAAGAACAGAGAACAATCATCTTTGTGTTCTGTGCAGCTTGGACATGGCAGTTGTCTTTGAATAGCTTTCCTTAGTATAATAATCTTCCTTCTTTCATCATCTTCCTTCTGCCTCGCTGTCCTGACTAGGAAAGGGAGGTTAAGGAAAAGACATTATGAGAGAATGAGCCTCAGTCAGTATGGCTATAGTCTGAGTCAGCGTTCCAAGGGAAGTCAGTTACCAGTGCTGTCTAAATGGGCTATCCTGACAGGAGAATAAGGCATGTTGATTTTGTGGCTTGACACTTGGAACTCTGTTGGTGGAGGAAGACAGCCTAGCTAGGGAAGGGGTTTTTAGATTTGAAAGGCAAGGCATCCTTGTTTGCAGCATCAGGCACTGGGAATAGTGAGAACTTTTGGATCTTCCCCAGAGAATAGGATAAGAATGGGAAATGAGGCCACTTTTGTATTATAGCAGAGTTTTTCAACCTTGAGCAGGAGCCAAGTAATCCTTTGTTGTGGTAGGTTGTCTTGTGTATTACATGCTCATTAGGAGCATCCCCAATGTCGATTTCTTAGATAACAGTAGCATACACCTTTCTATATAACTAAATGTCCCCTGGTTGGGAACCACTGTATTAGAATATGGTGGGTGAATCCAGAGATGTTCAGTGTTCAGAAATATCATAACATGCACCATTACAAATCTAAAATGTAGTAATATGATTTATTTACTATACTGCAAGATTTACATTCACCGTTTAGTAAAGACAGGTGTTTGAAATCTCTTCCTAGGCCCCCATATTAGAAATCTCTGTGGAATGTTAGCATTCTGTATGGGAAGAAGGAAGCAAGAAGCTGCAGGCATTGCTCAGGGGTCCAGCTGGATGGTGTCGATGATGTGTCTTGTTTGCGGGTAGGTAGCCTCAGGGGTCTGAGTGTTGGTGTTGGTCAGGGCACCTGCAACAGTGTTGAAGTTTGCAATGTTTCAGTACTTTGTGCATTGTCAGCCTTTTTCTGTTAAAGCCGTGTCACAGGTCCACAGAGTAGTACCTCTTCAGAGAAAGAGCAGGCTGTTTGGCCATGTGGCAAGAGCTTTACTGCCTCAAGCTTAAGGGGCAGTGTCCCTCCCTTAACTCTTATAAATGAAACTTAAAGGCTCTTAAGAGATCCATTTACATACTACTGGGACTGGGCTGGGTGCTGGCCTGATTGTACTTCCTGGTCAGGAGAGATGTCTACTATTCTGGGGGTTGGGCACTAACTGATTTCCTTTTTTCATTTGGCCATAATCCTGTTAGTTTAGAGGGAGACACTCTCCTTTGCTTTACTGTTCTCATTAGCTCTAGATGGGAAGACATGATTTACCTTCAGGCCTTATCGTGAAAATCATCTTGGGTAGAAAGGTTAAAATAAAATATCTCTGATTTTATTGTTGAGAGGAGCTGCCCACATTTTCTTTGCATTCCTGTACTGTGATGCCATATTTAAGTGACATCTGAAATTAAAAGGTGCTTGCTCCTTGGAAGAAAAGCTATGACAAACCTAGACAGCATATTAAAAAGCAGAGACATCACTTTGCTGACACACAGGTCCATATAGTCAAAGCTCTGGTTTTTCCAGTAGTCGTGTACGGATGTGAGAGTTGGACTGTAAAGAAGGCCGAGCAGCGAAGAATTGATGCTTTTGAATTGTGGTACTGGAGAAGACTCTTAAGAGTCCTTTGGATAGCACAGAGATCAAACCAGTCAATCCTAAAGAAAATCAACCCTGAATATTCATTGGAAGGACTGATGCTGAGGGTGAAGCTCCAAAACTTTGGCCACCTGATGCAAAGAGCCAACTCATTGGAAAGACCCTGATGCTGGGAAAGATTGAAGGCAGAAGGAGAAGCAGGTGACAGAGGATGAGATGGTTGGATGGCATCACCGACTCAATGGACATGAATTTGAACAAACTCTGGGAGATAGTGAAGGACAGGGAAGCCTGCCATGCTGCAGTCCATGGGGTTGCAAAGAGTTGGACACGATTGCACGACTGAACATATACAGTGAGTCTGGCTGGGAGGATCATTCCTGCTTTTGTAGTATCTCTCATAGTAGTAAAATAGTAATGGTTTTAAAGTAACTTGTCAAGGTCACACAGCTAGTGGTAGTAGAGCTGGAATTAGTACCCAGAGCCCACTGTTGTTCCACTGATCTCACGGCACAGCACAGAGTATTTTATGTTTCTAGGAAGCTTCTTATAAATGAAGTGACTGTGGTACTGGTGACCCCTCAGTAGAGGCTACTGGGAAACAGATCTCAGGCACTAGATAACTTCTCATCCCTTTTACTTATCTGATTTCTGTAAGGCATCCATTTATGCTGTTGCTGCTGCTGCTGCTGCTAAGTCGCTTCTGTCGTGTCCAACCTTGTGCGACCTCATAGATGGCAGCCCACTAGGCTCCTCTGTCCCTGGGATTCTCCAGGCAAGGACACTGGAGTGGGTTCCCATTTCCTTCTCCAGTGCATGCATGCATGCTAAGTCACTGCAGTCCTGTCTGACTCTGTGCAACCCTATGGACAGCAGCCCACCAGGCTCCTTTGTCCACAGGATTCTCTAGGGAAGAATACTGGAGTGGGTTGGCATTTCTTTCTTCCCGTTCATGCTTATTAGTATATAATTGGTGAGACAGGAAATGGTATACTGTCCCAGACTAGCAGAGATGAAAAAGCCACTAGTTTCCTCATGGATTCAAACAGAAAAAGGACAACTAACTATGGCCTGTCATTGAGTGGGAGAATATAGTCCAGCGGATATAGGAGAGAAGATGTGTGTCTCACACACCCCAGCAGATATGTGGCTGTGGAGAAGTGGAGATCAGATGAGACTGGCTCTCATCTAATTATCAAGCATAGCATTTCTAGACTTGTGTAATGAATTACTGAATATCCTCTCTGTGATGTAAGTTTGCTTATAGCTTTGCTTAGTATTATTTTGGCTGTACTGCCTGGCTTGAGGGATCTTAGTTCCCCGACCAGGGATTGAACCCAGGCCCCAGTAGTGAAAGTGCCGAGTCCTAACCAGTAGACCACCAGGGAATTCCCTATGATGTACGCTTTCCCAGGTGGCTCAGAACCTGCCTGCCAGTGCAGGAGATGTGGGTTTGATCCCTGGGAAAATCCCTGGAGAAGGAAATGATAATCTAGTCCAGTATTTCTGCCTGGGAAATCCCCTGAACAGAGGCGCCTGGTGCGCTGTAGTCTATGGGATCGACAATCCATGGGGTCCGAAAGAGTTGGACATGACTTAGTGACTGAGCACGCATGCAACCTAGGGGATAGAGGATGAACTTTTCTTCCTTAATGTCTTTCATTTCGGAAGGATCACTATTCACAATGCTTATTTATCAGACCGTTAGTGCTGAGGAGTGGCCTTTAACTATAGGGAAATCTTCTGTAGAGACCCAGTTTCTTCATTGATGCCTAGCAAGTTTGGATCTGCTGCTTATTTTAGAATGAAGATAGGAAATCCTGTATGGAAAATAAGTTTATCCTAAAAACTTTTCCTCCCTTAAATTGACCAAATACAGAGTGGCTTTTATTTTTCAAATTCTAGTTAAAATTGATGAAGGTGGAGACAATTACGGTATTAAGCATGGAAAACCTTATAGCTATCATACCATAGGCTATACTGGGTTTTTGTTTCATGCTCAGGTTCTTAGGTTCACTTAATGGTGGCCAGTTTGCATTATCTAGCATGTTCAAGAATATGATTCTTACAAACCTTGGGCAGTGGTCTTATATATTCTTAACTAATTTATTCATTGTTTATAAAGCTTTACTTCTAGTTATTTTATTTTATTTTTTTAAGAAGTTACTAAAAAAAAAAAAAAAACCACCTCACCTAGGGGACTTCCTCTGTGCTCCCAGATTTGATCCCTAATCAGGGAACTAGATCCCACATGCACAACTGAATAAAAACAAAACAAAAAATGTAACCTAGGACTTCCCAGGTGGTGCAGTGGATAAGATTCTGTCTGCCAGTGCAGAGGACATGGGTTCAATCCTGGTCCAGGAAGATTCCACATGCTGCAGAGCAACTAAGCCCGAATGCCACAATTACTGAAATCTGCATACTCTAGGGCCTGCAACAAAGAGTAGCCCCCACTCTCTGCAACTAGGGAAAGCCTTCTCGCACCAACGAAGACCCAGCACAGCCATAAATAAATAAAATTATATATTAAAAAAAACCCACATAACCTAGGTCTGCTTATTATTTCATCTTGGGAGCTTGATAAATCTTTCTATCTGAATTCTTCTGTCCTTCTTCAAAATGTAGTAACCAGAGGAGTTGCTTTTTCTGTATCACAACAGATCATGTCTCTCACATGTCCAATTAGTATATGCTAAGAATCTGATTGATGTGTCAGACTTTGCCAATAATCCTAGCTTCTGTTTCCTTTCTTTTTCTCTTTGCTCTATCAAAGGTAAATTTATTCTTTAAAAAAAAATTTTTTTTTTTTTAAATTTTTATAAAGATTTATTTATTTTTGGCTACACTGGGTCTTAGCTGCCACACACTGACTTTGTTCAGTTGCAGCAAGCGGGGCTAGTCGTTGTAGTGTGTGGGCTTCTCACTGTGGTGGCTGCTCTTGTGGAGCACAGACTCTGGGGCGGTCACGCTCAGTAGTTGTGGGGCACGGGCCAAGTTGCTCCACTGCATGTGGGTTCTTCCTAGACCAGGGACCAAACCAATGTCCCCTGCATTGGCAGGCAGATCCTTAACCACTAGGCCACCAGGGAAGCTCCTCAAAATACTTTTATTTATTTATTTATTTTTGGCTGTGCTGGGTCTTTGTTGCTGCGAGGGCTTTTCTGTAGTTTTGTACAGAGGGGGCTACTCTAGTTGCAGTGTGCGGGCTTCTCATTTTGGTGCACAGGCTCTAGGGTTCGTGGGTTTCAGTAATTTTGGCTCCCTGGCTCCAGAGCACAGGCTCAATAGTTGTGGCGCATGAGCTTAGTTGCTGTGTGGCATGTGAGTTCTTCCTGGACCAGGGATCGAACCCATCTCTCCTACAGTGACAGGTGGGTTCTTTACCACTGAGCCACCAGGGAAGCGCCAAAGATAAATTTATTCTGATCATCATTCCTACTAGTATATCACCTCATATTCAGTAGAGGGTAAAGAACTTTTTAACCATATTTCTCCCCAATGAGCCACTGCATTTTACAGTTTAAGTACCTAGCAGTTCTCTCAGTGACCCTTTACATTTAAGCCACAAAACCAAAACATAGGGAAGTAGTCATAACAAAATACTGTTCTTTAGGGCACTCTTATTTAATCAGTTTTCCAGCTCTGACACTTTTCAGAGCTATGTTCTTGAGAGCGTAGGATTTCCCATGAAAAAGGAGTAGAAGTGTTACTTGATGATTTGAGTTTTGCCATTATGATCAGCTTTCCTGAAATGTGTGCTTTTCAAATTCCTTTACTCAGGTAACAATACTGTCTTCTGATGTCCGAGGCTATAGATAGGATAACATGAAAATTAACTCAACTATAATAATAAAACATTATATGTATTAAATATACTTTTTCTGCCAACATGTCCATGCTTTTCTGTCAAAAGATGGCTTTGGGAACCTTCTGTAGACCCTGAGAATGGGACTCTGACCTTAACTGAGAGGGAGAAAAAAGGATGGAGAATGTTGAATATTACGATTGAGGGCTAATATCTAACACAGAGGGCTAACCTGGGCTGGGAGTTAAAAGGGTGGAGCTTATACTGGGGAAAGACTCCTCCAGGCAGCTCTTTTGGTTTTTCTCCCTAACTCTTTGTATCCCTACAAGGCTGATATTTAAAAAAAACACTTTCTATAGGGTTATTGCCCAGATTAGGAGTATATTTCCTCTTCCTCTTCTCTTTTTCCTCAAACCCCTTTCTCCCCACCACTCTGCCCTGTCCAGTACTTACATAGGAGAAGGGTAAGTAAAGTAGCTGGAAGGGTGGGGGCATTCCTTTTAGAATATTTCAGGTGACATAACCTTGTTTAACCGCCAGTATTTTTTTCCCCTTTCTCTCCCCTCCTACAGAAATGGAGGCAAACGACCATTTTAACTTTACTGGCCTTCCCCCTGCACCTGCTGCCTCAGGACTGAAACCCTCTCCCTCCTCAGGGGAGGGGCTCTACACTAACGGGTCTCCCATGAACTTCCCCCAGCAAGGGAAAAGTGAGTGTGAGAGCCATGTGGCCTGGGAGGGAGTGGGCTTCATTTCTTTAGAGTAGATTGATGGGATCAGTGGGCTCGCCTCTGGGTTGGCTATTTCACAACAGCTCTCTTTTATGTCAGGTGGGAAGGGAGGAAATGAATCCTCAGAACTCCAGCTGCTGGAGAGAAATCAAGCTTCTTAGAGCAAGTTCTAGGGGGTTTTAGAAGAAACACTGTTAGTTTTAAGGTTGGAAGAGATTAGAAAAATATACTGGCCTTTTCATATTAGCTTGTTCTTCTGTTAGCCCTGTTCCCTGGCTACTGCCCCAAAGTGGTGAGGTGGCTACTGCTTCTGATAACCAGGTTGCACTCGTGAGAAAGAGATAAAAGGCCAGTCCTCTGAGAAACTGTTTTTAGAGGTTGGAGTAGCCACCCCAGGACTGGAGGTAGAGGGGTTGGGTGAGGATTGGGATTTGTCTGCCTTTTACTTTGTGCAGCGGAGAAGAGGGCAGATGCTTGAGTGCCTGTGCCACTTCCTGTCCTTGTGGATAGAAGAGAGGGACAGTGAGAGTTTTAAGTTTACCTACTTCCCCAGAGAGAAACATCTGTAATTCCAGACGGAAGTGCTGCTGCCAGGATCAGGTCTTTCCCTGGATTTGGCTTATCAGTTGCTCTCTGCAGTGGCTCTGCCAAGTACCTCTCTATTCTTGCCTTGGTTTCAGTCAGGTACTTTATGCTTAGAAGCAGGGGGAGCTCAAATGCTTCCCTCCTTCCTTGCAGCAGAAAAATACTGCCCCAGGCTTATGCTTAACCACCACTCCCTCCTGACTTCAAGAGGGTTGCAGATAGATAGAAACTCCCTCACACCCCCACCTCCCCTGAAGCTTCCTTAGTATTTTGGTTTCTTTTATTTGATTGCCCTCCAGTCCAGAGGCTGCCATGGGTGTTAAAGGTGAAGTCTGCAGTACTGGTCATGCAGAGATTCCCCTCGGTGCCTATTACCCTGTGGGGTACAGTGCCTGTGGGGAAGGGCCAAGTCCAGTCTCTTCTGAGCTGGGATCTTGCTGCTGTGGTGACTGCAGATTCTATTCTTAGCCCAGCACAAAGTGCTGGATCTGCATGTGCCAGTGAGGTGGAGGCTGTCCCTTCTGGTGCCACCGTGGGGCCAAACAGGCACTGGGAAAGGCAGGGGGGCGGGGGAAGGGAAATGGGGAATTCAGTCATGCCACTCCAAGGGAAGAATTCCTCCAGGGAACGAGGGTGGGGAAGAATACAAGTCACTGTAGAGATTCTGCAAACAGTTTCATTTAGAAAAGAAAAAAAAAATTAAAAAGCCCTGAGTGTCAGCAGCAGCCATCTCCCTTCTGGTCGTTTCTGTAGTAGGCTGGGAGAGTTCCCCAACCCCCTACTCAGCAGCCTCAGCCGCAGTTGCTAAGCTTAACATCCAGGATCATCTGGGTTTGGTGTTCCCTGGAGACCAAAAAAAAACTGTAAATATAGTAGAGGGGGAATCCCGCACCCCTTCATCTTTACTTTTTCTAGTCAGTGCTATTCCTTTAGTAGAATTGGTATTGTTACTTGCATACATATCTGAAACTGACCCTTTTCCCTCCTTCTCTGCCAGGTTTGAATGGGGATGTGAATGTTAATGGCTTATCTACTGTATCTCACACTACTACTTCAGGGATTTTGAACTCTGCTTCCCACTCCTCCAGCACCTCACACCTCCATCACCCCAACGTGGCCTACGACTGTCTCTGGAACTACTCACAGTACCCATCTGCCAATCCTGGCAACAACCTCAAGGACCCACCCCTTCTCTCCCAGTTCTCGGGGGGACAGTACCCACTCAACGGCATCCTTGGGGGCAGCCGGCAACCTTCATCCCCAAGTCACAACACTAACCTTCGGTCTGGGAGCCAAGAGTTCTGGGCCAACGGTACCCAGAGTCCCATGGGGCTTAACTTCGATTCACAGGAACTCTATGATTCCTTTCCCGACCAGAATTTTGAGGTGATGCCCAATGGACCCCCTAGTTTTTTCACCTCCCCACAGACTTCTCCTATGTTGGGGTCCAGCATCCAGACCTTTGCACCCTCCCAGGAGGTGAGGAGTGGTGTCCATCCTGGTGCGGCAGCAGAAAAGGCACTGACTTCCGCTGTGACAGAGAATGGTGCTGGCTTAGTGGGCAGCCTGGAGCTGGAGGAAGAGCAGCCAGGTATACTCATGTGGGCCCATGAGCTGGGTGGGAGAGGGAAAATGGGGCTGTGGGGGGCAGTGGCTTTTTGAGGTGAGGAAAACTTGTCTTTCCAGCTCTCTGCAGTGGAGGCTGATTTGCATGTTGGTGATTAGCAGAGCCAAGTGGCTGGTGTTTTTGTGGCAGCAGCACCAGCTCGAGAGTGGGAGTGCAAATTATTTCAAGCTCATGCAGAGCTGCTGGCCTGGAGAGGGCAGGTGGGCGAGCCCGAAACAGCCCCAACAGACACCCTGCATCAATAAAGGCTTCTTCTAAGATATAGGAAGGGGTTGGAGCATCAGCAAGAGGCAAAGAGGCCAATTTGATTTGACTGTGGCAGAGCCAGACTAGCTGCTAAAGTGGGCTGAGCCCTAAGTAGTGATTGGCACACGAAGGAGGGAAGGAACAGGCAGAGCATGCCATTGCTTGTCTACTCAGTCTCCTTTCTTTTTTGTTGTTCTTAGCATTGGTACATGTGCAGTCTCTCTCATCTTTTCCCTCAGAATATAATTTGCTATGATTCCAAGTACAAGGGATGACCACCCTGTAAAGTCATAGGATGTTTTCTCTAACACCTGTTCCCACTGGATGGGGGAAAATAGCTGAAAACACGATGGGTTCTTGTCTCAGACCCTACTCTTCTTTTCCCTTTTTATCTGCTGTAAGATCTTACTCACACATCTTTGTTTAATCAAAGTTCTTGATATTTTCGGTACCCAACATAGAACTGGCACCCATAAATGTTGAAAGAATGATCATCCGTCCCTCTAGCAAAGATTGCCTACTATAGCTGACTGAACCCATTGAAGGCACTGACTTTGACTTTTGCCCTCTCCTGGGGTATCCTAGAACTAAAGATGTGTGGCTACAACGGCTCCGTCCCTTCTGTGGAATCATTACACCAGGAGGTCTCAGTCTTGGTCCCTGATCCCACAGTGAGCTGCTTAGATGATCCTTCACATCTTCCTGATCAACTGGAAGACACTCCAATCCTCAGTGAAGTCTCTCTTGAGCCCTTCAACACTCTGGCACCGGGTAGGCTTGGAGATTGACTCCCTTCAGCATATCCATGCAGAGGGTAACTGACTTATACCACCTAGAAGAGATAGTAAGCCAGGGAAAGTATTTGGGAATTTGGGCCTCTGGGGCCCCCAGATGATCCTGGCGGGTCACAGTTTCATGCCACTGGCTTGACTGCGCCAGTTGCTCTCTGAGCTGAATTGGTTCATTTCCCACATTCTTTCCCAGTGTTCCTTTTGGCCAGGAGCCCTGGATAGGGACTTCTTACAACACAGTTGGGCTATTTGGGTTCTCACTAACTGGAAGGAAAACATTACCTTTTACCACACTGTTTTATGATAGATACTAGAATTTTGTGTTGGTCTGTGGGTTAATAGAACCATTGCCTTTCCTTCCCTAATACTAGAAAGAACCTTCACCCTGTAGGAAGTAGAATTGGATATATTCACACTAATATTTCTTAAATCTCACTTCCTGATTTTCTACCCCTGAAGAGCCAGTGAGTGGAGGACTCTACGGTATAGATGACACGGAGCTGATGGGTGCAGAGGACAAGCTGCCTCTGGAGGACAGCCCTGTGATATCTGCCCTTGATTGCCCTTCCCTCAATAATGCCACTGCCTTCAGTCTCCTGGCAGATGACAGTCAAACTTCAGCCTCTATTTTTGCCAGCCCCACCTCTCCACCTGTCCTTGGGGAGTCTGTTCTGCAAGGTGAGTGAGGAAAGCTAGACCAAGTCCTTGACCTAGGAAAAGGTGAAAGTATAGGCCTTAGGGCTGGGAGATCTATGAGAACACTTTGCTGGGAGCTGAGGGCCATGGGATGGTGTATGGTGAGACTGAAAAAAAGGCATTCTGACTTCTCTGTGCCCAAAGAACTTGTGGGTAAGACTTGGAGTTTGCGGGAGAAAGGAACCAGAGGCCTTTATTGGCTCCAGGTGAAAGGTATTCACACAGGGACAGCAGCAGCAGTTTTGCCCTTTAACCTTCATGAATGATAGGGGAGGACAGCCAGAGGCTATTTCTCTTTTTCCTATCCTAGGGGAAAGCCCTTGAAGTAACCTTGCTTAACTTAGTCCATGTTTGTCTGAGTAGATTCTCTTATTTTATAGGGTCATTTTTCCTTTATCCATCCTGTCCCTTTGGATTCTAGATAATAGCTTTGACCTGAATAATGGTAGTGATGCCGAACAGGAAGAAATGGAGGCTCAGGCTTCAGACTTCCCACCTCTGACCCAGCCAGCCCCTGACCAGTCATCCAGTATTCAGCTACATCCAGCAGCCTCGCCAGCAGTCTCACCAACAGCCTCCTCAGCAATCTCCCTGGCAGTGTCTCCAGCAGCCTCTCCAGAAATTTCCCCAGCCATCTCCCCAGAAGCCTTCCCAGTGGTCTCTCCAGCTTCCTCAGCAGCACTCCCACCAGTCTCCTCAGAAGTCTCCTTGACAGCCTCCCCAGTGACCTCCCCAAAAGCCTCCCCTGCCGCTTCCCCGGCAGCTGTCTTCCCGACAGTCTCCCCAGCAGACAAGGATATCAGCAGCGTCCCTGAAACAACTGCTGGCCTGGAAGACACCACTGCAGGAGTCCCTCCCTCTGGTGGCGGTGAGTCTCTAGACTCTGTTCCACCCGACTGGTTCCAGGGAAACCTGTCTGTCTCCTGTGGCATTTAGCCCCTCCTCACTGACCTGTTGTTTCAGTATTTTGCTTGACCTCTTAACTTGGGTATCCCTATCTTCCTCCCCCCAGGTGATGTCCTGAGGAGACGTATTGCTACCCCAGAAGAAGTTCGTCTTCCCCTCCAACATGGGTAAATGCTCTAATTTATTACATGCATTGACCTTTGACACATTTAATGAATGATTCTAGGAAGGAGGGAAGGGAGCTCTCATCTGAGGTGGGGAGGAATGGACTGGACAAGAATAGGTTAAAGGATAGTTATCTGCAATGATAATGTTTCTGGGCATGAGATTCTTAGGCTTTCTTTTTTCCTTTGTCACCGTCTTCCTTCCCTCACCCATTCTTTCCTCATTTTGTGGCTACTTAGTTTTTTCCTCGAGGGGCTAGTGCTGTTATCTTTTCCAAATTCAGCTGGCGGGTCTGGGATTCAGGTGTCCAGTTGACTTAATTTGTCCTATATGTTTGGAGAAGGAATAGCAGTGAATGGGGAGTGGCTTCATCCCCATGAATCGGGATTTTTTTTTTTAATGCACTCTAAAGGCAGGAACAGTATGTGACCAGAACGAACAAGCCAGCTAACACCAAGGGCTTTGTAGGAATAACTGCCTTCCTGATCTTCCCCACCCCCGCCCCTCTAGGCTACTTGTGGTCACCAAGTCTGAGTTCTGCTTTAAGTTTTGAGAGAAAGATAAGGCTTAGTCTTAGAATAATCTGTTGCTCAGAACACAGAGTTCCTTACTAAACCCTGGCCTCTACGGAGTCATTTCATGGCGTCGGCAGTGAGTTTGTTGTTCTGCTTGCCTCCCTACCCTCTGTCATTTCTGCCTTTATTCTCTTCGGTCTATATTCTCTTTGCTGGAAGCCCAGTAATTTGTCCTGAATGGCATTAGGGAGGGGGTTTCTGACTGCTTCTCTCGCTGACTTTGGAAGTGGGTGGGTGGAGGTCTTTCTGGGTTGTGCAATGTGGTGTGTTGCTTTCTCCTGAGCCACTGAGGGGCTTGAGGCTCAGGCCTGCCTTCTGGCCAAGCTTGTATCTCAGAAAAAGTGAAAGTGAAGTCGCTCACAAAGTGTCTGACTCTTTGCCACCCTATGGACGTAGCCTACCAGGCTCCTCTGTCCATGAGATTTTCCAGGCAAGATTACTGGAGTGGGTTGCCATTTCCTTCTCCAGAGATCTTTCTGACCCAGGGATTAAACCTGGGTCTCTGGCACTGTAGGTAGACGCTTTACCGTCTGAGCCACCAGGGAAGTCTTGTGCCTCTGCATCTACATGCAGTTCTAGTGAGATAGGTGTGGGGAGGGCCATCTGCTTAGTAGGGTTGGCTTCTGGGTGGCTTAAGAGTGGGTAGGGGTGTGACCTGGCGGCAGGGCCCGTGTGCTTCTCTGGCAGATGGCGGAGAGAGGTGCGCATCAAGAAGGGCAGCCACCGATGGCAGGGGGAGACCTGGTATTACGGCCCTTGTGGGAAGAGGATGAAACAGTTCCCGGAAGTGATCAAGGTAATGGAGCTTTTGTGGACTCTTGTAGGAAAGCACAGACTCCTTTTTTGGGCCCAGTGGCAACAGGCTGGCATTGTCTGCTCTGGGGCTTGTTCTGCTTGTGTTGTTGCTGGCCAAAGGGCATGGTAGGACTGTAACTTCACTGACGCCACTTTACCTCCTCCTTGTAGTACCTGAGCCGCAACGTGGTACACAACGTCCGTCGGGAGCATTTCAGCTTCAGTCCCCGTATGCCTGTTGGTGATTTCTTTGAAGAGAGAGACACACCAGAGGTGCACACCCAAGGGTTAAATATACTTTTTTAAATATGAGGAGGGGTTGGTGGACAAGCTGCAGCTTCCTCATGGGGTTTGGAGATTTTCAGACATCAGATGGTTCAGAGGTTCTGGTGGTTTGCATGAACTTCAGTTGTAACAATGTCTTCCTTCTTACCTCAGGGCTTGCAGTGGGTACAGCTCTCAGCAGAGGAGATCCCATCCAGGATTCAGGCAATTACTGGGAAACGGGGCCGACCTCGAAATACTGAGAAGGCCAAGACCAAGGAAGTCCCCAAGGTGAAACGGGGCCGAGGTCGGCCACCCAAGGTCAAAATCACTGAGCTGTTGAATAAGACAGACACCCGCCTCCTAAAGAAACTGGAGGCCCAAGGTACTGTGATGTTTCTTGGGAATTCTGCTCACTCTCTGAGGTATCTGAAATGTTGATGAATTGATTAATGCCTGGGTTTCCCAGGAGTGTGACTGACATCTGGATGGAATGAATCTGAATTACCTTCCCCTCTCTGGAAAGCAGCATCAGGGTCCTAGCACTTTTGTGTTCTTTTTTTTTAACTTTATTTTGCTTTACAATACTGTATTGGTTTTGCCATACATTGACATGAATCAGCCACGGGTGTATGTGAGTTCCCAATCCTGAACCCTCCTCCCACTTCCCACCCCATATCATCTCTCTGGATCATCCCCATGCACCAGCCCCAAGCATCCTGTATCCTGTATCGAACATAGACTGGCAATTCGTTTCTTACACGATAGTATACATGTTTCATTGCTATTCTCCCAAATCATCCCACCCTCTCCCTCTCCCTCAGAGTCCAAAAGTCCGTTCTATACATCTGTGTCTCTCTCTTTTTTTTTTTTTTAAACAACCAGTTCCTTTCTTGAGTTTCTCTTTAGTGGAGCCTTGTGCCGGGAGGTGGGGGTGGTATCCCAGAAATAATTATGAGAGGAGAGTGCTTTCATGTCCTTTCTTACCATCTTTTAGCTTCTTACTTATCTTACTGGTCTTGCTTGTCTTGTGTAAACACTCATTTGCCACCATCATAGAGGTTCAGAATTCACATCTGAATCCAAAAGATAATTGGTACTGTTTTAGTGGGGTGGATAGGTAGGAAATGTCTATAATTTTTCAGTAAATATTGCACTTACCCTTATATAGTATGAAGAATGTGAAAGAATTTGGAATCAGGTATCTCTTATTCAGAATTCCAGCTCTGCCAGATTCTGACTGTATGACCTGGAGCAAGTAAAGCCTCATAGTGGTTCATCTGCAGATAGTATCTAAACTTAGAGGGTTGCTGCACGGATGTAGTAGTGGTGGATGCCAGAATAGGATAGGTACTATCATATCAAAAACATCAGTTCTAAAACACTGTTGTCTGCAGAATCACATCTCAATATCATCTTCCAAAGGAGAAGAAATTCAGGTATTTTAATGGAGCAAGACATAGGAGCTGAACATAGGCAATAACTATGTCAGATTTGATAGTGTTCTACTAAAGTGTCCATTATCTGGGCCCTTCCTTTCTGGCACATTCTTTCTTAATTGGTGCTTCCAACTCAGGACCACCTGCTTTCTCTGGCAGTTTTTCTGCTTCCTTTCTTAGTTCTAAAATCAACCTGTCAGGCAGCCTGGGAGAGGGACAGTCTCTAAGGCTACTCTGCTGTTCTGGCCTCCAGGACCCTTTCTAAAGCAGTCTAAGTTCCAGAGGCTGGTGCTTCTGGGCACGAGATGCCATTTGTGTTACCTCCATAGGAGGTTCCTCTCGTACATTTTTTTCTCCCAGCATTTTATGTATACTTTAAAAAAAAAAAAAACAGGCATCTGGTTTCTTCATGGAGCTGTTTGGAGGCCACCTTTGTGATAGGCATGTGCTGGTCTGGATGCTAGAGATGGGTCTGCCTGCCTCGCTCTTCATTTTTCTTTTTGCTCTCACAGAAACACTGAATGAGGAGGATAAAGCAAAGATGTGTAAAATCAAGAAGAAGATAAAGCAGAAGGTGCAGCGGGGAGAGTGTCAGACTACTAACCAAGGGCAGGTGAGGGACATCAGCAAGATTCCACAGTAGGTTAACTTCTCCTACAGCTGCTCTGTCTTCTTTTCCATCTCCCACGCCTGCCACCTGCCATTTAGAGAATTTGGCTTGTTCAAAAATAATGTGGGCATCTCCAGGGTGAAAGAATTGATCCATTGCCAACCCCTCATCCCATGTCTCAGCTCTTCTCCCCAGCATCCTTGTTTGTTTTTGAATCCTAGCCCAAGCAGTGATGCTTTCAGAGTTTGAGGAGAAATGACTTCCTTTATGGTTTACAGGCCAAAAACAAGAGGAAACAAGAGACCAAGAGCTTAAAGCAGAAGGAAGCCAAGAAGAAATCCAAGGTAGGTGCATATATGCACAGGCGTAACTTTGAAGTCACCAAACTGATTTTGCAGGATATGTGAGTTGGTTATGTGTTATAGTCATGTTTCTGGGTGTAAGGTGGGGAGGAGGGGACCAGGGAAGGGTGGTGATGTCAATCTTCACGGCACTCTTGATTCCTCTCTCCCTTGGGTGGGTAGGCTGAGAAGGAGAAGGTAAAAACAAAGCAGGAAAAACTGAAGGAAAAAGTCAAGAGGGAGAAGAAGGAGAAGGTAAAAGTGAAGGAAAAGGAGGAAGTGGCCAAGACCAAGCCAACGGGTAAAGCAGATAAAGTGCTGGCCACACAGAGGCGCTTGGAGGAGCGGCAGAGGCAGCAGATGATCTTGGAGGAGATGAAGAAGCCCACAGAGGACATGTGTCTGACTGACCACCAGGTAGTGAGGGGAGAAGAGCAGGTCCTGGAGGGGCCACCCATGAAGACACTTCTGTTACAGGAGGAACCTCCTAGATATCCAGACTGTTGCCTTCCCGTGTGTTTGACAGAACACCTACCACTTTTATCCCTACAGCCGCTGCCTGACTTCTCACGCATCCCTGGTCTGATCCTGCCTAGTGGGGCCTTCTCAGACTGCTTGACCATTGTGGAGTTCCTGCACAGCTTCGGCAAGGTGCTGGGCTTTGACCCTGCCAAAGATGTCCCTAGTCTGGGGGTCCTGCAGGAGGGGCTCCTGTGTCAAGGCGACAGCTTGGGCGAGGTGCAGGATCTCCTGGTGCGACTCCTGAAAGCGGCCCTCTGTGACCCTGGCCTGCCCTCCTATTGTCAGGTGAGGGCCTTTCCTGGGCTCAGGGGCTTGGGGTCTGTGCTTTTCTCAGCTTTGCTTTCTCTTTTGAGTTGAACACATGAAAGCCCCTTCCAAAGTGATCAGGACAAGTCAAGGGAGATATACAAATGGTCCCCAAATAAGCATGGTTTGACTTACAATTTTTCGACTTTACAGTGGTTCAAGAGTGATAGGTCTTCAGTAGAGGTACTTAAGGTTTTGATTTTGATCTTTTCCTGGACTGGAGAAATGCAATAGTACACTCTCATGGTGCTGGGCAGCGAGTCAGCCGTGTATGTCACTTTTGCAGCCACTCTGTTCCTCACTTTCAATACAGTATGCAGTAGATTGTGTGAGATATTCAGCATTTTATTATTATTAAGTGGATTTGTGTTAAATGATTTTGCCTTCCTCTAGGCTAATTTAAATGTTCTGGGCATGTTTAAAGTAGGGTTGGCTAAGCTGTCATGTTCTGTAGATTAGGTGTTATTAAATGCATTTTCAACTTACAATATTTTCAGTTTATGATGGATTTTTTGGGACATGATCCCATCATAAATTGAGGAAGATAGGCATACTACATGCTATCCCTTGTAATTTACTGCCTTTTTTCTTAGGTTACTTCTCATTGCTTTATGATTTTAGGTCCTGATTCTCCATTACTCTCTTCAGGGACAAGTGGAGGAAGATCTGCAGTTTCTTCCTATTTTTGTTTTCTTCTATTTTTTATTTTTCTTTCTGACCTCCCTCTGCTTATTTTATTCATTTTCCTTTAATATACTTCTTTTCTTTTGTACCTGTCCTTTTTCTTCTCTCATCTTACCCTAGCAACTTTCCTTCTTAACTTTTTCTATCTTAACCCCACAGTTCTCTCCTATTTTCCTATTCCAGATTGACTTGAATTGCTCCTCTTTCTCTCTTAACTCCTATTATGTTCTTCTCCAAACAGTCCTTAAAGATCTTGGGGGAGAAGGTGTCCGAGATCCCACTAACAAGAGACAATGTGTCTGAGATCCTGCGCTGCTTCCTCATGGCATATGGAGTGGAGCCAGCCCTCTGTGACAGCCTGCGCACCCAGCCTTTTCAGGCCCAGCCACCCCAACAGAAGGCTGCTGTTCTGGCCTTCCTTGTGCATGAGCTCAATGGCTCCACCCTCATCATCAAGTGAGGGGCTGGGCGGGGGATGGTTATTATGTGCCTTGGTCAGACTGGGATAGGGGAGGGGTTTAGCCATCTAGAAATCCTGGGTGATTTGTGTCTACCGCCATGCTCTGGGCATGCTCGTATGACCTGGGACTGAATCTAATTTTCCTTCCCGGGCAAGCCCAAGCCTTACTCTGCCATTCATCCAGTCTAGGTTCTAGGATGAAACTCCTTTTACCCTTGAACTTCCTTTCTTTTGTGTGTGTGTGTTGCCACTTCTCCCTCAAAATACTGTTCCCTGTTTCCCTGCAGTGAGATTGACAAGACTCTAGAGAGTATGTCCAGCTACAGGAAAAACAAGTGGATTGTTGAAGGCCGGCTGCGGAGGTAAGGACAGGACAGAGGAGAGAAGGGGGCAGGGTGAAGCACGCCCAGGGCTTGTGTTTGGAACTTGGTGTCCTTAGCCCCTCTCCTGGGGTTGAGACCGGTCCAGGGCCCGGGACGGCTTAGATTCAAGGTGTTCCTTTTGTGGCGGTATCATGTTCCTCACCACAGTTTCCCTTAAACTGTGTGTGTCAAGATTGAAAACTGCTCTGGCCAAGCGAACGGGGCGACCTGAGGTAGAACTGCAGGGGCCAGAGGAAGGCCTGGGGCGGAGGCGCAGTTCTCGGATCATGGAGGAGACCAGTGGCATGGAAGAGGAGGAAGAGGAGGAGACTGCAGCTGCTGTCCATGGCCGTAGGGGTCGAAGGGATGGAGAGGTACTAGCCCAGACCAAGGAAAGTGGGAGGTGGAAAGCATTCTTTCTTTCTCTTGAATCTGATGATTCCCTTTTTCTCGGTGTCTACTTGTTTCTTCTCCAGGTTGATATCACAGCATCTAGCATCCCAGAGCTAGAGCGCCAAATAGAAAAACTGAGCAAGGTATTGTGCTTCCAGCCTCCCGGGAGCTGGAGATAGGGACTGGGTGGGAATTGGTTACCTTATGAGTTGGGCCTAGATGGTATCAATTTTATAGGGAAGCTGAGAGCCATGCCCTTCTCCCATATACTGGACGAAGTCATCACTGTCACCCTGGAAGTGTGTTTTTCATTCATCTTCCTTTTCCACTGCCTACCCAGCGTCAGCTCTTCTTTCGAAAAAAGCTGCTTCACTCATCCCAGATGCTTCGAGCAGTCTCCTTGGGTCAGGACCGCTACAGACGCCGCTACTGGGTGTTGCCCTACTTGACTGGTATCTTTGTGGAAGGAACAGAGGGAAGCTTAGGTAGGTGTGTTGTAGGACCCTGGTTTGAGTCCCAGCTCACAAAAGTTAAGCAATTCCTTTTCCTCTACCTAGCATCTTGGGCTTTTTTGATTGTATGACAATCAGTTTAGCATACTGTGGTTAGGAGCACAGGCTCTGGAGTAAGACTGCCTACCTTCTGCTCTGCCATTTACCAGCGATATGCTTCAGTTTTCATTTGCGAGATGGAATTAATAATAAAATGTATATGTCATAGGGCTATTGAGGGGATTAAAGTAACTTAATAGAATAATAATTTAGAATAATGTGTAACATAGCTGGTTCTCAATAAATGTTAGCTTATGTTTATGCTGATGATAATTACTTGGGAACATAGTTTTTCTTTTGCAGATACTATGCTGGTTGCCATATAAGCATTTTCCAGTGCAGTCTCAAAAAGTGGGGGATTAAGTCCAAGAGAAAAAGAAAGTATATGTCCTGTGTTTGTACACCCTCTTTCTTTCCCATTATATATCAGTGTGTCTTATGCTCTTCCCTTTGCTTTACAGTTCCTGAGGATGTGATAAAACAGGAAACTGACTCCTTAAAAGTGGCAACCCATTCAACAACCAGCCCAGCCTCCTTCTCTCTGAAGAGGGAGTTAGCTGGCTCCAGCACCTCTGCCAGTTCTCCTGCCCGGGCCCGAGGCCGACCTCGGAAAACTAAGCCTGGCTCTGTGCAACCTAGGCACTTGAAATCTCATTCCAAGGGTCAAGGTTCAGAAGAGCCTCAGACCCAGCTTCAGCCTGAGACTCAGTCCCATCCTCAGCTTCAGGCTCATGCCCAGCCCCAGCTTCAGTCCCATCCTCACACTCATAATGGGTTCCTGGAGCCAGAAGGCTCCCCACTGTCTCTGGGTCAGAGCCAGCATGACCTCAGCCAGTCAGCCTTCCTGTCTTGGCTGAGCCAGACTCAGAACCATGGCTCCCTGCTGAGCAGCTCAGTCCTCACGCCTGATAGCAGTCCCGGAAAACTGGACCCAGCCCCATCACATGCCCCGGAGGAGCCAGAACCTGACGAGACAGAAGCCAGCCCTGATTCTCAAGCTCCCTGGTTTAATTTCTCAGCCCAGATGCCCTGCAATGCTGCCCCTACACCACCCCCTGCAGTTTCTGAGGACCAGCCCACTCTTTCCCCTCAGCTACCTGCTTCTTCCAAGCCAGTAAGTAGCCAGAAATAGTGCTATGCACTTACATTCATCTGGCCATAGGCTAGGTTGCCTGGCTGTGGGCTGTTGCCATGGTTGGGGGGAAGGGATGAGGCCACTGGAGTCCTGTCAGCATGAAAACAGCCCCATCATCTTATGTTTCATCTCATTCATAGGTGAGTAGAGCCAGCGCTGCCAACTCCTATTCTCCAGGGCCATTCTCTTCCACTCCTTTGCTGGGCATGGCTCATAAAAGGCGAGCAGGAGATCCTGGAGAAACACCACAGAGCCCCACAGGGCAAGGACAGCCAAAACGGAGAGGGAGACCTCCCAGTAAGTTCTTCAAACAGATGGAGCAGCGTTACCTGACCCAGCTGACAGCCCAGCCTGTCCCCCCTGGTGAGTGACCTTGGGATGGGATCGGATGAGTATAGGTAGGAGTGGCATCAGATATGGACCACGTAGTTCCCACTGCCCATGTTACACAGATAAACTGTTCACAGAGATGCGCTCTGGCTGGTGGTGGATCCGAGATCCTGAGACATTGGATGCCACGCTCAAGGCCCTGCACCCCCGAGGCATCCGAGAGAAAGCACTTCACAAACACCTAAACAAGCACAGGGACTTCTTACAGGAAGTCTGCCTACGGCCCTCAACAGGTAAAATAAATACTTAACCAACCTGAGCTGAGGAGCCCAGGTCAATTTTGAGCTGCTGCTGTGGATCGTGAACAGCCTGATGGGCTTTTTCCTCTGCCTTCTGTCTTCTCAGACCCCATCTTTGAGCCCAGTCAGCTACCTGCCTTTGAAGAAGGGATCGTGAGCTGGACCCCCAAAGAGAAGACATATGAGACAGACCTGGCTGTCCTTCAGTGGGTGGAGGAGCTGGAACAGCGGGTGATCCTGTCTGATCTGCAGATTCGGGTACCCTGGGCTGGCACTGGGTAGGGGGTTGTTGAGGAGAGGGTATTAATCTCTTGTACCCTGTTAGGAAAAACCTAGGGTTCCCATTTTGCAAAGTGACCTCCCATGACCCTACATGGGTCACATCTTTTTCTGTGCTTAATGTCCTTTTATAATGAGTTTTATTTCTCTCTCCCACCTGCAGGGCTGGACATGTCCCAGCCCAGACTCTACTCGTGAAGACTTGGCCTACTGTGAGCACCTAGCTGATTCCCAGGAGGATATCACCTGGCGGGGTCGAGGCAAGGAAGGTCTGGCACCCCAGCGTAAAGCTACCAACCCCCTGGACCTGGCGGTGATGCGGCTCGCTGCCCTGGAGCGGAATGTGGAGCGGCGGTACCTGCGGGAGCCGCTGTGGCCAGCTCATGAGGCTGTGCTGGAGAAGGCCCTGCTCGGCGCGCCCAGTGGTGCCCCACAGTGCGCACCCGCAGAGATGTGAGTGCCCACCCTCCAGTTCTTGGTCTTGGGGAGAAGGAATCAATGTAATAAATCCTACTCCTCATCCCCAAATCACCACTTTCTCCCATCAGATCGTACGAGATCACCCCTCGAGTTCGGGCCTGGCGCCAAACGCTTGAGCGATGCCGGAGCGCAGCCCAAGTCTGCTTGTGCCTGGGCCAACTGGAGAGGTCCATTGCCTGGGAGAAGTCTGTCAATAAAGTGGTGAGAAGCCTGGGGAGCTGAAGAGATGGCAGCTGGGATGGGTGGGGTGAGTGGCAGGCAGAGAGGCTTGAGGGCTCACCCTAACTCCTCACAACCCTGGTCCAGACCTGCCTAGTCTGCCGGAAGGGTGACAATGATGAGTTTCTTCTACTTTGTGATGGGTGTGACCGTGGCTGCCATATTTACTGCCTTCGGCCCAAGATGGAGGCTGTCCCGGAAGGAGACTGGTTCTGTGCTGTCTGTCTGGCCCAGGTATGTCTTCTGCTCTCTCATCCCACTCCCGAGCAAGTCAGGTTTTCTTTCTCATCCCATTTACCACCAGTCTTAAAAACATCATTCTTCCCATGCCTTCCATCTCTCCTGGGAAAAGGTTCCAGATGATGTGCTGGGAGACCTGGGTTCCGGTCCTTTTTTGCACAAGTCACTTAAATTCTACCACTTTACTTGCTTTCCTTGTAAAATGGGAGTGATTATGCTTTCCTTTTTCACATAACCCAAAAGGGTGAGTAATAAATTCACAGACTGACTTATGCATGAAAGTATTTTGAAACCTCAGTCAAACTCAGACAAGTAGTACTGTGCTAAGTCACTTTAGTTGTGTCTGACTCTTTTGCAACCCTGTGGACTATAGCCTGCCAGGCTCCTCTGTCCATGGGATTCTCCAGGCAAGAATACTGGAGTGGGTTGCCATGCCCTCCTCCAGGGCATCTTCCTGACCCAGAGATCAAACCCACGTCTCCTGCATTGGCAGGCGAGTTCTTTACCACTTGTTCCACTGGGAGGCTCCCAGACAAGTAGGGATTGTGATAAAGTAGAGAGCAAGCAGAGTACGTATTTCCAGCTGTGGCTGATCTCACCTTTTTCTTATTCTCAGCAGGTAGAAGGAGAATTGACTCAGAAATCTGGTTTCCCAAAACGAGGCCAGAAGCGGAAAAGCAGTTATGTGCTGACCTTCCCAGAGGGTGACAACCGCCGCCGCCGGCTGCTACCAAGGGGCCGAGAGAGCCCAGCAGTGCCCCGGTACTCAGAGGAAGGGCTGTCCCCCTCGAAGCGGCGGCGTGTCTCCATGCGGAACCATCACAGTGATCTCACGTTCTGCGAGTGAGTTGAGTGAATTCTGGGGACAACCGGCTCTACGTTTTCCAGAGTAGAGAGCTAGGAGGGGTCCGTGGTTTGCTTCCTGATAGTGTATCATCACTGTCTGTTTCATAATAGGATTATCTTGATGGAGATGGAGTCCCATGATGCAGCTTGGCCTTTCCTGGAGCCTGTGAACCCACGATTGGTGAGTGGGTACCGGCGGATCATCAAAAACCCTATGGATTTTTCCACCATGCGGGAGCGACTGCTCCGGGGAGGGTAAGTAGACATCATTGACTCTCTTGGCTCTTCTGTTATTGCCATGCTGGTACCCCGGCTGACAGCTCTGTCTCCACCCCTGCCCAGGTATACCAGCTCAGAGGAGTTTGCGGCTGATGCACTCCTGGTCTTTGACAATTGCCAGACTTTCAATGAAGATGACTCTGAAGTGGGCAAGGCTGGACACATCATGCGCCGCTTCTTTGAGAGCCGCTGGGAGGAGTTTTATCAGGGAAAACAGGCCAATCTGTGAGGCATGGGAGCTGGGGAGTCACCTTGTGGCACTGCTCCCTGCTCTCCACACAAACCCTGCCATTCTCACCTGCTGATGCTGCCCTGGGTCCATACTCAAGTCAGAGGGAGAACCCTGATTTTTGACCTTGCCCTTGGCAGCACCCTACGTCTTCTTATCCTTACACCCTTTCTCCCTTTCCTCCTCTTGTTCCTCAGATAAGAGGGGCAGAGATGAGGTCCTTCTGGACTGAAAGCCAAAAAAGAAAAAATAATTTTTCCTGTTTTATTTCCTAATTAAATAGGAGGAGGAAAGAAGCCCCTACTTCCTCCTCCCAGCTTCCTCACCTTCCTTGTACGTGCCCCAGCATTCTGGGGCTATTTAACAATAGCAATAGTTCTAGTGAATGTGTGAAACCGAGAAACACTCTGTACTGTGTGTGGACCCGCAGTGACGGCCAGTAAAGTGGACTTAACTCCCAAGTGTGTCGAGCCGGACACCGGGCCCTGAACATGCTGCTTCCATGTTCAGTCCCTCCCCTGCTTCTCACTTTCTCTCTCTCTCTCTCCCCTCTCCCTTTCAGATTTGTCTCTCATCCAATAATGTAAAACTATGTGTACGGGTTCCTCCCTTCTCTTCCCCCAAATCTTTTTTCCCTTCAAAGGAAAAAGAAGTTCAGAGGTCCCTGTCTTTCTCTCTGTCCTCATCTTCCTGCCAATAGCTAGCCCCTCTATAATGTTGGATACTCCTCAAATGCTGAGTTTCTAGCCTTTTCTGAAACTCGGTAAACTGGGGAGAGGGCAGGGAGGCACCCTGGACCCTGGGCCTTCCAGCCTCCTTCCCCACCTCTTACCCAAACCTCCCTCTTGGGAACTCCTCAGGGACAACTACTGCTGAGTTCGGGCACACCCCAAGATGGAGGCCAGGTAGCAATCGACTGGCCTGAGAGAGAGAGAGGTGTGTGTGGGTGTGTGTGTGTGTGTGAGAGAGGATGTGACTGTGCCCCTGTTTTTGGTGGCATCCATTCAGTTCCCCCCCCCCCCAAGTATCTGTTTCCCATTGTTTCAAACCATTGAAACACCTTTCTCATTGTTTTAAACTATCACTTTGTCTTTGGGAAACCACAGGAACAGTTTTTCTGGGTCAAAGCTGTGTCTCTTCCCTCTCTCCCAGTCATTTCTGTTCCAGCCTCTTCAAACTGTGCAATCTTCTAGCAGGAACAGCTTCTCCTTTCAGTAGCTCTGAGTCCTAAGCTTTTGCAGGGAGAGGGGTAGAACTGGACCTTTCCCTAATCCCATGAGCTTCTGTGGGTTTAGTTGTGCTCTCCTTCCCTTATCCACTTTGTATCCTGGGACCCCTTCCCTAGGAGCAGAGACCCCAGAGCACGAGTAAGTAGGGAGGAGAGGCTCTGGGTCCACCACTGCCCTACATGTGACTATGCCCAAGTTCAGCCCCAACATGTGAGAGGAAAGCTGCTAACTCCCAGCTATAGCCATGGGCCCCTGGCCCCCTGCTTTCCTGCTCAGCAGAGCCCCTCCCATCAGAGATTACGGGTACTTGCACTGGGGAGGTGGCTGCTGGCTGGCCCAAGCAGAGAGCTGAGGCATCCAAGAAATGTGCCATTGGTGGGAGAGGGGTGCCGGGTGAGGGGAGCATTCCTGTACTTTTAGCAGCACTGAATAGCCACTGAAGGGGGTGGGGGCAGTGTAGGTCCTGGGGCAACCCCTTTCTTTCTTTATGCCCCTACTCCCCCATAGCCTATTTCTAAAGTCGCCTTTTCTGTCAGATAAACCTCAGAACTTTTAATTTTATTTGAGATTTTTTTTTTTTGCTTTTAAATAAGAGGTGGATTGAAGAATATTTGAATTGACTTTATATTATGCATAAATATTTATATTTTATCTAAATAACTGCTCTGTAACAAACTTTGTGTTAGTCAAGCATTTGGAACTGTTATAGTTGGGGGCTCTTCTTTTTCCCCACGGCAGTTTTCCCCAGTATAAAATGGTCTAGATTAATTTTACTGTTGGAGGTTAGATGGACGGGGGAGTGAAGTTTCAATTGTTCCTGCTATGTGTTCCTCTCCCAGCTCCATCTCTTTCCCTAGGGACCAGGCACTCTGAAGGTGGGGTGGAGTCCTAGCCTCAGTTTGGAGTGGGGGTTGATGGGGGGTGGGGACAGGGCATGATCAAAGGGGCCGTTTCTCACTTTTCTTTCCTCATCTTCACTGCCCCTTGAGCTAGGTGGATTTTCTCTTCTTGACGAGAGTATTTGATAGGGAAGGCAAGTTTTAAAAGTAAATAAAACCCACCCCTGCCCCTCTGTTTCCCTTCTCCCATCAGTCTGGTAACAGGAAGAAACCACACCATCAACACCAACAAATTTCCACGTTCCTTTTACAACAAAAGGGACTTGACTTTTTATATAACCAAATGTGGTGTTTTAGTGACTTTTTGATAATGTACAGTTTTTTGTGAATTTAAATTTATTTCTTTCTATATTTTTAGGACCAATCTCATTTTTAATAAGGTAAAAAAAGGAAAAAAAAGTCTAGAGATAAAAAAAAAAACTCCTGTTTTTGCCATGTGATGTTCCACAAGTGCAGCTGTAGAAAAGTGCTTGTCAGTTGAATAAAAACCACATTTGATAGAGACTCAAAAGACTCCGTGTATTTATCTTCCTTCAACATAGGTTCTTGTAATTGCCTAAAGGGGAGAACTGGGTGGTGTCAGGGTGAGTATATGACTGGTTTGATGGGGAAGACAGCAGGCAAGAGAGCAGTGTGCCCCTGTGTCAACAGTTCTCTCTAAACCTCCAGGCTTGGTCCTTCCTTTTCCAGGAGGCGTCCAAGGCAGAATTTCTGTTTCTGTGAATGGAACAGGTGCTTCTGGCCGAGGTGCTGTAACAAAGGATTGAAGTGTGCCGAGTTCCTACATTGTGGGGCATGGCCTTGGCTTTCTAAGGCTGCCACCTCTGTTCCTGATGCAGGAAAAGTATGTGTTCATCACCAGCTTCCCACCCATGGATAAGACACCACGAGGTAGACGTTTGTGTTTTATTTCACAAGTTGAAATAAGAGAAAGTTCTACCAAATTATAGGGAAGAAACATGAAAATACCAAGGGTCAGAAAAATCAGAATGGGTAGCACTGGCACAAACATGACAAGAGTGTAAAATTAGAAACCTCTGGATAAAGAAAAACTGTACAAAATGTGTTTTGAGGATAATTAAACTTATTTCCTGTCCAAGGTGGTAAGTGCATGCAGGAGTGCACTCGCCACCCCTGTATGTGTTGGGGGATGCAGATCCCAGTACATGTTGTGAGACTTTTTACAAGCTGGGAAAGCTTATCACACTGAAGGCTAGAAGTTTTGTTTTGGTGACCCTCTAACTGGAATAGGAGGAGAAGGAATACCTCTGTTTTCAGCCCTATAAAAACCTCAGATGGCCGCTTTTGTACATGCTTACCTTCTCAGCCAGTGGCAGCCACTGGCAAACTTAATCAAGTTATAAGCTCTGCTCCAATGCTGGTGTTCCTGGGGGTGGCTCCCAATCATTACCTAATATCCTAAGCAGTCATCATTTGGCCTACCACAGCAATATCTAACTGAAGAGTTCACACTATACTAGGGTGATAAATGAGGTAAAAATCTCAAAGACATTCGAGAAATAGAAATAACGAATTCTTGCATTTGATCGTGAGCCCTTTCTAGCCCCCCATTTTCTAAACCTCGTGAAGGGAAGGACAGTAAAGGAAGGAAACACGTGTAAACCAGGTGCTTGTGCCCGTGTTGAATTGTGGAACTGTGAGGTAGATCTGTAACAAGGACAAGGAAGTTGTGGGCTATACCCAGGAGAGCAGAGGTTCGTTTGAAATGGAAGTGGACAGGCCAAGGAGAAGCAGCAGTGGTAGAGTGAGAGGGCACCTACCTCTCTGATTACTAGTCTCGTGGGGAGCACCTCTAGGGAGGTGCCGCAGAACTCAGCAAAGAGGAGAAGGGCGATAGAGCTCACAGGCCTGGCTCAGCTGTTGAAGGAAGACCCTCCTACAAAAGGAAAGGGTAAAAGCTGAGTGAAGGCGAGATCTGCTAATGCCTGGAAGGAGTTAAAAGCAGGTAGCACAGAAATGGCATAGTTTAGGAGGGAGTCAGGCTGGGGTTAATGTGGCAAGGCACAAGGTTAGACCTAGCCCTTACAGACTGGCTGTCATACCACCCTCTTTGAAGTTGGTCTATCAGAGCCTGGGGACAAGTTTAGACCTGATCTCGGACCCAAGTTTACTGCCCTAGGCCAAGAAGGTCGAGGTAACCTGCTAATAAGTGCAATGCTGCTGCTCTCCCAGAAGGGGGGGCACGTGCACCAAAGAACTTTTTTTTTTTTTTTAGATGTTTACACTCCATTCCAGCAAGCCCTCTCACTGCACCTTTGTGGAGCAAAAGAACAACCCACAAGTAGGCGCCCCAAACGGCATACACTGAAGCAGCAGGGGATAAGCAATGCAAGCACCAAGGGGCTAAATGAACTCACTGATCAGTAAGTCAGGAAAAGAAGAATGGAACTGGGCTGAGGTGGCCTGATCCTGGGAGGGTCAGTAAAGCAACAAAGTCTAGTCCTCACACTCAGTGCAGGTAATGTCCCCCTACTACCCCATCTATTCCTGACAAGGGGTATTTATTTACTGTTCAGAGCCACTAGGCTTCCTAGTCCTAGACAGCTCTTCCAATCCTTTGGTTAAAAATACTCTAAAAATCACATCTCTCCCCACCGTCATTTCTACATCTTCCCTAACCTCGACCCACACCCTCCTCCAAAAAGCCTTGGGTCTGAGTATCTAGAGTGAGACAGGAGCAGTAATAATATTGGCATGAGGTGGGATAGGCAGGCACTAAGCCTAATAAATGATTATATCATCTGAGAAAGTGATTCTAGTATGTTCTATTTGACTGAAAAGAGAAAAATACAAAGTAGTAAAATATTTTAAGAATGTTACGAGCACTGCAATGATCAAGGGTGAGATGTGAAGTACAGGTGGAGCATGACCTGGACTTCATGAAGACAGGACTCAGAAAACACGAGCATAGCTTAACGAGCCCAGCCCAAGGCTATGAGCCTGCAGACGCCCCTACAATCCCTCAGCAGCACCACTGCCACCAAGGGGCCATTTTGAGAGAAAAACTGGCCCTCATTCCTTCTCTCCTTTTTCCACTCACCCATGTTATGAACTATCAGAAAAGAACAATTAGGGGGAAAGTATCATGAGTGTAACCCAAAAGGGTCTAAACAAAATTCCACGATGCCATTAACCACTACAAAAATAACTTCAGGCTCTCACTCCCTCAGTTCCCATGCCCAAACCTGCCCAAACCAGAAATGTTCATTAATAAAATCCATTAAGCAGATTCACATGAGGAAAACGGACAAAAGGTAACTTCATAATTTTAAAACAAAACAATGCAAAATAAGAGCCATTTAAATACAGAGAAAGTAGAACCAAGAATTCTGAGAGGCAGAGAAGGGGCAGCACTAATGTCAACAGCTTCTGCACATGAAAGGCCCTCCTTTCACTAAACCTCCTAGCAAAGCAAGGTTCCCCCAAACTGCTATTAATTAACTCAACTAGACTCTTCTCATTTTCTTCAAGGCCCCTGAAGAGACCTATGGTGTACTTTTGTGACTAAGGACTAGAGACTCAGAAACAAGCGCTACCTGCCCAGGCAAACCCTCTCAGAAGGTTACTGGGGCTGTTTTACATCAGATAAACCCTTCCTGAGGTTGGAAGTACCCATGAAAAAACTGTGGCAATTTCGTCTTTTGTATTTTCCATCTTACCTATTATCCCCTACTTGCTGTCTGCTGCCTCTACTTCCTCACCCTCAGGATGCACAAGAGGACTCGGGGTGGGGACCATCAGGACTCTCAACTCTGGGATGGGCAAAAGGGAAGGGCGAGCTGGACCCAAGCTCTGTACAACTGACATCACAGCTTCTTCCCGCCCTGGAGCATCTCCTTCCTCTCCCTACAGCCAGCCTACTGAACACCTGTTTCCCCATTCTCCATCATCGGGCTTTCTGTCTGTCTCAGAGACAGACACCTGACCTGGAAGTGAAGGGGAGCAGCACTCTCCTTTCAGTGTAGAAGGGAGTGACTGGGAAGAGAAGGTGCAGGACCGACCTTCCTGGACGATGGGCAAAGGCTTCCTCCGATCTGTCTCCAGGTGCGTAGCCAGGTCTTGCAGAAGGAGGCGGGGTTGAAGAGCAAAACAGCTGTGAAGGACTCCTGACCTTGGGAATACTGAGATAGGATTTGTTGCTCTTTTCTCTCCTAGCTCCCTGCTGTCCTTTTCCAGGAAAATTATTTTTGACATCGTGGTTCCCTGGGAAAGGGGACCAAATGCTCTGGACAGTTAGAAAGAACTTTGTCCTTTCCCACCCCTGCATAGCACACACAAACACAGAGAACAGCCGCCGCCTCGATCCCTCTCAATGTGTGTGTGCACATGGCCTGAACCTTTCAAGGGCAGCCCTTGCTGTATACATCGAGGTGCCAAAGGTCAAAGCCTGGGGAAAATTCAAGAACCTCAGTTCTCTCTCAACTAGTTGCCCGGAGCATCTCTGGGCACTGTGTGTCCAGGGCTGGGAATTTGCCAAGTCCTCTGGTACACAGGCAGGCTTCACACTGTCTTCATCAAGGTTCCCTAACCGTGGCACTACTGACATTTTGAGTCAGAGAATTCTTTGGTTGGGGGAGCCAGGTCTCTCCTGTGCACTACAGGATGTTCAGCAGCATCCCTAGTCTTCAGCCACTAGATGGCAGCAGCACACAGCCTCACGCCCAGACGTGACCATCAAAAAATGTCAAGGCCTCTAGGGGACAAAACCACCTCTCTGAGAATCACTGGTCTAAAGGTGAAGCCGCTGGTGGTCCACGGTGGGGAAGGAACCTGAGTGGATTCAGCAAGGTCACAAATGCAAAGGCTCTGAGCATGGCAACGACATGCTACAGGAAAGAGAGGGGCCAGGAGACCCAGGGCAGAAAAGGTCCTCCTTGAAGCAAAAAGCAGGCATTCCTGAAAAGCTGTAGCTGGAGAAGACATTTTCTCAGAAGGTGTGGTGCTGGCCTCGGCAGTGAGAAGAATTAGAAGTCAGTAGGTCTGTTTCTCTGGAACTTGCCAGGGAAAACCTAGTCTTCATCCCAATTTGGATCAAAGATGGCTACCAAAGGCTGTGGAACTGTCTCCTTAGCCGAGGTCAAGGCTCTGCTTCCGGAAGGGCAGAGGGAGGAAAAGCCGCTTCCACTGCCTGCTTAGTCTCCCTGTTCCTTGCCCCGCCCCTCCAAATTCCATAGGAAATTTCATTCAAAAAAGAAATCACAAAATTAAAAGCTGTAAAGAGGTTAAAGTAAGCAGGTTCTGCTGTATGGAAAAGAGAAAAAGAACAATCTGGATGAGGAAAAGAAGGCATAAAATGTACATGAAGAAGAGGTGGGATGCGTGATCTAAGAGCTTTATAAAACAAAACGTTGAAAGTCTGTGTGTTCTGACACACACCTCCCCACAAAAAAAAAGTCCATTGCTAAACTCAGCAAGAAGGGCCCACGAAGGACTCCATCAGTGTTCTAGCACCACATCTTTTTTTTTAAGAAATAATTTTTTTTTATAAAAAAAAAAAAAAAAGCCTTCCCAAATAAGTCCAACACATCAAAAATGGTTTTTCACAAAGATGAGAAGTTCCAGGCACCATGTCTCTTTGGGGTAGGATAAGAGTATATTGCAGTTAAAAGCAAAACAGCAAACTTTCTTCACAAAAGAAAAGAAGTTTTGTTGATGTCCTTGACTGCAGCACACACAAAAGGTGACAGCCACCACCCCCCCAGGCTCCACCAGGAGTGGAGGAAGAGCAGAAGGCAGGGGTGCAGAGATTTCTTTTTCCAGGCCCAGGCCTGTGAAAACCGATGACCAAGTGTTAGTCCTCAGCTGGGCCCACAGAAGGGCTGTATTCCTGGTCAGCCCTCTGGAGTCTGGAGCATCAGCATCTCCAAGAATTCTTTTATATTCAACAAAGACGGGGAGGGAAACCCTAAAAGAGGCATAAGCCAGAGAGGGTGGGGAGGGGGAGCGACAAGCATGAGAACCAGTCTGATTTCAGGCTGTTAAGCCCACCCCGCCCTCAGTGTGTTTCTTACCATTGTTACTTGTTGAACTGGAAAGAGTAGACGCCATGGTCTGAGGGTGCATCCACCGGCACTTGATTTTGCTGGTTGCCACTCTCCTGTACCACAGGCAAGGCAGGCGAGTCAGCTTGCACATCCTTCCCTCACCTCCCACTGAAGCAGCCTCACTAAGCTGAGTGCCCTCCCCGACCTACCCACTGCCATGCACTCACACAGCATCACTTCCCCAATTTTAGAGCAACCTATCCTCACCCTGGGCTTCCCTGGTGGCTCAGAGGTTAAAGCGTCTGCCTGCAATGCGTGAGACCCCCGTTTGATCCCTGGTTAGGGAAGATCCCCTGGAGAAGGAAATGGCAAGCCACTCCAGTATTCTTGCCTGGAGAATCCCATGGAGGAAGGAGCCTGGTAGGCTACAGTCCATGGGGTTGCAAAGAGTCGGACATGACTGAGCTACTTCACATCCTCATCCCAGGGCACACTGGTCAACACAAGCCAGCACCCTGGGATTAACTGCTGTCTGGCTAAACGAGAGGAAGGGCCTCAATCAAAGGCACTGACTAAGTCTCTCCTTCCTATATTCTTCACACACCCACCAGCTATTTATGAAGATAGAATTGGCATCACTGAGCGAGGAAGATTTTGATCAGTGGAAGACCTGCCTCTGTTCATTTTCCAGTCTTCAACCCCAAGAGACTGTAAGTTCTTACCTCAACTGAAACCCTGGAAGAAGGCACTGGGGTGTACTGGGAGATGTAAGCCCCTTGCATAGCTGCAGCTGTTGGCACATACTGGAATGAGATGCATGGACAGGCTCAGAGCAGTGGTTCTTGGCTACAATTACAACACCTGGGAGCTTTAAAAACTGCAAGTGCCTGAGTTCCCTCTCCAGAGGCTCTAATGTAATTGTGCTTTTTAAAAGCACTTCCGATGACTGAAGTACACTGGCTTACAGAGACTTCTACCTACATGACTGCTTTTCCTCCTCTTTCCCATCTGCTGCTTTTTCTCAACACACTGCCCTCTCTGCTTTAAGCACTCCTCCACAAACCAGAATGCACCTGAGCTTCGAGAAACCTAACAGGCTTCACCCATTCTTCCTATTACTATTCTGATAAGGCTTTCAAGAAATGTGCGTGAACCCCTACTAGATAATACGCAGACAGAAGCACTGATCCTTTAGTTACATGAAGAGAAATCAGTTAAAATGAATGAGTTTCAGAGTAGAAGGCTGTATTCCTTGCTCACAGACTGACACTTTTTCAGTTCATCTCCTTTTCTGAGTGTGTCCTCAATGACAGTGAAGTCATTCCCATCTTTATCCAAGAGTATTTAAACCTAAGAGTCTTACACAGGTGTTCCTTGTGTGGCAGGAGTTTATAAGAGGAATATCCTGCTTTACCGTGCCCGTGCTGCTGAGAGAGAGGTGGCCCAACTGCTGGGTAAGAGGTCCCACCATGGAGGCAGGCTGGAGAGAAATGGGATGGTCCATTCCTGGTGTCAGAACTGAACCCTAGAAGTAGCAACAAAGGGCAAAGTTAGTTGGCAGCATCCTGTGAGGCTGCAGGAAGCAGTGGTTCATGGCTACCAGAAGCACTGCTGACAGACATTTAAAAATCCCGGGAAATGACAGGCAAGCAACCACCTGGCCCTGCAGCAGGAACATGCACTCTGCCTACCAGTCTGGAGGCATCCTTGTCTAAGAATAGTAAACTCAGAATGTAAGGTCAGACACCTGGTCACACAGAAGACTGAGCCAGGACTCACACCTCCTTTCATCACATCCCACTGTTTTCTTTTACATCAAATTGCCGCTTTGGCTTTTGCCCACTTCTGAACACTCACTGAAGGCTGCATGAGGTATGACTGGTGGTGCATCCAAGACGGGTTAGGCACTTGTAGAGGAGATGTCTGAGTTACTCTCTAATGCAAGCAAAAATAAACAAAAATGTTAACTTCCTGGAGACTATTATTTCACCCCATGATCTGATAATTTTCAGCAAAACACAAGTAAGTTTTGGAGTGTGGGGCTTCCCTAGTGGCTCAGTTGGTAAAGAATCTGCCTGCAATGCAGGAGACCTGGTTTGATCCCTGAGTGGGAAAAATCCCCTGGAGAAAGGAATGGCTACCCACTCCAGTGTTCTTGCCGAGAGAATTCTATGGACAGAGGAGCCTGACAGGCTACAGTCCATGGGGCCATAAAGAGTCAGACATGACTGAGTGACTAGCAATTTCAATTTCAGTGCCCCCTTAGAAAATAGAAATATTTAAGAATATTTTAAAAAACAACTCTTACCAAATTCTAACCCAATTTTAAAATGGGCTAAGAATCTGAGTAGATACTTCTCTAAGAAGATACACAAATGGCCAACAAGCACATTCAACAGGCTCAACACCATTAGTCACTGCCGCGCTGTGCTCAGTCACTCAGCTGTGTCAGCTCTTTGCGACCCCATGGACTGTAGCCCACCATGCTCTTCTGTCCCTGGGATTCTCCAGGCAAGAATACCGGAGTGGATTGCCATTACCTCCTCCAAGGGATCTTCCTGACTCAGGAATTGAACCCGCATCTCTTGCACTGTAGGCAAATTCTTTACCGCTGATCCACCAGGGAAGTCCCTAGTCACCAGGGAGATATAAATCAAAGTCACAATGAGATACCACTTCATATCCACTTAGATGGCTACAATTTTAAGAGGAACGAATAACAAATGTTATACACTGCAGGTGAGGATGTAAAATGGTACAGTGACCTTGGAAAACTGTTTGGCAGTTCCTCAAAAAGTTAAACATAGAGTTAATAGGTACTTAGCAATTGTATATACCCTAGAGAAATGAAAACATATGTCCACACAAAAATTGTGCACAGAAGTTCATAGCAGTATTACCCAATAATACTATGAATATTATTATTCATAATGGCCAAAAGGTAGAAACAGCTCACATGACCATCAGCTGATAAACTGACAACAAAATGGGGCGTGTCCATACAATGGAATATGATTCAGTCATGAAAAAGGATTAAGTACCGACACACGCTACACATGAATAAACTCTGAAAATATGCTAAGTGAAAGAAGCCCAGACACAAAAGGCATTTACTATATGCTTCCACTTTGACAGTATGTCCAGAAGAGGCACATCCATAGATACAGAAAGTGTATCAGTAGCTGCCAGGGGCAAAGGTGAAGGAAGAATGTGGAATGGCTGCTAATGGGCACAGAGTTTCTTTCCGAGGTAATGAAAACATTCTGGAATTAGATAACAGTGATGGTTGCATAATCCTATAAATATACACCACTGACTAGCATACTCTAAGAAAGCAGACTTTTTTAGTCTGTAATTTATATCTCAATTTTAAAAGAAAAAAGGCAATGAGAAACTAGAAATGCATCTTGATAAACAAGTAGGTCTATTCCACAAATGTAGGGATTGTTCAAAATCAGAAACTCTACAAATGTAAGTCAAAATTGAAGGAAAAAGTCAGTGTAATATTAGATGCTGAAAAGACATTTTATAAAATCCAACAGCCATTTACTTAAAAAAAAAATTCAGGAAGTAGGGAATTCTCTGGGGGTCCAATGTCTATGGCTCAGAGCTTTCACTGCCATGGCCTGGGTTCAACCCCTGGTTGGGGAACCAAGATTCTGAGAGCCGAGAGTTACAACCAAAAAATAAATTTCAAAAAATATCACAAAGTAAAACAGAGACTAAAAAGAAACTACTTAAGGCTATTTACCAAAAACTTAGCTGCAAGCATTAACCCACATTAAAAACACTGCAATTAGGGTAACCTATTAGGTAGTGGAGTCAAATAAATACAACTGGGATACAACTGGCATAAAATTGAAATGAAAAAAGAGCTATTATTTTGCATCAGTGATATAACTGTATACCTAGAAAACCTAAGAGATTTTAAGTTAAAAAATTACTAATAGTAATAAGAGAATTTGCTAAGTGAGCTGTGAGCTGTATACAAAATAGATGAACATAAATCAATAACCTCTCTTTGGTGTATCAATAAGCACCTAAAGATGATAATAAAAATATAGACCTACATAAACAAAATTAAAATCCTACTGAAGGACATAACAAAGATTTGAGAACATGAAAAGAAATACATCTTAGGTGAAAAGACTGTACCTTTTAAGTAGTCAATTCTCTTAAACAAATATATAGGGATAATGTAATTTCAATTAAAGCCCTCCCTCAGATTTTTAAAAATTAGATAAAATGATCATAAACTTATACAGAATAACAGATGCCCCCTCCCCCAAAAAAACCCAAAGAAAAGTATGAAAAAGAGAGTGGAGAAGGTTTTATCTTATTAAATATTAGAACATACTATGAAAGCCACTGTAATCAAATTAACATATTACTGAAATAGGAACAGATATAATGATCACTGCTGCTGCTGCTGCTGCTAAGTCACTTCAGTCGTGTCCGACTCTGTGTGACCCCATAGAAGGCAGCCCAACAGGCTCCTCTGTCCCTGGGATTCTCCAGGCAAGAATACTGGAGTGGGTTGCCATGCCATCCTCCAGGGGATCTTCCCAACCCATGGATCAAACCCAGGACTCTGGCATTCCAGGCAGGTTTTTTACTGGCTGAGCCACCAGGGAAGCCCGGGAAAAGGATGGATTATTTAATAATTTGGTGCTAGGACAACTGGTGAATACTTTGAAGGGAATACAACAGGACCCCTATCTTATGTCATATACAAACATAAATTCCTGGTAACTATACATTTAAATGTAAAACAAAGAAATAAATCTTGGGGACCACATGAACAATATACAGACTGGGAAGACCTTCTGAATTAGGACAAGAAATTAGAAAGCTATGAGTAAAAAGAAAAAAGCAGACATATTTAACTATATACAAATGTTAAACTTTTGTATATAGCAAAAACTATTGATTCCCAAAGTATGATCTCTGGACCAGCAGCAGAAGCAATACCTGGGAACTTGTTAGAAATACAAATTCTTGCCTCTCACCCTAGACTTGCTGAATCAGAAATTCTAAGTGTGGTGCCCAGTACGTTTAATAAGCTCTCTGACCTAGGTTTAATGACATCAACAACTCGATGGACAGAAGTTTGAGCAAGTTCCGGGAGTTGGTGATGGAGAGGGAAGCCTGGCGTGCTGCAGTCTATGGGGTCACAAAGAGTCGGACATGACTGAGTGACTGAACTGAATAAGCTCCCCAACTGATTCTGATGCACAACTGAAGTTTGAGGACCAAAGTCAGTGGGGAAAAAAAATTTTGGAAAAAAACTTGTAACAAAGATAACATTCAGAAGACTAGCACTTATAATAGCTGTTTTTTTTTTTCTTGGCCAGGCATGCAGGATCTTAGTTCCCTGCCCAGGGACTGAAACTGTGCCCCTGCATTGGGAACTCAGAGTCTTAACCACAGGAACACCAGGGAAATTCCAATAATATTGACAGTTTGTTGTTTTTTTTAAAAGCATGTGATAAAAAACCATAGCTGAACCTGCTTCCTTGCCCAGAAGCAAGGCAGGAGAGAGTCTGACAAGCATATGTGGGTAACTTAGAAATAAATCCCTCCAGCATTCAGAATATCCCACAGGATGAGCGTGCACTGTGGAGGTTTTTTTTTAAACTTGGCTGTGCCAGGTCTTATTTGTGGTGGAATGCTGCAGCATGCAGGAACTTTACTTGTAGCAAGTGGGATCTCGTTCCCCACCCAGGGATAGAACCTTGGCCCCCTGCACTGGAAGCACAAAGTCTTAGCCACTGGACCAACAGAGATGTCCCAATAATATTGGTGGTTCTTATAAGCTGATGGGAAAAGAACAAATAAATAGGAAAATGGGCCAAGTATATGAAGAGTAATCAGGAAAGAACAAATCAAAATATGACCAAAAAATGCTTAAACTCAGCTTCAGTCAGGGAAGTGCAAATTAAAGCAACACTGTACTTTACACCTACCAAGATAGGAAAAGCTTTATAAGAGCAATGCCACCTCTGGCTGGAGGGAAATAGGTACTCTCATATGTTGCCAGTGGAAATATGAACTGGCAGCTTTTGTGGAAAGAAATCTGTAACATCTATAAAGCCAAAAGTCTGTGTATCATTCAACCTTACCACCTCACCCCTTGGGCTCTAGCCCCCAGAAACAAAAGCACTCATCTGTGAGGACACAGGCAAAAGCATGTTTACAGAGCATCATTTGTACCAGAAAAAACTGAAATCCAAAGAATGCCCTTCATGGGGGTCTAGTGAAAGAATTCTGGTATTTATGCGGCATGAACTATAATGTGACTATTTAAAAAGAAATAATTAGAACAGAGCTGCATAGAACCACCTGGAGGGCTTGTTAAATCTCAGGCTGGGAGGACTCATCCCCCAGAGTTCCTCTGGATCTAGGGTGGAGTCCAAGAATTTGTTTCTAAAAATCCCCAGGTAGGGCTGATCCTGCAGGTACGGGGACCACGCTTGGAGAATCACTGGTTTATGTGGGAAAAGTGTAAAAAAGGCATTTAATGTGGCAAATTTTTATAACATAAACAATGACTTCCAAAACCATATATTTATAGGTATATGAAAATGACAAAAAAAAAAAAAAGGTAGAAACTAGCAGGAAACTAACATGGGTTTGCTTGTGGGAATGGTGGACAGAGAGTACAAAGGGTGCTTCTACAACAGCCTGTATGCATGTAAGGGGATCATGTGTTACACTTTTATGTAAAACTGTTTGCATATAATCTGTGTGAAGGAAACAACGGAAAAAACAGCAAGTTGTTTCCAGCCTAAAACACGATGGCAGGGCAAATCTGAGCCCTTTTCTGGGCATGAACGTACCTGATACGACGTCACAGGAGATGGGAGATACGGGGACAGTGCAGACTGAGCGAGCATCCTGTTGGGGGTGATGTTGAAAGGAGCTGGGTAAAACCTGTAGGAAGGGACCACATCAGTAAGGAGTCACAGGAAACTGCAAGGCAAGGGCCCCCACTGACAGATACAGCCATGAACATCAAGGCAAACCACGCGAGGGCCTGGACACACGGCTGTGGCATTTTCAGGCAGGCTGTTTACATACGACACCCTTACCCATTCTGAAGAGCTGTGGTGGGGTCATAGGTCAAAGCCATGCCACCCTAGAAAGAAAGAACAAAGCGCGCACACTGTGAGCGCTTAGGTGAGAACAGGAGCAGGCCCAGAATTTCAAGGCTGGGGAAGCATTTGGTTCAACTGATTAAAAGCCAAGTCTGGACTAGTCCCCACAGTAACTGTTCCAGGGTTTTCCTGCTTGTGCAGGGTGCACAATCCCATTCACACTGAGGAGTGCGTGAAGCAGCCAGCATTGCTCATTTACATACTGGAGCTCTCAAGCCTACCCCAGGAATCAAGCCATGGAAATTTCCATTCCTTCTTTTTTTTTCCTTGGCATCCCCATTCGGCATGCAGGATCTTAGTTCCCTGGCCAGGGATCGAACCCGCCTTGCCTGCAGTGGAAGCAGAGTCCCAACCACTGAACTGCCATGGAAGTCCCATCCATTCCATTTTAATGTCATTAGTACTCTTATCTCCGAGAGGGCCTCTTACCATGTCTCCATTTCTTGGCCAGCCCCGTCCGTTCTGCACAAATTTTCCTTGGTTCTGTCGTTTCTTTGGACCCCCATCAGCAAATTTGCAAAGCAAGGGATCAGATGGGGCTGCCGAGAGAGAAAGCAGACAGGCAGCTGAGTCCCACCTCACTTAGCCCATTCACTCATGCAAAAAGCCTCCAGAATCTTCACAGAAGTCATAACCTGTGGCCTCTCCGCCTGATTCCCAGATGCCTCACCTGGTACTCCAGGGGGTGTCTTAATATATTTTCCATTAAAGTGGGTGATGATGGCTTCACACTTCTCTGTGGACTCCATCCTAAGGAGCACAAGAGGAGTTAGGGTCTAGCTTCTCCAGGATCTATACCCTCCCTACATTTAAAGAGAAAGCTGTTAAGTTCCCAGCCCCACAAATGCTCCAAAAATTGTCAACTACAGAAACAGAGCTTCCTCCACACAAATTCAAGGCATCTTAGAGAAGAAACCCCAGCTTCTGATGAAGGTTTTCTCAACTGGTTCCTCTAGGGAATCCTGAAAGGAATAATGGGGGTCTGCAAGCCATGAATATTCCAAAGAAGACACTGATGGATGGGTCTAGTATTCAGTATTGTGTCTGGGTTCCTAAATAAGGATACAATAAACAGTGGCTGTTACCATTATTTTTTATTACAAAATTCCTAATGGAAACTTTCCTAGGTTTTTTTTGGCTCTGTTTGCATAATCTTACTTTTCAAACTGACCAGGGATTGAACCCAAGTCACAACAATGAAAGGGCTGAGTCCTAACCACTGCACCACCGGAATTTCCCTGTTCCTTCACTGTGATAAAACTGTACAAGCTAAGAATTTGCCAATATTTATTTTTTTGCTCTAGCTATACTTATAAAGGTCTAATTAGCTACCAATAACTTCCTTAAGATTTCATGAGTTGGGGGAGAGAGGCTTATTAGGAGTGTGAGGTAAGCAGATACAAATTACTATATGTAAAACAGATAAACAGTGTCGTACTGTAGAACACAGGAAACTATGCTCAGTATCCTGTAATAAAGTGAAAGTGAAAGTGAAAGTGAAGTCTTCCGACTCTTTGTGACCCCTGGACTGTAGCCTACCAGGCTCCTCTGTCCACGGGATTTTCCAGGCAATAGTACTGAAGTGGATTGCCATTTCCTTCTCCAGGGGATCTTCCCAACCTAGCGATCAAACCCGGGTCTCCCACACTGTAGACAGACGCTTTACCATCTGAGTCACCAGGGAAGTAATAAACCATAATGGAAAGGAATATGAAAAAGACACACGTGTATATGCAAACATATATATGAAAAACACATAAACCACTTTGCTGCACACCTGAAACTAACACCACATTGTAATCCAACTATACTTCAATTATTTTTTAAATGGGGAAAAAAGATTTCATGAGTCTGTAAGAAGAAAGAGTATTAAGACAGGGTTTATGGTGACAGAACAATGTTAGAAGCTACACAGCTAAAGTGTCTTGTTGGGGAAAGAGAAAATGAGTAAGGAATTCGTGGTGCCTGTTCACCACTCACAGGCTCTGTGAGTTAGAACATGCACGAAAGTCCTCCGGACTCATTCCTCATTTCTGCTTCAAATCTCCATCTACCTTACTGTACAGCGCTCAAATGAGATAAGGTGTATTAATGTGTTCTATAAGTTATATGAAGATCTACATAAGACAAGGTACAGTATTTTCCACCTTTTCCACATTTAAAGTAAGTTAGTCTATTTTCTAGGCCAATAACCACTAATAATCTGAACAATCTCCATGTTGGCAGATACTAGAAAAAGACCTTAGATGGAACTTTCTAGTGAAAACCATGCTGAACATTCTAGAGCAAACAGTGTTTAGTTGGGTTACTCCTGCTCTTGAGTCTTTCAAAAGGGTGACAGGCATGTAGGGCTTTAAAAGAATCACTTTCAGGAATTCAACTTCCTCATAAACTCTTTCCTGAAAGGGATGTGTCTGAGGCAGTTCATCACCACTAGTGATCAAGGCTGAGGCCCCTTTCACAACTACTCTGCTCAGTTTACTCCAGACTCATCCCAAAGCTCAACAGGGAGCACAGAGTACTGAGTTACAAGGTGTTTTTTTAAGTTACATGTTTCCAATTCTTCCTTCCCACAAAGCTAAAGGACTCAACAAGCTGTCAATTGACACATTAAAAAAAGTCAATTTTGATGACAGATCACCCTGATTCTTGGCATATAATTCAGAAGGAACTCAAAGAATTCCTATTTTAGCAAAACTCTTTCCATTCCCATTTACTTATTTAGGTGAAGAAGGTTCCTTACCATGAAAACAAAACACAAATAGAAACTGACATTAAATTTTGTCTTGTTATAGCAATAAACAATATTCACTGATGGCTACATGATTTAATTATAAAAATCTAAAAGAAGCATTTCCAATAAAATTTATTTCATATAAAACAATTTTATATCAACATTTTAATATATTTATGTTGTTTGGGGCAACTGTTAACTATTTATAAAGATAATTTCCTTATGGATTAATGTATAATGATTCAGAGCCACAATAAAAAAATTTACATTTTTGTTGCAGAGAAGTATAGCAGAATGATCCATACAAAGACTTTCAACTATAAACATATTTTAAACTTGGAAGAATCAATATAGTGAAAATGAGGATACTACCCAAAGCAATCTACAGATTCAATGCAATCCCTATCAAGCTTCCAGCGGTATTTTTCACAGAGCTAGAACAAATAATTTCACAATTTGTATGGAAATACAAAAAACCTCAAATAGCCAAAGCATTTACCTTGAGAAAGAAGAATGGAACTGGAAGAATCAACCTGCCTGACTTCAGGCTCTATTACAAAGCCACAGTCATCAAGACAGTATGGTACTGGCACAAAGACAGAAATATAGATCAATGGAACAAAACAGAAAGCCCAGAGATAAATCCACACACCTATGGACACCTTATCTTCGACAAAGAAGGCAAGAATATACAATGGATTAAAGACAATCTCTTTAACAAGTGGTGCTGGGAAAACTGGTCAACCACTTGTAAAAGAATGAAACTAGAACACTTTCTAACATCATAAACAGAAATAAACTCAAAGTGGATTAAAGATCTAAATGTAAGACCAGAAACTATAAAACTCCTAGAGGAGAACATAGGCAAAACACTCTCCGACATAAATCACAGCAGGATCCTCTATGACCCACCTCCCAGAATATTGGAAATAAAAGCAAAAATAAACAAATGGGATCTAATTAAAATTAAAAGCTTCTGCACAACAAAGGAAACTATAAGCAACGTGAAAAGACAACCTTCAGAATGGGAGAAAATAATAGCAAATGAAGCAACTGACAAACAACTAATCTCAAAAATATACAAGCAATTCCTGCAGTTCAATTCCAGAAAAATAAACGAGCCAAACAAAAAATGGGCCAAAGAACTAAACAGACATTTCTCCAAAGAAGACATACAGATGGCTAACAAACAAATGAAAAGATGCTCAGCATCACTCATTATCAGAGAAATGCAAATCAAAACCACAATGAGGTGCCATTTCACACCAGTCAGAATGGCTGTGATCCAAAAGTCTACAAGCAATAAATGCTGGAGAGGGTGTGGAGAAAAGGGATCCCTCTTACACTGTTGGTGGGAATGCAAACTAGTACAGCCACCATGAAGAACAGTGTGGAGATTCCTTAAAAAAATGGAAACAGAACTGCCTTATGACCCAGCAATCCCACTGCTGGGCATACACACCGAGGAAACCAGAATTGAAAGAGACACGTGTACCCCAATGTTCATCGCAGCACTGTATATAATAGCCAGGACATGGAAGCAACCTAGGTGTCCATCAGCTGATGAATGGATAAGAAAGCTGTGGTACATATACACAATGGAGTATTACTCAGCCATTAAAAAGAATACATTTGAATCAGTTCTAATGAGGTGGATGAAACTGGAGCCGATTATACAGAGTGAAGTAAGCCAGAAAGAAAAACACCAATACAGTATACTAACACATATACATGGAATTTAGAAAGATGGTAACTATAACTCTGTATGTGAGACAGCAAAAGAGACACAGATGTATAGAACAGTCTTTTGAACTCTGTGGGAGAGGGAGAGGGTGAGATGATTTGGGAGAATGGCATTGAAACATGTATAATATCATATAAGAAACGAATCGCCAGTCTAGGTTCAATGCAAGATACAAGATGCTTGGGGCTGGTGCACTAGGATGACCCAGAGAGATGGTATGGGGAGGAAGATGGGAGGGGGGTTCAGGATTGGGAACATGTGTACATCCGTGGCAGATTCATGTTGATGTATGGCAAAACCAATACAGTATTGTAAAGTAAAATAAAAATAAATAAAAATAAAACATCCCGAAACAAAAAATAAAATAAAAAAGATCAAAAAAATTAAAAAATATTTTAAACTAAAATACAATTCTGTAGGGAAATAAGATGGCAATACAAGATCAAGAGAAAAAGGAATACTGTAAAAATTATTTAAGAGTTATGACTTAAAACAAAGAAATGCCCCATGTATTTCTGAAATGATTTTGTGTATTAAATTGCTACATTTAGATTTCATTTGGATATATTTTAAAATAGTATGACAGTTTTATTTAGACTAGCATAGTCTGAATTATTATTAACATTATGTAAATATTATTAACATAATATTTATAATTTGCTGGAAATTATACTTTGCAAGAATCTAAATGTATGAAGAAAATTTGAAGTTATTAATGTAGAGACATACAAGAGATTTCATGGCTTTTCAAGACTTCAAAGCCATAGTTCCTAAACTGGGCTTTGAGGCACCCTGGGTCACTGTGATGAGCTCACAGAGGCACAGCAAGGGATACTTTAACTTTCTGAAGAAAATACAGCAACACTAATTGGCTACTGATCGTAAAGACTACTAACTCTAGAACAGTTCAATATTTCTACAATCTGGTTTTTCAGTAGTTGCTATGACAAAAGCAAGTACCATAAGAAAACTAACGTATAACAGGAAATGAGGGTGTTCTTGTTCAGTATGATTCCAAGGTTTGAGAAATGTGCAGTGTCTAACAGGCCCACATCCACTGAAAGTATAGTTATTTAAGAATGAGATAAAAATATTTTCTCTTTCAATGTATTTTTCAAATAACTACAAAGTTGTTAAAATATTAAATTTTTTTTGAATGTTTAGACCATTTAGTTACTTGATAAATTAAACTGTTAAGTATTTCTTTTGGTCTAGGGCAAAAAAAATTATTGGGACGAAATGGAGCTTCTGCTTTAAGAGAGTATGGGAACAAAAAAGTTTGATTACAAGCTTTAGAAATTCCCCTTTAGTTATACAAGGGGTCACCAGCAGGTGGCGCCATTGAGATTGAGTAGGCTAGGGAAGAGGTCTTATTCCACGTTCCCAAGGTCTGAACGCTGCAGAGTTAAAGCAGTGTTCTTGGACCACAGTAAATATTAAAAAAGAAAAAAGGACTTTCAGATCACTTAGTCCAGGTCTTTTCAAACTTTTTAGAATGGCATCAGAATCTCCTTTCAAGCAAAATCTTGAAATAAATAAAAACCATTTCCTAAGTGGGCTAGGGAAAGCTGAAGCCCTACAACACCAGTGACACTAAGCTCCAAAGAAGGCGCCCTGGAAAATTCTACAGCTCTAGGAAACAACTTAGAAAGATGGTACCGATGATCCTACCTGCAGGGCAGCAGAGATGACACAGAGGCAGATAAGCCTTTTGGACTCAGTGGGAGGGTGGGATGACTTCAGAGTGGCACTGAAACATACGCCTTGCCGTATGAAAACTAGGTGACCAGTGCTGGTCAGATGCATGAAGCAGGGCACCCAAAGCCGGTGCTCTGGGACAACCTGGGGGGACAGGGTGGGGACGGGGGTGGGAGGGGGGCTCAGGATGGGGGGACACATGTATACCTATGGCTGATTCATGCTGATGTACGGCAAAAACCATCACAACACTGTAACTATCCTCCAATTAAAACAAATTAATTTTTTTTTAAAAAAGAAAATCACCCATCTAAACCTCTGCTTCACCGGGTAACCAAGGCTCATAAAGGTCTGATACCACATGGGCAGTTAGTGATAGAGCTGGATGGAGAATTTAAGGCTCTCAACAGATCTGGAAAGGTAGACCAGATCTTCCATCTAATCCTGCCTATCTTGAAGCCACAAGGGCAAGGGCTCTCCTCTACCACCCACTCCTGAGACCTTGGGCAAATCACTTCATGTTGAGAACTTTGGTTTTCTTTTCCATAAAATAGAGAATTAATATTTATTTCAACAACATTATAAGGAACTATACTCCAATTTTTTAAAAATTAAAAAAACTACATAAGTAAAAACTCAAACTGTATAGTTAAAATTGAATTTCATTGCATTTACTATCAATAAAATTTATTTTTTTAATTAAAAAATATTTATTTCATACAGTAAATGAGATAAGACAGACAGAGGTTCGCTCAGTCGTGTCTCTTTGCAACTCCATAGACTGTAGTCTGACAGGCTCTTCTGTCCATGGAATTCTCCAAGCAAGAAAACTGGAATGGGTTGCCATTCCCTTCTCCAGGGGATCGTCTCAACCCAGGGATTGAACCTGGGTCTCCTGCATTGCAGGCAGATTCTTTACCATGAGTCACTAGGAAAGCCCACATGAGGTAATAGGGTGAGAAATACTCAGGAAACTAAAACAGGATACAGAATTATAATCTTTTATTCTGCTTAGTTCTCGATCAAAGGAACAAAGGCTAGAGTAACAGAAAATAGTGGTGAAAGCATAAAGATTTGAGAGCAAACAGTTTTTTTGAGTATTGTGACCTATAATTAAATGAACTTTTGATTTACTGTCAAGAACTTTTGGCCAGTATTTTGGTCCTGGGGGTAGCAGGACACAGACTTTCTGATGACCTTCTATGTGACATTTTTTATTAACATCATCATTTGCCACTCTTGGCATCCCTCACCTGGCAAAGCCAACCCCTCTGCTGGTCCCACTGGTGTCTCGAAGGATTCTAGTGGAGATAACCTGGCCAAAGGGCTTCAGCATCCCCTCCAGTTCTTGCTCATCCATTGACAGTGGGAGGTTTGAGATGTATAAATTCGTGGGGTCCTGCTCTTGTTGCTATGGAAATAAAAGTGAAAAAATGAATTTCATATCTCTTAACCCTCTCCCAACCTCAGCCATTATTCGCAAAATGACATTTCAGAAAAGAGAGTGGAGGAAGGGATGACTGAACAAAGAGAATCTTAGCAACTATTTTAACACCTAGTCCCACTACCATGGGTTCTGCATTATATATTGGGTCTAGGCCTAAAACCACACAGATCTACTATTTCTAGCACTGTACGAGCCTATAAGACAAGTCACGGACGAAGTTTGGGCTGTCGCTTTAAGAACCAGGCAGGGCAGTACTCCTCTCTCCCAGCCGGCAGCTTGTCCCAGAGGCTGGATTCTCCTGGACTGCCTTCGCTTCCAGGGTTGGATTGTTTTGAGTAATCTCCCTCCCCCCTCTTCCGGCCACAGCAGACTCCTCTTAGTAGCAGGAATGTCTGTACACTTCCTGATGGAGGGCACGCTAGAAGAAGAGAGAAGGGAAGTGGGGGGGCTACACCAAGAGCCAGATGTACAGCGCACGGGGTCACCCCAGAAGTTCCAGTCTCACAGGAAGTCTGAAGTCACTTCAAAGTCAGAGGGGTTTTCTCCAGAAAGAAGAGGTGAGAGAGCACCTCCAGGGGGCAGACTCTGTAAAATGGCAACAACTGCCCAGCGCTGCGCGGTGCTGCTAAGAATTTAAGCAGTCACTCTGCCCTAGACAGCGGGTCAGCTGCAACCTTTCTCCCTCTTCGGCCTCTCCTTTCAGGGCTTCCTTTTCCTTCAACCATTACAGGAAAGGATGGCTGGCAGGCCTGTTGCATCAGCCCCTCTCAGGTACTCACAATGACCTTAAAAAGGAAAGAGGGTAACTCCAGCTAAGAGAAGAGGGAAAAGTCTCTAGCTTTCTAGTAGCCTAAATGAAAAGAAAACTTGCAGACAGATAGGAGAAAGGAAGGGACAGTTTCCTTTCTCTCTGTGGTGTCTACCCCCTGACACCCTACATACCACCCACCCCACCCCTGCCTGTTCCTACAGGAACAGTGCTGGGAGGTGGAAAGCATTGTTCTGAACTTTGGAGTTGCACAACTGGCTGCTTCAGAGAATGTTGCAAAAATACCACAAGCTGTTTGGTAGGAAAGTAGGACCAGGGTGGAGGCAGGGAAACAGCTGGAAGAAGGGAAGAAGCCTCTGGACCCTCTTGCCTGCTTGTAATGCTTGATGAGAGGAAGAGAGATGACGGAGCCACCTGCCATGGGTTCTGAGCACCACCTTCCTCTAGCAGCAGAGGCCCTGCTGTGGGTTCTGAGCACCACCTTCCTCTAGCAGCAGAGGCCCTGCTGTGGGTTCTGAGCACCACTTTCCTCTAGCAGCAGAGGCCCTCAGTGGGGCCCTGGTTGAGACTAGATTTAGTCAAAATGCACTACAGGAAGCCCCTGCCCTTCAACCATGTGGCTCTTAAGTCCTCTGGACACCTTGGAGGCTAACTACCACCTCTCAGAGGAACAGACGTGGGGCAGTACCCTTACCTTGGCCATCTGAGCTTGTACACCACTGGCCTTCAGTGCTGTTACCGCTTTCTGTGCTGCTGAAGGGCTGTCAAAGTCCACAAAGCCATAGCCTGGAACAGGGAAACAGAGTCACTGGGAGGCAGGAGATGGAAGGGAGGTAGGAGGCCCTGGCTTTTCAGGAAACAGAGGAAGAGTTACGACCCACATAATAGAAGTGGCAGGGAGGAAGAGAGCTTAAGAGGTTTAAGGTGGTTTTCCATGGGCTCCCCAAATCCTGTGAGATTTGGTCTACTTTATAGCTAAGAATGCCAAGGGCCATGAGGTCTTTGTAGTATCCTTGCATTCCTCCCTCTCCCCTAAGAAAAACCCAAGGTTTCAAGAACTAGGCTCCTCTAGTAACTCACGGCCCCCTTCTATTTCCAGAAGAACTCCCTCCTCTTTTCTAGCCACATCCCAGAAATGCTAGGCATGTAGGAAATACAGCCTCTCCACTGCAGATAGCCAGCCACCTGCTGGAAGAAGCCCCTCCTCACCCCAGCGTCCAGCCCCTTCCCTCTTTCCCTCTCCACCCAGAATTGCTCAAAACCCCAACAAAATTAAGTTGCCCCATCTAAAAGACATAAAAGACATTTACAGTGTTTTGCTAAGTAGAAATAGTCTCATGTACTCATATCTACCATCCAATCCAGGGGAACATGACACAAGGCGCAGTCAAAGGACTCAAAGGCACTCTGTGCAGCCTTCTAGCCTTGGGTCCCCCAAACAGCATTTTTAGCTCAAGCTCTCTGGTCACCAAAGAATCTAAATACCTACCTGACTTTCAAGCCTGAACCCCTGGGAGACGCCACCCTGGTACTGGAAACCAGGGGCCTGAAGCAGTGAGGGATGGAGGCAAGCGAGGGCCTCACCTGCAGCTGTTCTCCACCAGCAGGAATAGCTGTACTCTCACCTTTGCACTTGTTTGTGGTCTTGTCCAGGATGGCTTTAGTGGAGACAATCTTGCCATATCTAAGGGAGAAGAAAATGCAAAGTGATAATCTGGGGGCAGGGGTTTAGACGAGGACAGAGACTGCAACATCTAGAGGAATCCATGCCCTGTCTTCACTACCACTAGGAAAAACTGTCCTTGCTCAATCCTTAGCAATAAGAACAAATGAATTTAAAATGTCACACTTCTCATATAAACCTATTCCCCAAAGGCATCTACAAGAAATAAGGTAACTATAGTCGCTACACTGTCAACACATTTCTCTCTTCTCCCCCAAGTAAGACTCAGATACCAGTTAGAAAGAGACTACTGTCTTTTTTGGGGGAAAGAAGCTTGGTGATGTCCATTCAGCAGTGTGCAAGGGCAGAGCTCTGGCAAGAATTCCCTGAAGACTAAAAGTAATCCTTGATATTACTTATCTTCCTTTGGATAAACAGTATTTCTCCCATGAAAATCTATTTCTCTTCTCTAATGTCCCACTCCTCACTCTTCTACTGGCCCCCTGATTGAAGGTCAACTTAAGCCAAACTGCATTTATTAAAATCCTAATTCTGCCACTTAGCTATGTGTGATCTTGGACAAGTCATTTAATCTTTCTGTGCCTCAGTCTCACCATCAGTAAAATGGAGAGAAGATTGTTGGGAATATGAAATGAGATCATGAATACAAAGCACTAATGTCTACCAAAAAACACCTGAAATTGTTAATTGCTATTATTATAATATTACATCCAAAGGACCTCAACATTTACCCAAATGGCTCTCTTTTGGGCTTTAGTGTCTAAGACTTCTCTCTTTTCGGCTGTGCCATGTGGCTTATGGAATTTTAGTTGCCCAACTAGCGACTGATTCTAGGGCCCTGGCAGTGAGAATGCCGAGTCCTAATCACTGGACTGCCAAGGAATTCCTGATTTCTATCTGTCAAGATCTCAGTGTGTTAGGGAGAGGACTGAGCATTAGACTAAATGCAATAGCTGGGTTAAGAAAATTACCTAAAACTTGATAAGGCAAAATGAGGATTTCACCTTCTTTCAAAGTCATTCTGGAACATTGTCTACAAGGCCCATTCAAGGTATATTCTATTGTCTAGAAGGATGTTTCTTTGGGTTGCTATTTATTACTGATGAGGCTCAGATTTTATGAAGATACATATTAACTTGCAGATTTTTATCTAGTAGAGATATAAGTAATTTTTGTCCATTAGAAAAGATAATCCCAAAGGTTACTGTTTTACTGTTCTAAAGGGTATGAAGCACTTTTCTCTGTAATCTAGTAATCTTATTCCAACTTTCTTCCTTCAGTACCTATCGATACTCAGTCTCTCAAATGCTCTTTGAACCCATTCTTACCATTCTGCTAGTTCCCTCATTAATGAGTAAAGTAAATATTTGGCATAGGCTCACCTATATTTGTAGGAGAGTTATGTTCTTCAACCTTTTAAAATTATACTTTAGCCATGTGGGGTCCTGTGGAGCTCCCCAAACTTGTGAACGGTGGAGAAACACTGTTCCGGGATATATTAGAAGTGTTCTACTAGAAAGAAGTCTCTACATTCTACTCCAGGAGGGTGAACGATATTAGAGAGACAGAAAAGAAATCAAGCCAGGAGTATAAAATTTAACTGGAAACAGTTGGCAGGGACTGAATTACCTGAAACAAGCATTTTTTTCCCTACTTTTCCTCCCATTCCATCCCTAAACAACAGATGATGACTGATGTGTTTGCTTTGCTCCTTGACAGCCCCTGACTGCTCTAGTGGGGCTCTGTGACCCTCGGATTAGACAGAATAAGCCAAGCAGGGCCCTGGAGGCTGGAATAGATGTGATCCTAACCCTTCTGGGCTGCATACTTGGATTCTTCCCCAAATTTAGGCAAGAAAAGGGATGAAGGAGACTGAGAGCTGGAGAACACACATGCTGCTATCTCCACCCAGGCCCTAGGGTGGGGCTCGCAGGGTCTGAGCAGCCTGAGACACTGAGCTCAGAGTTTCCACTGCAGCTGGCAACAGCTGGATCGTGCTGCTTCCCCGTGGAAGGAGCCCTCCAAGAGAGAACCAGGAGTTCCAGTTCCAGACTCCACGCCTCTCTTTCCTGCCCACCAGGGCTTAGGATCCAGCAACCCGTACTTCCCCTACAACCTAGAGAGATAGCTGGGACAAAGGCAGGAAGTCCTTCTATGCATGGGAAACACCATTCACAGAGAGGTTTATCTCCCAGCTCACATGCCTGTGAGGGTTCCACCCACCTGCTCTTCTCAGCTTCCCTTTCATCATAACTCATCTAGCACCTATTTTTTTTCTGTGGCACTCCCACTTATGGTCCCCTCCTGGGCTCCTTGCTCCCATCCTACATACCAACACTGATTATTCTCATCCCTCAGACACAACAGAAGGTAAGGCAACTATCGGTAAGGACAAAATGAAAGCCTTAAAGTATAGTGAAGTAGAATTGAGCTTTTCCTCTGTCTTGTGGAGTCACAGAATTGATTTCTGTAGCACACTATATTTAGTCCAAGAAACAAAGGGTAGAGAAATCAAGGAACCAGATTGATATAGTACTCTTTTCCCTCATGTGCTAAGTCACTTTAGTCATGTCCAACTCTTTGCGACCCCATGGACTGAAGCCTCCCAGGCTCCTCTGTCCATGGGGATTCTTCAGGCAAGAAGACTGGAGTGGGTTGCCATGCCCTCCTCCAGGGGGTTTTCCCAACCCAGGGATCAAACCCACGTCTCTTATGTTTCCTGAAGACATTCTGGCCTATTCCCTCAGAAAATTACTAGTCCTAGACCATGTCCCCTAAGTTCATTTAAATACCTTTCTAACAAGGTAAGCCAAAGGATCCAGTGTTATACACATATCCAGCCTTTAGAGACTGGGTCTGTGCAGCCTGGTGCAAAGAGAATTCCAAAACCATGACTTCAGAAGACTAAGGGATTTATAGAGTACCTCTGAGGCCTCAGATGTTCAGCCTCTCGAGGATTTGGGACAGCTGGCACACGCATATACTATTATGGGAGTTTGTATCAGTTTGACCCACTTCAGAAAATTGTTTACTAGTATCTACAAAAGCTGAACAAATGTATACCCTATAATTTAGCAATTTTACTCCTAGAAACATAAATGTATATACACATGCAACAAAAGTCTTGCACAAATTCACAGCAGCACTATTCATATCTGTAACAGTCACATACTGGAAACCAATCCAATATCTCGCAACAGTAGAACAAGTAAACAAACTGTGCTATATTCCTAGGATGGAATTCTAGAAAGCAAGAAGAATGAACCAAGTTTTGCTACAAGCAACAATGTGGATGCATTTCACAAACACTGAGAAAAAGAAACTAGACATAAACGGTATGTGCTATATCATTATATGAAGTTCAAACAAGCCACATTAATCGTTCAGAGGTCAAACAGTAGATACCTTTGAGGGCAGGAGAGAGATTGTCACAGGGAGGTGGGCTTCTGTTTTGTTTGTTTTTTTTTTCTTTTCTGGAAGTGGGCTTCTGAAGAGCTGATAATGTTCCATTGATCTGCGTTACAAGGGACTCTTACAAGGATGTGTTCACCGTATGAAAATTCACTGTTCTATAAGCACTTATGATTTGTACACTTTTCTGTATGCTTGTTATACTTCAACAGTTTTAAACAATGGTAAATTTAGGAACTTTCCTGGTGGCCCAGAAGTTAAGAATCCACCTTCCAATGCAGGGGACGTGGCTTTGATCCCTAGTAAGGGAACTAAGATCCCACATGACTCACAGCAACTAAGCCTGAGTGCTGCAACCACTGAACTCACAGGCCACAACTAGAGAACCCGTGCTGCAACTAAAGACCCCGTGTACTGCAATGAAGATCCTGCTTGCCGCAACTAAGACGTGGCACACCCAAATAAATAAACTCGATTTCTCCTTCCCTGTTAGTACTCCCATCCTTCCAGCCTCTAATCACTCCCCCACATAAATGATCTGAAACACATATTTTTCTGCTACATAGAATTGAGCTGGCATCTCTGCATGCTTGCAATTTTTCTGGCTTTCCTAACTGGGCTAATTCCACAGTAGTTATCTCTACCTCGTGACTCAAGTCTATGCAAGAGAACCCCAAAGATCTTTAGGGGGTAAATACCAGGTGACAACTCTTTCTTCATATTCCTCTTTATCCACTAGTTTGAGGGCCCCTCTGGGTCCCTGGAAATATCTCTAGCAGCAGAAACTCTCCTAAGAGCATAATTCAATTTAGTCCCACTTTCTTCTATCCTCATTGCCAACTCTATCTTCTGATCAATATCTTCAGCGATATTGAGCATTTCTATTCAAGGTGTAAGGATAGAAATCTTTCCACTAAGACCATCAGTTCTGGATACATGCTGGAAACAAACTCATATACTAACTAGGCTTTCTAGGTCAGGCTGATCTGGCTTTCTTCATAGAAACATGTGAAAAGTTTTATATATTGGCAGCACACAGAATTTCTTTAGGAGAGGTTGCTGAAAAACCTTGTGAAAATAGGAGTAGAAGCAAAACAATACTGCATTTCAGGATAAGAGTCTCTGGTAAGAAGCCAGCATCAGCAACTCTGTACTGTCCCTGGAAACCTATCCGCATGTGCCCCAACTTACGACTGACACAGCTTCACTAGGTCCTGGTCAGTGGTGCTTGGCTGCAATCCCCGGATGTAGAGGTTGGTCTTACTCAGCTGGTCCTGCGCGGTGCCCCCACTGCTGCCGTTAGGGGTACTGCTGCTTGGACTAGGTGGTGCCGTTTGCTGAGACGACGACACACATGGCTGCAGGGAGACACGAGGAGCGAAAGGTCAGGAAAATCATACACCTAGATGCTCAGGAGTGAGGAAGATCTTGGCCCCTTGGAAAGAATGATTCCAAACCTGAACAGCAATGAAGTCATACAAGAGTTTAAAAGAAAATGAAAAAAAAAAAACAACCTAGAGGAATTCTTCTCTGAATAAGAAAATATTTAACTGTCCTTTCACGGAAAATGAAAGGTCAAAATATGTTTGCTAAAGGTTTAGAAAAAAGATACTTTGTGATAGAGAAGCGTTCTTACTATATAGATGCTGGAAATACAATTGATGTATGCCTCTTGAGTAAACTGTAATGAGACAAGATTAATAAAAATCTAAGTTCTATTAAAAAACGACAGAGAGGATCTAGTAATTTATCAAATCAAGAAGGTATAGAAATGCAGAACACAGATTACTCATAGAACTGTAGAATATGAAAACTGCAAAACGCTTGCAGGAGTTTGAAAATTATCATACACTTTGACAAATAAAATGAAATACTAATTATCGTGCCAGGTAGTAAAAAAAAATGAAATGTTTTACTCTGCTAATAGGGGTTTGGTCATAAGTTCTTTACAACCATATTTTAAAGGTTCAAATATGAATGAATACTAGATAAAGTATGGGTAAGGAAATCCAAGATTTGGAATGAAACATCTGTAATTTTTCACTATTGATACCAGGACAGGCAACCAGACTTTGCTATGCTTTGGGGGGTCCTTCTGTTAGAGAAAAACTACCAGGTTGACTAGAATGTGGATTCATTCTTTCCAGACATATTTTATATCCTTATGCTCTAATCAAGCTTCTAGTGTATACAAATATATGGTTCATAATATTCTAAATTTGCATTTGTTAGTTACCAAGTCATGTCCAACTCTTTTGCTATCCTATGGACTGTAGCCTGCCAGGCTTCTCTGTCCATGGGATTTTCCAGGCAAGAATACTGGAGTGGTTGCCATTTCCTCCTCCAGGGGACCTTCCCAACCCGAGGGATGAAACCCTAGTCTCCTGCATTGCAGGCAGGTTCTTTACTGTGGAGCCACTGAGGAAGCCCCCAAATTTGCATAACTACCTATAATGTGGTACACTTTACTATATCATACTCAAATTCCAGTTCTCCCTTGGCTTAAAGCACTTTCCAGTACAGATCTATTTGGAATTACTTTTCCTATAAAATGCCAGCTTCATCTCCAGGGCTTCCCCTACCTACTTTTCTTTGGTGGTGGTGGCAGTAAGAGACTGGAGTGGTAACGAAGAGAAAGAGATACATAAATATCAAAGAGGGGAAACCTTTCCCCAGATAATCTTAATGTAATATGTGCCTCTTATATTTCATGCCTCTGACCTTTAGAAAACTCTTAACATAAAAATCTTTGCTCAGGCTAAATATGTTGAAGCAAGTATTTCCCTATTTCTGCCATTAAAAAAATGTGCAAATACACATTTGTATCCACTTGCAATTACGCTGTTCACTCCTTAGCTCCATACTACAGCGAAGAAGAAACTCAATACCACATTCTGGAATGGCCCAAAGACTCATGACCTACTGCAGTTCCTGATATACCCTATCTATTTCCTATCCCTGTTCCCCTCTCTTTGCCAGCACTCATCCCTCAGGATTTTCCATACAAAACAATCCACATGCTGGTGGAATATGAATTATTATTCCTCTGTGGTGGCAGTGACGGTCAACAAGGGCAGGGCAAGGCATGTGTATTTTTTAAGCAACTTTCAGACAAGACAAAAACAGAGCAAATAAACCTAAAAGTCATACATCCAGTGCTAGAAATGGCAGTGCTTAAGAACGACGTTGAAATCGCCAGTGAATCAGTAGATATGTAATAATAATCAAATACTAGTGGTCAAGACCTCCCCCATTGTCACTACTACGGTAAGTGCACCGTCTGATTTAAAGGCAAGAAGATTATGACCTATATTCCAATCATGAGTGCTTCTGAGTTCAGAATAAGATCACTGCTAGAGGTCATTCGCTAAGACATGCCCTTCTTCTTAGCTGAGAAAGCCAAGCTGCTTCTTCTAAATATAAGGTTCTAGGGAACTCCCTGGGGGTCTAGTGATTAGGGCCCAGTGCTTTCACTGCTGGGGCTGGGTTCCATCTCTGGTTGGGGAACTAAGATCCTGCAAGCTGACGGTGTGTAGCAGCCTCACGCCCCGCAACCAACCAGTGTGAGAGTCTAGGCCTGGGGATGACGGCGCCGCCGGCAGTAGAGCAGCAGAAGCAACTCCAGCAGCATCGCATCAGGCACCAAGCAGAAGTACATGAGATCACCCATCTCAGCCAGAGTTCACCCATGCCCTTTCCCAACGTGAGAGAACGTTCCTCACAGGAACCATCAACGACGCTAGGACTGTCCAAAGAAGAACCAAGGGTTATTGAGGAAAGAAAGAAATCGAAAACAAGTTACTGCTCTGCCACCATGTGTGGGGCCCTAAATGGGAAACCTCAAAAAAGATGGGTTAGCTTCGTGGTGGGAAACTAAGATGGCACCTGGCCGAAGAGATAGGGGCGTGGTCTATGTTAAAGTTTTTGATTGGCTCTCTTGATTTCCGTGCACGGTTGTACAGCGCAAAATCACCATAGACTCCTGTTATAATGCAGGCACCTGATGATTTGACCTTTAACGTGATTGGTGCAACTATGGAAAGTCCCTCACAAAACCCCCCTGCTTGCCTATATAAACCAAGAGCTTGTGGCAATAAAGTAGAACTGCTTAGATGGAACCACTGTCCCCTCTGATTGTCTCTCGCTCACTGAGGGGCTGGGTTGGGGACAGCAGGCTCACCTGTCCTCAGGACCCCTTGGCTCTGCTGAGGGAAGTTCCCCTGCCTCTGTCTTTCTGTGGAGCGCCCCCCCCCCCACCCCTGCGCAGAAACGGTTATAATCTTGGTTTTAACAGTAAGGTCTTAGCCATAATCTAAAAATATGACTTAGTCATTAATTTAAAAAAAAAAAAAAAGGCCAGAAAAACTCCTAGAAAAAAAATGTAGTTCAGAAAAAAAAATTTTTTTTTCTCTCTTGCTGTTCCCAAATAGCTTCTGAAACTGCTATGCAGGTTTGGCTCCAAAGAGAAAAAACAGAAAAATACTCTCTTTTCAAGAGAATTTACGAAATAAAGTTGAGCAAGGCTCTAAGTAAAGCTTATTTGGCTTCCCAAAAGAAACTTTTTGGAGAGAGAATACTAACTAAAGTAAACTAATGATCCATGTTTACCTATATATATGTAAAAGAGAAAGGGGTAATACATATGAGAGTCCAGAGGACTGAGATATTTTTACTGGGGGTGGGAAGGGTAGGGTAGAATTGTCTTCCTTGTCTCCTTGTCTGAAATAGTCCTCTGAGGCCACTGGTCCTCTGTCAGGGCCTAAGCTAGAAAATGAAGAGCAAGATTTGAACTCTTTAAAGCAAGGACCCTCAAATTTGGCCTAGGATCTTAAGACACCTGGGATGGTATTAAATTTGCCTTTAGAAATAAAGGATACAAAGAAATATATAAAGTTATTCCATAGAAGAGGGTAGGCATGAGCCATGTTATGAAGGAGATTTAATTCTGGAAGTGACTGGGAAACATTACTAGGTTTATTATAAGCTGAGAAAAGACATGATATCATATATTTAAGAAAGTTAACACTGGCTGCATTATCCCAGCTGGTTCAGAGGGGTAGGAGACCGAAGATAGTGAGACTAATTAGGAGACATTAGACACGAAGGGAGGTCAGGGAAAATATAGGAGTTAAATTCAAACTTGCAGGGGTGGGCCTGTGCGGCACAGGGCTGGAACCTGGGGGATATCCACGTGGCCTGAGCCATGGCTGACAGTGGCGAAACACCGCAGGCCCGGCCTCTCCCGCAGCAGCGCCTGCACGCCCGGCTGCAAGGACGCCAGGCCAAGGGCAACGTCAAGGCAGAGTGGGTGGAGGTTCAGAGAGGATTAGTGATCTACTGTGCTTTTTCAAGGGCGCTAATAAAGAACTTCTTCCCCAAATGGTTACACTGTTAAATGTGAAATTAAGTGAAACAGAACATGGCAAGCACGTCTCTATATTGGATCTACCTGGCAACATTCTTATCCCTCAAGCCACCCTTGGTGGGAGAGTAAAAAGAAGCAGCATGCAGCATCGCTGTAACTCTGGAAAAGAAGAGGGATTAGAACTTGATTCCCAATTTGTGAATCTGTGTAAAAAAGAATTAGCTGCTAATAGCAAGTGTGCTGAAGCTGGGGTTGCGGCGGAACACAGCACTTACAGCAATAGGCAGGTGTTATCGTACACACACCTAATTGAGTTTTGAAGTTTCTACAGTCGTAATTATATTCCCTAGTCCCCTCTTCTTGAGTATACTAATCTGAAGCATTTTTAGGTAAGAAAATCCTGGGTCCCGTCCATAACTCTGCAGCCTCCTAACTGGACAACCTTGCCAGTCACCTAAACTCTAGCTCTCAGTCACCTTCCACCCTACTTTCCTCTACACTGACGCTCACAAATCTGACAAATGCCTTCTCTTCACTTTACGGTCACTGATAAGAACATGGGAACGTTCCTAGAGAGCTGTATTTAAGCATTTGCAATGAATCATTTTGTACAATCAAGAAAAATATATTTCTTATGCCCTCAAATGTATGTAGTATGTAATAAAAATAACTATTTGTGTTAAAACTAGATAAAACCCAGCACAAACCAATTACAATTTTGTAAAATTTAATATTTCAGATTTCTGTATTTTGAATGAAAGAATATGCAATTTACTATTCCTTTTAATACTACCTATGAAAATGTAATGCAGAAATATTATTGCACATTTTAATATTACTTTCCAAGGATATCCAAGTGCTTTAAATCATTTTAAGAGTCTTTAGTTGATACAGGAACAGGGAATAGGGGACTAAAAGTTGTGTTTGTTTAATATTCTGCGTTAATACTCTGTTTCTCAGTTTTTTACCAAGAGTGAATGTCACACTGTCTGTCTCTGGTTTTTAAAAGTTACTGTTTCATTAAATTAGTGTTCATAAATTTTTTAGGAAGTTCCTTTCTTGTTAAATTGCTATATAATAGGAATAAAAAGGGAAGCTCTCTACTGGAATTACTTGGAAAAAAAAATCAAACTTGCAGAATGGGAAGTGATCTGCTCGATGCATATATGTGAATGCTTTTAGAATAAACACTGGTTAATTTTATTCATTTAATAAACATTTAAATACCTTAGAAATACTATGCAGGGAAGGCCTGAAAAGCATAGTAGTTAAGTGTTGGAGAGCCTTAAAATTTGATTTCTTAGCTAAAAGTGAACACAGTGCCTTAGAAACGTAGGCTTATGGAGTAGGTATTAACGCTTTTAGAAAGTTCTAATATTGCACTAATTCCTGGGAAATGGAATAAATTCAGTTGTGATCCCTAAATACGGGAGGCAATCTCAGGGCAAGGACTTTATGGCTTTGGATCTTCCAGTGAAACTCAGATATCTATGCGCAGCAGGTTACCAAGGCAAAATAGAGAACACTAGCTGGACTGCAAAGGTGAACTGACTGAATCCAAGTGCCAGAGAACAGCAAATTTAAGGTTGGCTGGAGACTAGAATCTCTCAGTAAAAGGTATGTGGGAACACCAGCATGGGGAGGACTTGGCTGTTTCCAAGAAAGACCACTCCCCTGGCAGAGTGAACGGCCACACACGAGAGCTGAAAGAAGGCAGAGAAGATAGGACAAATGAGCTAATGGATAGGGACTGAGCACAGGGCTCAGCACACAGCAAGAACAAACTGCCAGTTACAGTTATTCTTTTAGAAGCTGGAATCGTTTAAAAAAATGAAGTTGTTCTATAATTAAAGGATAAAATCCTTCCTTTCAGAATATAGATAACTCACTCAAATTGAGCTATTATCTGTCTTCAGAAACTTGATGCTTCCCCTAGCAGTTCTTAAGGATCCAGGAAAACTCTGGAGAGATGTTTTTATGGAAAGCACATGAAGAGATATGAGGTTAGGAGGCAGGCAGTGAGTGGGTCCTAACCATCTTGAGAACTACCTCTCTCCGACCACCTCGATAGTTACTTATGTCTAGATTATAAAACAATTCCTTTTGCTTTGTTCTTCTTTTACTAAGGCTGAGACCTTTAAGATAAAATATTGAAAAGACTTTAATTTCTTAAAGACTGGTGGGATTAAAGATTGGTGGGGTGGTATTTAAAGGATGATTAGAGAACTATGTTGTAAAAATATCCTGTAAGAATCTCTGGGGCATGATAATATGGGGAAGGGCTTATAGCATGGGGATAAATATATAACTCCTTCATCTTCATCCAGAAAAAGAAAAAGCAAACTCCCCTCTTCCTGTAGCAGGAACTTTATGTTTCCTGTCTTGCTGAGTTACAGGAAACGAGGAGACAAGAGTGTGTTCTTCCTTCTGCTCTCTTGCAAGAGATCACAATGGTAGCAGAGATTCAAAGCCTACTTCCCAAGCACTAAGTTTTCATCAGATCTTTAAAAGAATGATCCACTCAGATGAGTTACTTGCTAATTAAAATCTAATCCAAGTAAAACACTGTCTTTATTCTGAAAATAAGGTTCTCAGATCAACTGTTCACTTTGCCTGGTTTAAGAAAATTCACAAACCCTGTATCCATCCATTTGCTATCAAAGTCATCCCCATCCTGAGCCCCTAACTTTATTATCACCAGAGCTGGAGAAAATTCTACCCCATGTCTAGTGCCCAGCTAAGTTTCTGGCACAGAATATATGCATGGATATTTACTAAAAGGAGTAAAACAAACTTAGGGAGTTTGCTAACTGTGTATCATCTTAATAAACCCCAAGGAAGTCTCACAGACATAATCCAGTGGCCTGACATTGAAATTCCTATTACAATATGAATATTGATCCACAAGACAAGTTTCTAGAGCCAGTGGTCTCTGGGACATATAACACAACTGATCATTTTTATCTAAAAATACATTATTTCCTGAGCTCTCTCATGTCTCCTAATAAAGTCCACTTTCCCTGCAAAGTATCAATCCTCCTAATATTCACTCATGAGGCCCTTTGCATTATTTGAATCATTCAATAAATATATGAATGCTGAATATGTGTAAGCTCTGCTTGATGCAGTGGGGACTCATAGGTGAATAAGTGTATAAGTGAAATATTTCATAATAAATTTAAACACATACCCACAAGAAGCCATTGGGATTCCCTCGTGGCTCAGAGGGTAAAGGGTCTGCCTACAATGCAGGAGACCTGAGTTCGATCCCTGGGTCAGGAAGATCCCCTGAAGAAGAAAATGGCAACCCACTCCAGTATTCTTACCTGGAAAATCCCATGGATGGAGGAGCCTGGAAGGCTACAGTCCATAGGGTCACAAAGAGTCAGACATGAATGAGTGACTTCACTTTCATAAGAAGCCACTAAGTAATTCACAAACCAGAGCATACAACCTAGATAACTAGCAGAACAAAATGTGTGTGCTTTTTATGGAGATCCAAGAAAAATGGTATGAGAACATGAAAGAAAAACAATTCCTGAGGGAAAAGTTTCTCAAAGAAAATGTTTTGGGTTTTACCTTGAAAAATGAGTAGGATGGTAAACTTTTAAAAGGGAGCCATAGGGAAAATCAAATCAAAATCATAATGAGATACAACTTCATATCCACTAGAATGGCTATAATAAAAAGATTATGGCTTTAATCAAAAGTAACTTTGATGGCTACAATAAAAAATAGCAAGTGTTGGTGAGGCTGTGAAGAAACTGGAAGTCTTGTACACTACTAGTGGGGATGTAAGATGTTGCAGCTGCTCTGGAAGACAGTTTGGCAGTTCCTAAAATAATTAAACACAGAGTTATCACATGACTCATCAATTCCATTCCTACGTATGTACCCAAGAGAACTGAAACCATGTGTCCCACACAAAACCTGTACAAAGATTTCGTAGCAGCATTACCATAGCCCAAAGTGAACACAAATGTCTATCAACTGATAAAAAGGATGAATAAAATGTGGTACATCCACATATGAGCCTATTAGTCATTAAGAAGGAAAGAAATACAGATACATGCTATGATGTGAACCCTGAAAACATGCTAAGTGAAAGAAGGCAATCACAAAATACCACCAATTATATGATTCCATTTATATGAAGTATGTAGAATAGGCAAGTCTTTAGAAACAGAAAGTAGATGAGTGATCACTTATGGCTAGGAGAGGGGGATAATGAAAGAATTGGGAAGTGATGGTTGTGTGAGTGAGGTTTCTTTGGGGGGTTGGTACCGAAAATACCCTCAAAGTATGGTAACGGATGCATGATTCTGCAAATATACGAAAAGCTACTCAATTGTACCATTTAAATGGGTGAACTGTACACCATGGGAATTATGTCTCAATAAAGCTGTTATAAAAATTTCATAGAGACTTCCCCAGTGGTCCAGTGGTTAAGAATCTGCCTGCCAATGCAGGGGACGCAAATTCGATCCCCTGTCTGGTAAGATCCCACATGCCTCGAAGCAGCTACGCCCGTGCACTCGAGCCTGCACTCTAGAGTCCGGGAGCCAAAACTACTGAAAGCCCGTGCTCCACAACAAGGGAAACCTCTGCAATGAGAAGCCTGTGCCCGCAACTGGAGAGTAGCCCCTGCTCACCACAGCCAGAGAAAGCCCATGCACAGCAACAAAGTGCCAGCACAGTCAAATAAAGAAGTGAATAATTTAAAAAATCTTCACAGAGATGGGTGGAGAGGAGAGGACATTCCAACCACTGAAAACTTCCTACAGGCTAGCATGACCTAGCACAGGATTCAGCCTAAGCTGGCATCACCCCACTTCATTTACAGGTAGAGAAGTCTTAAAATTAACATACTTTATTGAAATTCAAGTAAAAATATGAATTAGACATTACATCATATCAGGACAAAACCCAAAACAAAAAAGGAGTATTTTCAATAATCCTTCCTTCTGGAAAAAAAGAAAACAGTAACAGTAAAAACAAAACAAGGGGCTTCCCTGGTGGCTCAGTGGTAAAGAATCCACTTGACGATGCAGGAGACACAGGTTCAATCCCTGATCCAGGAGGACCCCAAATGCCAAGAAGCAACTAAGGCTGTGCACCACAACTACTGACCTGTGCTCCAGAGCCTGGGAGCCACAACCACGGAGGCCACACGCTGCAACTAACGAAGCCCATGGGCCCTAGAGACCGTGCCTGTGCAACAGGAGAGGCCAAACAACTGCGTCTGTGCAACGAGAGAGGCCAAACAATGAGAAGCCCGTGCAAAACAGCGAGAGGGTAGCCCCTGCTCACCACGTCGAGAGAAAGCCTGTGCAGCAACGAAGAACCAGCACAGCCCAAAATGGATAAATAAAATTATCCAAAGGCAATAACAACAGAAAGGTTGCTCTGCAACATGCAGAGCCTAAGCCAGAGAACCCACACCACAGATCTGCCCAACATACCTGGTCTTGAAACCTGACTCTCAGCACTTCCACTACTTCCTCTCAGCTCAAGTACGCCTGACACCACCTCCAGCTCATCTCCTCCCCACTTCTCTTTCACAGCTCTTACCGCTATAACAGTAATCTGTTTTCCACATTCCTTTAATGCCAGGGGGAGTTGCTCACATCCACACCAGGTGATACTCAAACGAGGTCTTAGGTATAAAATCTACATTTTCAAACCCTAAGTCAAAATAACTAAAGAATCCTCAGTTAATAAAACAATCAAACTTATTGCCCAGAGATCCATCCATTCGCCCTTCCAGATCTGCTTGCCACTCCTGTCCACCTTGCTTTGTGGCTAGGAAGTTGACCATAAAGAGTGTACGAACAGGCTCCCTTGTCCTGTGGATTCTGGTTGGGTTTGGTGAACCAGACACACACCAACAGGATATCAAAGGGCAGGAGGAGAAGGAGATCAGAATATTTCTTTTCCTAGCTCCTTCCCCTGCCAGAATACCATGATTTGACTGCATACTGGGCCCAAAGTTCTCTCCATACAGCTACTCTTAGATTCTGGCAATCTCCCTCAGTTCTTTCCCCCTTTAGATCTACAGTAACGTAAGCTCTGTAATTGCTGGCCATAGGGTACTCTGCTCACTCTCATTGGTTTCCCTAAGTCTCTTTGTAAACAGTATCTTTATTACATCTTTCTCAAATTACTCTGCTTGGGTATGCCATCTGTTTCCTTTTGGGGCCCTGAATGATGAACAAACCATTCTACCTTAAAGACTCAGGTGCAAGGGGATACGTACCAGAAACTTTTAAGAAACTCTGCTTTCTTCAAGACTGGAAAAAGAACCTCCTCACTACTGTAGGCACAGTTTGATGCAGAATTTTGTACTATATCTTTTTGTCTAACAATTAAACAGTATCTTAAGTCCTATAACATTTATGATTTCACTTGATCTTCCCAACAACTCTGTGAAGTAGAGCAGGGAATATGTTATTAGTTTCCTTCTAAAACTTAGAAACTGAGTCTTAATTTTATTTCAACATTCCTTTTGGTATGTCACTTCACTTTTTATTAAGCAGAACCAAGTAATGGAAACCCTAAGACTGACAGTATCCAAACCGGTGCAGAGAGCTGAGTAAAACAGTTCTTTACATGACCCTACATCCTTTCGTCTCCCTTCTGGGAAGAGGACAGTTCTAAGTTCCCTGGGAATAGGTAATGTCGAGTCCAAAGTAGAACATTTAAGAAACAAAGGCGTTTGAACCATGACCCAAATAAGTTAAGAGTAAAACCTACATAAGACTGGTACTCACACAGACTGACCAGACCAAGAGCCCTCAACTGAAATACATGGACAGTGCTACGGGGGGCACAGCCCTCTCAGGCAGCAAAAGCCCATGCCTATATCCCAAGGAATAACCAACTATGCCATCAGTGTGTAGGTACATGTCACCATGGCAACATCTCATATGTACCAGGAAACACAGACAAAAAGTTTAATTTCCAGGACAGGAAAAGGAGCTTTGAAGGTTAAGCAGCTTATCGGAACATGACAACCAACTGCTTAGGCAGAACATGGCTGGGGCACAACAGTCCCCACGGAGGGTGACTCTGCATAACCAAACCCTCCACTATTCAGCCTGGCTGGTGGGCCAGCCGTGTTCAGGAGATATGGCTGAAGAAGGAACTGCCAAGTGAAAAAGGGTAACAGAGCTTGCAGAGAGGTGTATGTGGCTCTCTTCCACAGAACCGTTGCCTTAGAGAAAAGATGAAGGAAAAGATAACGTCTGCCTAGAGTTTATTTTGTCCTCCCTTGTCTTTTACCCTATTTTCATCATTTGACACAATTTAATTTTGGTAAGACATACAGAGATCACAAACCCTTAGAAGTTAGGAAACATCAGCATCCTCTTCTTCACCCTTATACTACCCACAGGAAGAATACTTAGATTGGCAGATTAGGGGTCTGGTTTCATCAAGGCTTAAAATCTCAAAGTCATGAAAATATTCTGTTCCTGTGATCATTAGAGAAATATTTTTGTTTCACCAAACAATAAATACTGGCAACACTACACATTTGAAGGAAGTAGCCTAGCCCAAGAATATGAAAGGTATACGTGCCTAGTCTATCTTCAGATTAAAATAAAATGTATATATGCAACCACCTAACCCCCCATTAACTATATCAAGTTTAATCTTTATCTATACTTATTTTTATAAACCACAAAGGACTTTAGAAATAATTTTTCAAAGTTTGATATAGTATACATAGAAATATCTCTAGAAAGATACACAAGAAGCAGTTAATAATGATGGCCACTAGAAAGACAAACTAGGTATATGCAGGATGGATTGAAAACAGACTTTTTCTTTGTTTCCTTTATACTTGTTTGAACCTTTTATATTTTATAACAAGTCCATACATCTATTATCTATTTAAAAACAAACAAAAGTCTCTTAAAGTCTGACATACTTTAAAAAAAAAAACTAGGATAGAACGTTAAAACACTTGAGTCCATTCAGCCTGACTCTCATAGTTTCTAACATACCTTGAATCTCAAAAAAGACAGTGATCTGAGTAGAACTACTCCTTAGGAAAATGTTAACCTAGCTTATCCAATTCATGGTTTAGATCACAATTGGGAATGAGGCAGAAGTTGGAGGTAAGGGGTGGAAGTAAGGACTGGTTGCCAAAGTAAGAACTGAAAACAAAAAGCCAATTATAAACAAAGAGATAAGGTCTCCAAAAGAGCAAGAGAAACTTCTGTAAGTTCTGTCTAGTTCCTGGATAGTAATGTGGAGGTTCTGTAAGAATTTTTGTAAGATCTAGTACCCATACCCACATAAAGACATTATTTACAGAACAGCCACAGTATGCTTAATCCATTAACGATATAGAAAAAGGGGAAATCCCTATTCTTTTAGGCTGATTTACTAAAACAAAACAGCTACTTTCCTCTCTCCTTATTACAAAATAGTTTTGATAGAACTTACAGAGCAGAATCTCAGGTTCCTGCTTACTTTTGGTAACCTTCAGAGGTGAAACCAGACCTCTGGGAATACCAGACCACCTGACCTGCCTCTTGAGAAATCTGTATGAAGGTCAGGAAGCAATAGTTAGAACTGGACATGGAACAACAGACTGGTTCCAAATAGGAAAAGGAGTATGTCAAGGCTGTATATGGTCACCCTGCTTATTTAACTTATATGCAGAGTACATCATGAGAAACGCTGGACTGGAAGAAACACAAGCTGGAATCAAGATTGCTGGGAGAAATACCAAAAACCTCAGATATGCAGATGACACCACCCTTATGGCAGAAAGTGAAGAGGAACTAAAAAGCCTCTTGATGAAAGTGAAAGTGGAGAGTGAAAAAGTTGGCTTAAAGCTCAACATTCAGAAAACAAAGATCGTGGCATCCAGTCCCATCACTTCATGGGAAATAGATGGGGAACAGTGGAAACAGTGTCAGACTTTATATTTTTGGGCTCCAAAATCACTGCAGATGGTGACTGCAGCCATGAAATTAAAAGATGCTTGCTCCTTGGAAGAAAAGTTATGACCAACCTAGATAGCATATTCAAAAGCAGAGACATTACTTTGCTGACTAAGGTCCCTCTAGTCAAGGCTATGGTTTTTCCTGTGGTCACGTATGGATGTGAGAGCTGGACTGTGAAGAAGGCTGAGCGCCGAAGAATTGATGCTTTTGAAGTGTGATGTTGGAGAAGACTCTTGAGAGTCCCTTGGACTGCAAGGAGATCCAACGAGTCCATTCTGAAGATCAACCCTGGGATTTCTTTGGAAGGAATGATGCTAAAGCTGAAACTCCAGTACTTTGGCCACTTCATGCGAAGAGCTGACTCATTGGAAAAGACTCTGATGCTGGGAGGGATTGGGGGCAGGAGGAGAAGGGGACGACAGAGGATGAGATGGCTGGATGGCATCACTGACTCGATGGATGCGAATCTGAGTGAACTCCGGGAGTTGGTGATGGACAGGGAGGCCTGGCGTGCTGCGATTCATGGGGTCGCAAAGAGTCGGACACGACTGAGCAACTGAACTGAACTGAACTGAGAGGTGAAATTGAAAGAAAATTTAGAATGAGAATAACAGACTTATAGTTTAGAGGCAACCCTCTACTGCCCCTCACTTCTTCCCTTTTTCTAGTCTCCATCCTCTCTCTTACTCCTCTCCATTCTTCTTCCATTTTTTTCCCTTCCTCTGTATCTTTGCTTAGGCTTACTCCTGACAGTTGCATTCAGTGGTATCCTTAATTAACAACTAGCTGGTTGTTAATACAATATCAACATTACTCTTCTTCACCTTTGTACTACCCATGATCCTACTACTAGGCATATATCCTGAGAAAGCCACCATTGAAAAAGACACAAGCACCCATGTTCATTGCAACACTATTTACAATAGCTAGGACATGGAAGCAAGCTAGATGTCTGTCTACAGATGAATGGATAAAGAAGCTGTTGTGTATACATACAATGGAATATTACTCAGCCATAAAAAGGAACACATTTGAGTCAGTTCTGATGAGGTGGATAAACCTAGACCCTATTATACAGAGTGAAGTACCTCAGAAAGAAAAACAAATATCATATACTAACACATATATGTGGAATCTAGAAAGATGGTACTGATGAAATTATTTGCAGGGGAGCAATGGAGACAGGACACAAAGAACAGACTTATGGACATGAGGGTGGGAGAGGGATGAAGGAAAGAGTGGAAAGAGTATGGAGAGAGTAACATAGAAACATATATTACCATGTGTAAAATAGACAGCCAATGGGAATTTGCTGTATGACTCAGGGAACTCAAACTGGGGCTCTGTAGCAACCTAGAGGGGTGGTATGGGGAGGGAGGAGGGAAGGAGAGTCAAGAAAGAGGGGACATATGTATACCTATGGTTGATTCACGCTGATGTTTGGCAGAAACCGACACCATACTGTAAAGCAATTATCCTTCAATTTAAAATAAATAAAATTTTTTTTAAATCATCAAAAAATCTACTAGATTAGGGTTTTCCCTGGTAGTCCAGTGATTCAGAATCTGCCCTGCAATGCAGGGGACATGGTGCGATCCCTGGTTGGGGAACTAATATTTCACATGCCGCGGGACAACTAAGCCTTTGAACCTAAAGACCATGCTTTGCAACAAGAGAAGAAACCATAATGAGAAGCCTGCACGCTACAACAAAGCAGCTTCTGCTCCTCACAACTAGAGAAAGCCTGCGTGCAGCCATGAAGACCCAACAGAGCCAAAGACAGACACACACATAGTGTTTAAAAAATCTACTAGATTTAAGCACTGGTCTGGTACATGAAAATGGAACTAAACTGAGGAATCTGATCATCACCCTCACTGGGGGAATCACTGACTGCCCACTCCACTGCGCCCTTCCATGTGAATAGACAGACATCAGCATACCATCCCTGGTGGGCAGGCAGCTCTACTCTGGGCGTACAGTTGCCTGAAGGGAGCATGCATTCAGCTTTGCTACCTTACACACTGGTGAGGTTTCACAGGGATTGCCTCACAAGGGAGGACCATAGCTTTCTGTTTGGTTTGGTTTTGATCACTGCTTGCACCTAGGTGGAAAAATCTGCCTAATTCTGGCAGTATTAGAAAATTCACTGGCCTATAGATAGGAGGTACCACCTTGAATATCAGTTTTATCAGTAATAAAGGTGTTGGTTTTATTTCCATTTGTCAAACGTTTTTCTTATTTCTCAGCTGGAGTGGAGAAGAAGGATGCTTCAAACTGAAACCCTCAAACCCTACCAGTCTTTAAGGGTTAGGCAAGTATTTGATGGCTGAATTGGAGGCCAGGGTAAAATGTTAGCATGCCTAGCCATACCAATCTACAAATTCTGTAAACGTAAAATAACGGTTTAGTATTAATTAAATTTGGGACAACAAAAAAAATAATAATTTTCATTTGTAATGTAAGATCTTTATGCTACAAAAAAGAAAAAAATAAGATTCAGTTTTTATATAAGTACTCAATTATTTCACTATTCAATTAGCAATTGAGTAGGGAATGAGTCAATGTTCACTAAATGTTTTTTCAAAAAGTGTATTTCTTGTCTATAGAGCCCATTAACTAGCAGAAAGTAGTTAAAACACAGGCTCAAAAATTAAAAGACTGAGGTTTAATTCTACTATTGCCATGTGTGAGCTGTGTGACTTTGGTAAGTTGCTTAAGCTTACCTGCAAAATACAGACAGTAACAGCAACTGCATAATATGATTAGTGTGAGGATTAAAATACATACAAATAAAGCAGGTAATGCCAAAGAATGTTCAAACTACTGTACAATTGCACTCATTTCACATGCTAGCAAGGTCATGCTCAAAATCCTTCAAGCTAGGCTTCAACAGTATGTGAACCAAGAACTTCCAGATGTACAAGCTGGACGTAGAAAAGGCAGAGGAACCAGAAATCAAATTGCCAACATCTGTTGGATCTTAGAAAACAGGGAATTCCAGAAAAACATCTACTTCTGCTTCATTGACTATGCTAAAGCCTTTGACTATGTGGACCACAACAAACTGTGGAAAATTCTTAAAGAGAAGGGAATATCAGACCACCTTATCTGCCTCCTGAGAAACCTGTATGCAGGTCAAAAGGCAATACTTAGAACTCCACAACACACTGGTTCAAAATTGGGAAAAGAGTATGTCAAGGCTGTATACTGTCACCCTGCTTATTCAAGTTATATGCAGAGTACATCATGCGAAATGCCAGGCTGGATAAAGCCAAGCTGGAATCAAGATTACTGGGATAAATATCAATAACCTCAGATATCGATATGAAGTGACACCTCAGATGACACCATTCTAATGGCAGAAAGCAAAGAGGAACTAAAGAGCCTCTTGATAAAAGTGAAAGAGGACAGTGGAAAAAGCTGGCTTAAAACTCAACATTCAAAAAACTAAGATCATGGTATCTGGTCCCATCACTTCATGGCAAACAGATGGAGAAAAAATGGAAACAGTGACAGACTTCATTTTCTTGGGCTCCAAAATCACTGTGGACGGGGACTTCAGCCATGAAATTAAAAGATGCTTGCTCCTTGGAAGAAAAGCTGTGCCAAACCTAGACAGTGTATTAAAAAGCAGAGACATCACTTTGCCAACAAAGGTCCATCTAGTCAAAGCTATGGTTTTTCCAGTAGTCATGTATAGATATGAGAGTTGGACTATAAAGAAGCCTGAGTACCAAAAAATTGATGCTTTCAAACTGTGGTGTTGGAGAAGACTCTTAAGAGTCTCATGAACTGCAAGGAGATCAAACCAGTCAATCCTAAAGGAAATTGACCCCAAATATTCATTAGAAGGACTGATGGTGAAGCTGACACTCCAATACTTTGGCCACCTGATGCGAAGAGCCAACTCATTAGAAAAGGCCCTGATGCTGGGAAAGATTGAAGGCAGGAGGAGAAGGGGACGACAGAGAATGAGATGGTTGGATGCCATTACCGACTCAATGGACATGAGTTTGACAAGCTCTGGGAGATGCTGAAGGACAGGGAAGCCTCGCGTGCTCAGCCCACAGGGTCACAAAGGGCCCCAGCTGAGAGACGGAGCAGCAACAGCAGCTCTTACAGTGCTTGAAATATGAAAGGAGCTCATGTTTGTTCGTTCAGTGAATGCTTCATGCCCACTCTAGAGTACCAGGCACCATGTCAGGTACCAAGAGCAAAACGCTGACTTAAAGACGATCTAGAGACGAAGACGTGAGATGGTCTTGGTCCTAACGGAATTCAGCATTTAGCAGAGGTACAGCCATTAATCAAATAATCACAAAGGAACTGTATAATTACCGAGTGTGACAAATGGCCTAGGGGAAAAAAAAGATCAGAAGGCTGTGACCTACTTTAGTTATTATAGTCAGAAAGGTGACATTTAAGTGAGACTTCAAGGATAAGCAGAAACCAGTCATTCAGAGAATGAAATAAAAGATCATTCCAGAAAGAGAAACGTGCAAAAGACACAAAGTGAGACTTTCAACTGAATCTGAAAGAAACAGAAGGCCAGTGACACTTGTGTACAGAAGGATGAAGGTGTAGGTACAAACTTTCAGGCTGTCTTTAAGTGTCTGGCTTTCATTCAACCCTACAGACAGTGAATAATTTTATGTAAGAGAGAAGTTATAAGATCTGATCTAGGTTTTCAAAATACTACTCTGGCTACTATGGAAAGAATAAACAAGAGTAAGACAGGAGTTGAAGTGGCAAGCTCAATTAGGAGGTCACTGTAATAGTCCAAACCAGAGATAATAGAGCCTATAATTGGAGAGATGGCTGTAGAGATGGACAGTTAGCTTATATAATAAATTAGATGTGGGAAAGTATAGTGTCTAGCTTGAGTAACTGGATGGATGGTGGTATCATTCACTACTACTATAGAGATGGGGGGCCAGGGCCAATTTGAGGACTACAAAGCAGTCATCACATTTTGAATACATTAATTTTAATAATTTGTGAGACTTCTAGGAAAAAATACCAATTAAGAAGTTGGATACACAGAGGAGAAGTCTGGTCTAGTAATTATCGGTAAACCTATTAGCATAGTAATAAGTGAAATTTAGGAACAAGGTATATTTAGAGAGAAGGCAAGAAAGCCTAAAGGACTAAAAATACTCAGAAACTGAGTAGGGTAATTGACAAGAAGGTCAAAAGAGGAGGAGGAAAGGGCAAGACCCAAGAAGGTGGTGTTACCAGAAGCAACAAAAGACAGCGATTCAAGAAATGGGGAATGGTCAACTCTAGCAATGCCACTAAGAGGTTATGTAAGATACAAGAGAACAAACAAACAAAATACTATTTGGATTTGTCAACTTAAAAGTACTATGGATTAGACCAAGCAGAAGAAAGAATCAGTGAGCCTGAAGAGAGATCATCTGAAATTATCCAGCCAGAAGGAAACAAAACAAAGCCAAAACGAAGAGGAATGAAGAAAGCCTATGGGACTTACAGGGCACATTAACAGAAACAACCTACATACCGCTGGAATCACAGAAGAAGAGAGGGAGAGAGGGGTAGAAAGCTTATTCAAAAGTAATGGCTGAGAACTTCTCAAATGTGGGGAGAGATGTGGACATCCAGGTTCATTAAGCTAAAAGCGCACTTCAAAATGTCAATCCAAAATGACCTTCTCCGAGATGTATTACAGTAAAACCATCCCACGTGCCACAGAGCATAAGCCCATGCACCATAACTACTGAAGCCTGCACACCCTGGAGCCCACGCTCTGCAACAAAAGAGGCCACTGCAATTAAAAGCCCATGCACCACAACTACAGCAACTAACCTCCACTCGCCACAACTAGAGAGAGCCCACGCGCAGCAACAATGACCCACTGCAGTCAAAGAAATAAATACATAAACAAAAAAACTTTTTTTTTTAAGTCAGAAAAAAAATGTCTCTCATACATGAAAGTCTCCATAAGGCTACGAGTTGATTTCTCATCAGAAATATTGCATGCCACGCGTGAATGGGACGATATATTCAAAACGCTGAAAGAAAAAAAATAATAATAATAAAAAAATACTTTACCCAACAAAGTTGTCCTTCAGAGGTGAAGGTGAAATAAAGACTTTCCCTAACAAAAGTTGAGAGTTCACCACCACTTTAACCTGCCTTAACAAGAAATGCTGAAAAGAATTCTTCAATCTGAAAAGAAAGGATATTAACTAATAACATGAAAATATACAACACACTGATAAAGGTAAACATAGATTCAGAATACTCTAGTATCATAACACTAACTACTTAACTCTAGTATAGAAATTAAAGGACAAAAGTATTAAAATAGCTATAGCTACAATAATTTGTTAACGGATACACAATATAAAAGGATGTAAACTGTGATATGAAAAACATAAAATGGGGGGAGGTAAAGGGGTAGATTTTGTATGCAATCAAAGTTAAGTTGTTATCAGCTTAAAAATAGATTGTCACACCTGTAACATGTTTCAGGTGAGCCTGATGGTAACAACAAAACAAAAACCTATAATATACATAAGATAAAGAGAAGGGAATCAAAGTACATCATATCAGAAATCATCAATTTCAAAATAAGACAGTAAGAGAGGAGAGGAAGAAAGGAACTACAAGATGGCCAGAAAACAATTAACAAGAAGAAAGGAACTATAAGATGGCCAGAAAACAATTAACAAGATGGCAGTAATAAGTCCTTAGTGTGTGTCAGTCGCTCAAGTTGTGTCCAACTGTTTGCAACCTCATGGACTGTAACCCACCAGGCTGCTCTATCCATGGGATTTCCCAGGTGAGTATACTGGAGTGGGTTGCCATAATAAGTCCTTATTGAGTTATAATTACTTTAAATGTAAACAGATTAAATTCTCTAGTCAAAAGGCAAGAGTGAAGAGTGGCTGAATGGATTTTTAAAAAAGGCCTAATGTTTATACTGCCTACAAAGACTCACTTTGCTACAAGGACACACATAAGAACAAAATGAAGGGCTGGAAAAAGATATTCCATACAAATGGAAACCAAAATAAAGCAAGGATAACTATACTTATATAAGGGGGAAAAAAAGTCAAAAACTGTAATAAGAGATAAAGAAAGTCATTATATGATTATAAGAGTGTCAATTCATCAAGAGGATTCACAGCACTGGAAGGATTGATGCTGAAGCTGAAACTCCAGTACTTTGGCCACCTGATGCAAAGAACCAACTCACTGGAAAAGATCTTGATGCTGGAAAAAACTGAAGACAGGAGGAGAAGGGAACAACAGAGTAGTTGAATGGCATCACTGACTTGATGGACATTAGTTTGAGCAAGCTCTGGGAATTGGTGATGGACAAGGAAGCCTGGCATGCTACAGTCCATGGAGTCGCAAAGAGTCAGACATGACTGAGCAATGGGACTAAAAGAGGACCTAAGCATCAGAGTACCTAAAATATTAAGAACACCTAAAATATTAAGCAAATATTAACAGATCTGAGGGGAGCAACAGACAATACAATAATAGCAGAGGATTTCAATATCCCACTTTCAATAATGAATAGATCACCCAGACAGACAATCAATATAGAAACAATGGACTTGAACTTGATCAAATAACCTAACAAACATATATAGTCTTCCATCTAAAAATAATAGATTACATCTTCTTTTCAAGTGCACCTGGAACATTCTCCAGGATAGAGCACATGAGGTCACAAAAAGTCTCAGTAAATTTAAAAATATCGTAACTATACCAAGTATCTTTTCTGACCAATACGGTATAAACTAGTAATAAATAACAGATGGAAAAGTGGAAAATTCACAAATGTGTGGAAATTAAACACACCCCTGAACAACCAATGGGTCAGAGATGAAGTAAAAAAAAAAATCTTGAAACAAAAGTGGAAACACAACATACAAAAACCCATGGGATGCAGCAAAAATAGAGCACAGAGGGAAGTTAATGCACATGTTAAGAAGAAAAAAAATCTCAAACTACCTCATGAAAAAGAAGGACATATTAAGGCCAAAGTTAGAAGAAAGAGGGAGGTAACAAAGATCAGAGCAAAAATAAATAAAATCAGGAATAGAAAGACAATGGAAAAGTAAGCGTTAGTTTTTTTAAAAAAGATAAAATTGACAAGCCTTTAGCTAGATTACAAAGAGAAGAGGACTCAAAGAAATAAAATTTAAAATGAAAGAGGAGATATCACAAAAACATGGAGGATCATAAGACACAATCATACGCCATCAAATTGGACAGCCTAGAAGCAATGAACAAATCTCTAGGAATGTATGCTCTACCAGGTCTTGGTAATAAAAAATACCGAAAACCCCAACAGACTAACAAGGAGACTGACGATCTCCAGGACTAGATGGCTTCCCAAGTGAATTCTACCAAACATTCAAAGAATTAACACCAATTCTCAAACTCTTTCAAAAAACTCAATAGACAGGAACACTCCCAAACTCAGTTCATGAGACCAACATTACCCTGATACCAAAGCCAGATGAGGATACTACAAGAAAACAACAGGCCAACATCCATGACAAGGATAAATGCAAAAATTCTTAATAAATACTACCAAAACAAATTCAACGGCATGTTAAAAGGATCATATACCAAGATCAAGTCTTTTCTAATACTTATTTATTTTTGGCTGTGTGGGGTCTTCGTTGCTGCAAGCAGGCTTTGCCATGCACGGGCTTCTCATCATGGCGGCTTCTCTTGTTTCAAAGCATGGGCTCCAAGAGTGTGGACTTCCATAGTCGTGGCAGATGGGCTCGTTTGCCCCACAGCATGTGATATCTTCCTGGACCAGGGATCCAACCACTGTTCCTTGCATTGCAAACTGGATTCTTAACCACTGGACCACTAGGAAGCCCCAAGGACAACTTTTATTATTGAGATTGAATAGGTTGCTTTTTGTTTTGTTTGAACATTTGAAAGAATTTAGTCTTAAATGGGGCTTCCCAATTGGCACTAATGGTAAAGAACCCAATGAAGGAGATGTAAGAGATGTGGGTTCAATCTCTGGATGGGAAATATCTCCTGGAGAAGGGCAATGGCAACCCACTCCAATTTTCATGCCTGGAGAATCCCATGGACAGAGGAGCCTGACAGGCTACAGTTGGTCCATAGGGTCACAAAGAGTCAGACATGACTGATGCAACTTAGTAACCACACAGTCTTAAACACTTTCTGATTTAAAATTTTAGTACTTCCCTGGTGGCTCAGTGGTAAAGAATCTGCCTGCCAATGGAGGAGACACAGATTTGATTCCTGGGCCAGGAAGATCCCACACGCCAAGGAGCAACTAAGCCCGTTAGCCACAACTACTGAGCCTGTGCTATAGAGCCGGGAAGCCACAACTGCTGATGCCTGCATGTCTAGAGCCCGTGCTCTGCAACAAGAGAAGTCACTGCAATGAGACTTCAGTCAACTAGAGAGCAGCCCCCAGTCACCACAACTAGAGAAAAGCCTGAGCAGCAACAAAGACCCACACAGCCAAAAATAAGTAAATAAATTTCAAAACCCTTTACAAATTTTTTAAAACTTTAACTTTTATGTATCAAGATGCTTTTATCTCTTCATTGTAGAACTTGTTTATAAAAATTCACTTCCTGAAAGAGAAATATTTGCAAATCATATACCTGACAAGGTATTAATATTCAAAATATATAAAGAACCCCTAAAACTCAATAACAACAAAAAAATCCCACTTTAAAAATGGGCAAAGGGCTTCAGTATTTCTCCAAAGAAAATATACAAATGACCAATAAGCACTTGAAAAGATGATCAACATCACTAATCATTAAACAAATACAAATCAAAATTATAATGAAATACCTTCTCACACCCATTAGGATGGCTGCTATCAAAAAAATGGAAAGTAAGTGTTGGCAAGGATTCAGAGAAAGCAGAACTTGTGCACTACTGGTAGGAACATAAAATGGTATAGCCACTAAGGAAAATAATACGGTAATTCCTCAAAAAATTAAAAATAGAATTACCATATGATCCAGCAATTCCAATTCTGGGGATATACCCAGAAGAACTGAAAGCAGAGTCTGAAGAGATATTTATACACCCAAGTTCACAGAAACACTATTCACAATAATCAAACGAAGGAAGTAACTCAAGTATCTCTCACAGATGAATGGATACACAAACTGTGGTATGTACATTCAATGTAATATTATTCAGCCTTATAAAGCAAGGAAACCTTGATATATGTTACAACATGGATGAACTTTGAGGACATTATGCTGTTATATAAGTCAATTACAAAAAGACAAATACTGTATGACTACATTTATATGAAGTACTTAGAGAATTCATAAAAGACAGAAAGTAGAATAGTGGTTGCCAATAGTTTGGGGGAAGGGGAGAATGGGGGAGCCGTTTAAAGGGGTAATTTCAGTTTTGCAAGATGAGGAGTTCTACTAGAGGCGGGCTGCACAACGTGAATGTATCATGCTTAACACCATTACACTGTATACTTAAAAATGGATGAGATGGCAAATTTTGTTGTACATATTTTACAATTAAAAGATAAAAAGAGCAAATATTGAGAAAAAGAGTGGAATGTAATGAAGCAGAGATTTTAAAGGAACTACTTTTTCAAGAAGGTAGGTTATAAAAAGGATTATAAAAGGATCAGAAAAATGGGACAGTAACTGGCAGAAGAAACGGGATCAAGCAGGGTTTCCATTGTTTTAAGATGAGAGAAACTGTAAGTTTGTTTATATGCATTCAGGAAGAAAAAGAATGGAATCATATCTTCCATGGGTAATTTTAATGATCGTTTACTATGTAGCAGGCATTAATTACTAAGAGTCCAATAAAGTAGGTACTAGTGTATTATGTTATTAGATATGGGGCTGTAGGAGAAAGAGAACAGTCATGGATAAGTCAAGAAGTTTGGCTTGAACACCTGGAAAAATGATATTTACAGTAAATTTACATTTACTTAGATGGAGAAGACAGTGAGAAGGACAGCTGCGGCAGAGTAAGGAGGAAGAAGGCAGGCAGGAGCTCTGTTTTAAACATGTTAAATGTGAAATGTTCGATAAACATCTAAATGGAGATGCGATGTTAGAATATGAATCTGGATTGTAGGAAGGCAGTCCAGGTTGAAATCTAATTTGAGATTTGTCCTCCTATGGGTGATTTTTTTTTAAACTTAGGGATAGATGATTTACAGTGTTGTGGCAGTGTTAGGTATACAGCAAAGTGATTCAGTTATACATGTGTGCGTGTGTGCTTAAGTTGCTTCAGTCACGTCCAACTCTTTGTGATCCCGTGGACTACAGCCCGCCAGGACCCTCTGTCCATGGGATTCTCAGGCAAGAAGACTGGAGTGGGTTGCCATGCCCTCCTCTAGGGGGTCTTCCTGACTCAGGAATCAAACCCACATTTCCTGCACCACTGGCAGACTCATTACCCACTGAGCCACCTGGGAAGCCCTGTTCTATCTATATATATCTCTATCTACCTACCTATCTATCTATCTATATATATATATATGTATATAGTCTTTTTCAGATTTTACATTAGATATGGATAATATTTAAAGCTATGAGACTCAATAAAACTATGAATGGAGAAGTGTAGATAGAAAAGAAACTCAAGGACTGAGTCCTGGGGATCTCCCAAAGTTCAGAGATCAGGAAAATTAGGAGAAACCGGCAAAGAAGCCTGCAGAGAAAAGGCCACAGACACTAGAGAAATAGGAGGGTATGGTGGTCTGTAAACCAAATGAAGAAAGTGTTTCAAGCAATTGTGTGATCAAATGTGTCAAGTGTCGACAACAGATTAAGTAAGATGAGGGTTATGAACTGACCACTCAGGAAAATGAAAAGTCGTTCCAGACCTTTGTAAAAGCAGTTTTGGTGGAGCATTGGGAATAAAAGTCAAATTAGGTTGAATTTAAGCGAGAATGAGAAAGGTATGACATTTTCAATAAGTAGAGAGGCTATGAATCTACAGTAAATTTTATATTGCTGATGGAAACAACAGTAGTATACTTAGAAAGCAATTTAGCATTATCTCTTTTTAAACTGGGGTTTCCAAGGAGGCACAGTGGTAAAGAATCCACCTGCCAGTGCACAAGATGAAAGAGACTCAGGTTCTACCCCTGGGTCAGGAAGATCCCCTGGAGTAGGAAATGACAACCCACTCCAGTATTCTTGCCTGGAAAATTCCACAGACAGAGGAACCTGGTGGGCTACAGTCCATGGGGTCTCAAAGAATCAGACACGATTGAACATGCACATGTATTTTAATTTTTTTGGCCACACTATGGGGCATGCAGGATCTTAGTTCCTCCACTAAGGATCCAAGCCATGCCCCTTGCAGTCTTAACCACTGGACCACCAGGGAATTCTCCAGCATCATCTCTTAAAAGTCAACATTCACAAACTATGCTCCACAACCCCACTCCTACATATAAATTCCAAAGAAATTTTTACACAGCTGTGCCACATATATGATAATATTCTGAGCAGCTATGTTAGGAACAGCAAAAACAAACAAGCCTGGAATAGTCCAAAAGCTCACTGGTGGAAGAATGGATAAATTATGGTATATTCACAAAATGAAATATTATACAACAAGAAAAAATGAATAAAATATACAACATCAATGAATCATGAAGATGTAATACTGAATGGAAACAAAAAACAGAAGACTGTTGCAATAAGACAATAAAGCAGAGGTTGACAGCGCAGATTAGGAGCCAGCGATCTGAGTTCACATCCCAGCTGGGCCATTCACTAGAAACGTGATTATTAAGCTCTCTGTGGTGCATTTTTTCTCATCTGTGACTCAGGGAAAATAATCATGAAACTGTCATGAGGAGTAAATTATATATGTAAAGCACTTAGAACAATGTAAAAAAGCAAATTAAACATGATTTTAAACTATATTTTTAAAAAGCAATAGAATGATAAATATAAAATTTAAGAGTAGTTACCTTTAGAAGGGAGGTAGGTGGTGGGATGGGGAAAAACTCCTAAGTGTATGTAATTTACAGGCAATGATCATAGTTCTTAAGTTGGAAGACGGGTTCACAGGTGTTCCTCTTTTTAAACTATTTTGTTTATTTTTGGCTGGGCTGGGTCTTTGCCGCTGTGAGGGCTTTTCTCCAGCTGTGGCAGGCGGGGTCCGCTCTCTAATAGTAGCAGCACATGAGCTCCCATTGCGGTGGCTTCTCTTATTGTGGAGCACAGGTTCTAGGGTGTGTGGACTTAAGGAGCTGCAGCTCGTGGGCTCAGTTGTTGCATCTCCTGGGCTCAAGAAGCACAGGCTTAGTAGTTGTGGCATATGGGATCTTCCTGGATTAGGGATCAAACCCACGTCTCCTGCATTGGCAGGCGGATTCCTTACCACTAAGCCACCAGGGAAGCCCACAGGTGTTCCTCTTATTATTATGCTTTGTCAGCTTCAGTTCAGTTGCTCAGTTGTATCCGACTCTTTGCGACCCCATGGACTGCAGCACCCCAGGATTCCCTGTCTATCACCAACTCCCAGAGCTTACTCAAACTCATGTCCATTGTGTCAGTGATGCTATCCAACCATCTCATCCTCTGTCATCCCCTTCTCCTCCCGCCTTCAATCTTTCCCAGCGTCAGAGTCTTTTCTAATGAGTCAGCTCTTCGCATCAGGTGGCCAAAGTACTGGAGTTTCAATTTCAACATCAGTTCTTCCAATGAATATTCAGAAATGATTTCCTTTAGGATGGACTGGTTGGATCTCCTTGCAGTCCAAGAGACTCTCAAGAGTCTTCTCCAACACAGTTCCAAAGTATCAGTTCAGTGCTCAGCTTTCTTTATAGTCCAACTCTCATATCTGTACATGATATGCTTTATAGTTACATGTAATCTTGTTATTAAATAAAAGATAATAAAAGAGAAGTAATGGAAGGAAATAAATTGGAGACAGCTAGTATATATAACTCTTAAAAAAATTCTTTCAAGATAGTTTATATAAAGGGAAGAAGAAAAATGGAACAGCAGCTGAAGGAAGAAATGGAACCAAGAGAAAGGGTTTTTTTTTTTTTAAATAAAAGAAATAACAGTCTATTTACATAGGTCCTAGCACATTCTGGAGCTATTTAGTGAATGTGAGTACGATAAACAAATAAATAGTAAAAGGCCATTCCAAAAGGAAGGAACAACAACAAAAAAGTATCAGAGGCTGAATACTACAAAGGCAACAGAATCAGAGAATGGGAGGGATTACGAATAAACACATATATTTGGAAAGTATCAAGTAACTGATCATGAACCTTTTTTATTACATTTTGGTTTCTGTATCTCCCACCTTTAAGAAAATTCTCCCCACATACCACTATCTTCTTCCAGCCTTCATCTCATTTCTCTGTTCCCCATCTTTTTAAAATAACAACTTGGGACTTCTCTGGTGGTCCAGCGGCTAAGATTTCATGCTCCCAATGCAGGGGGCCTAGGTTTGATCCCTAGTCAGGGAACTAGATCCCACATGTCACAGCTAAGACCCAGCACAACCAAATTAAAAAGTATAAATAAATATTTTAAAATAAAAATAACTTTATTGAGATATAATTTACATACCATGTAATTAACCCATTTAAATATAATTTCAATGGTATTTGGATCACTATAATCAATTTTAGAACATTTTCATTACCTCCAAAAGAAACCCAATACCCCACTGCTGCTGCTGCTAAGTTGCTTCAGTTGTTTCCGACTCTGTACGACCCCATAGATGGCAGCCCATCAGGTTCTGCCGTCCCTGTGATTCTCCAAGCAAGAATACTGGAGTGGGCTGCCATTTCCTTCTCCAATGCACAAAAGTGAAAAATGAAAGGGAAGTTGGTCAGTCGTGTCCAACTCTTAGCGACCCCATGGACTGCAGCCTACCAGGCTCCTCTGTCCACGGGATTTTCCAGGCAAGAGTACTGGAGTGGGGTGCCATTGCCTTCTCCCAATACCCATTACCAGTCACTTTTCTTTCCCTCTGAACTCTCCTACTCCATCTCTAGGCAACTGCTAATCTCCTTCCTATCTCTCTGATTCTGGACATTTCATATAAATGGAAGCATCAAATACAGCTGATCCTTGAACACCACAGATTTTAATCCACTTACATGTGGATTTTCTGCTATTGGTTTAATCTGAGGATGCAGAACTATGGATATGGAGGAGTCATGGATACGGAGGATCAAATATAGCTTATATGTGGATTTTCAACTGCACAGGGCTGGTGTTACAAGCCCCGCGATGTTCAAGGGTCAAATGTATGTGGTCTTTCGTGACTGGCTTCTTTCACTAACATAATTTTTTCAAGGTTCTTCCATTTTGTAGACTGTATCAGTACCCTATTACTTTTTCTTTTTTTTGGCACATCACACAGCAGGTAGGATCTTAGTTCCCCAAGCAGAGATCAAACCCATGCCCTGGAGTCCTAACCAGTGGACTTCCAGGGAAGTCCCAGTACTCTTACTACTTTTTAATCACTGAATAAAATCCAAAATTCCATTGTATGGGTAAATATAGTATTTTACTTATCCATTCATCAGTTGATAGATATATGGATTGTTTCCACTTTTTGGCTATAATGAATAATGCCGTTATGAACACTGATGTACAGGCTTTTTGTGTGGACATTATGTTTTAATTTCCCTTGGGTATATACCTAGTTCAGTTCAGTTGCTCAGTCGTGTCTGACTCTTTGCGACCCCATGAATTGCAGCACGCCAGGCCTCCCTGTCCATCACCAACTCCCGGAGTTCACTCAAACTCACGTCCATCAAGTTGGTGATGCCATCCAGCCATCTCATCCTCTGTCGTTCCCTTCTCCTCCTGCCCCCAATCCCTCCCAGCATCAGAGTCTTTTCCAATGAGTCAACTCTTTGCCTGACGTGGCCAAAGTACTGGAATTTCAGCTTTAGCATCATCCCTTCCAAAGAAAGCCCAGGGCTGATCTCCTTGCAGTCCAAGGGACTCTCAAGAGTCTTCTCCAACACCACAGTTCAAAAGCATCAATTCTTCGGTGCTCAGCTTTCTTCACAGTCCAACTATCACATCCATACAAGACCACTGGAAAAACCATAGCCTTGACTAGACGGACCTTTGTTGGCAAAGTAATGTCTACACAGAGTGTGTTTAACCTTTTAAGGAACTGCCAAAATGTTTTTCAAAGCAGCTGCACCATTTTACATTCCTATCAGCAGGTTATAAGGGTACAATTACACCATGCTATTATCTGTGTTTTTGATTACAACCATCCTTGTGGGTGTGAAGTGGTATCTCACTGTGGTTTTGATTTCCTTGATGGCTAATGACACTGGACATCTTTTCATGGCTATCTGTAGATCTTCTTTGATGAAATATCTATTCAGACATTTTGCCTGTTTTTTTAATTTTTTTCCTGCACTTTCACCTTAATCCAAATTCTTAAAAGATCAGTCTATATTTACCATCTATACTTCCTTACTTTCATTCACTCAACAACCCACTCCAACCCTGCTTTTACTCCTCAATCTGAAATTGCTTGTTAAAGTCACCAACCACCTCTCCACTGACAAAATCATGACTATTCATCAGTCTTCATCTTCCAGGATTAACTCTTATGGTTTGCACATCTGCATTTTAATTCTAGCTGACTTTTTTTGGCCACACTACACACGCACAGCATGTGGGATCTTAGTTCTCTCACCAGGGACTGAAACCGGGTGCTCTGCATTGGAGATGTCCAGTCTTAACCACTGGTCCACCAGGGAAGTCCCTGACTTCTTATTCTGACTTATATTTTCTTCTGTTTTGTTTCTTTTCTATATTTTTCTGTCTTACAGCATACTTTCTTAGGAGAGTAGAAATGTAAACCAACAACCAAAGAGTACTGCCAGGGAACTGCAGGTAACACAGCTGGTTCAAGCAGTCAGTGCAATGACAGCGTGCAGGGGAGGTGGGGAGACAAGGAAAGCTGGGCCAACAGCGGGCAGCAGGCTGAGCAGGTAACATGCCCCGTCCAGCAACGCGGGAGACTCAGGTTTGATCCCTGGGTCAGGAAGATCCCCTGGAGAAGAAAACGGCAACCCACTCCAGGATTCTTGCATGGAAACTCACATGGATGGAGGAGCCTGGCGGGCAACACACAAAAATTCTCTCTCCCTGTTAGGAGTATGAACAATTCTAGTATTGCTTCCCACTTTCTGCTCTCCTGAGTTAACTCTTCCAAAAACCTTCAGGTAACTCAGACTTCTTAAAGAGTGGAAATCTGGCAATGCCTACCAGCCAGTTCACTCTCATCACGGCCTCTGCTCCTCCACCCAACCCCACTCCCCGCAACTCCCCACCCCAATATGGCCTTCAATATGTTAAGATCAAGAAGAAATAGAAATTTATGCAAAACAGGTCAGGGAAGGCAAATTATCCCAAGTTTAACAAAGTCTCTTTTCTTTTTTTCCAAAGGGAATGGTTGTTGATGCTCTGAGGAGTTAACTTATAATAACACATGCCAGGAAGATGATGTCAAGGAAGGTGTGGTTAGGCTCTTTACAAGTCTGAAATTCCTTTACTCACAAACACTTCCTCTTTCAGTCTCACCTATACACAAATCTCTCTACTGAGGCAACTCTTTCAAAAGTTGAAGGAAGTGTTGAGACCTTAGAACTCTGATCTTTTTACCTTTACTCTTTTCTTTTTTTTCTTTAAGAACTAAGAATAATTAAGATAGATTTTTTTTAATACCATAATTTTTCAGAATCTCTCTTTGAAATTCACATTTTCTCCTTTCTATGATTTAGAATTCTCCAGGCAAGAATACTGGAGTGGGTTGCCATTTCCTTCTCCAGGGGATCTTCCCAAACCAGGGATCAAACCAGTATCTCCTGAATTGGCAGGCAGATACTTTACCACTGAGCCACCAGGGAGGCTCTTGTGATTACTTAATTCCATTAAAAAGAATGGATATTCAACAGTACATCCTGAGAAAGAATGTGTGTGCCTTTATCGGGCATTATACGTTTACTCATTGTATACCTGTATTTACAACAGCCAAGAAAGAATAAGAAAACTGTAATTGTCCTTGGCTCCTCAGGAAACAACTTCTCTGATAAAATATACAAATATGTTTCAAAATAAAACAATCCTTTTTTTTTGCCGAATTGCAGGACTTACATGATTTTGAGTTCCCTGACCCGGGACTGAACCCCAGCCACGGCAGTAAAAGCACTGAGTCCTAACCACTGGACTGCCAGGAAAGTCCCCAAACAATTCTACTTTTAAAAGACATTAAATAAAAATTAATGAAGTTACAAAAGTGCTGTACAAATAAATCTTTTCAAACTGAGCTCACTCAAGAAATTATTTTTATTCCACTAACCAGAAGTGACAACTACAGTAAATTATGATATAAAAATACTCCTTAAAGAAAACAGATCTCTACAAATCTGTTTCTTACAGATTTTGGTACAACAAAATGATGGAAAAGAAAAGCAGATGTTTATAATGTGTACCTTTTCAGAAATTTAGAATTTTATTTCAGTTTTTCAAATGTTCCAGAGATCTCCAAAACTTTTCACATAGATTTGTCCTACCTGACAAACTTACGTAGTAACAGAAATGGTAAATAAGCCAATGTCAAAATTAAAACTTTAACTTGTCATTGAAAAAAGTCTGGTAGAATAGACAAAGCAAGCTGCTACCAATTACTTCCCTTACTGGGTGGGATTTAGGTAACTTCAGGACATGAAGGGAAGATTTTTTGTTTTATATACCTCTTGATGCTTAAATTTTAAAAATAAATATATCTTATGTTTATTACTAAAAACTAACAACTTATTTTAAAAACTAACCTTCAGTATATAAACAGCCAAATTACATGATCAGATTCACTCAAAACATTCTTCTCAAAAAATGAACACATTAAGCTGTACATATCAACAAAAACACAAACAGTAATGTAGTAATCACTTCATTTAAATAGGCCCAATACCTGCAAACCTATATATACACACAAGTTGTCATAGCCACAAAGTGATGTCATCATAACGCTGACCTATAAGAACCCAAAGAACATTTGACAAATACCCTGAGTAATTACGATCTACCCCATCCCAGGTTTCTTAATGAGCTTCTCAAACCTTACAAGTTATCAGAAAGAGATATATTTGAATCCCAGTCCACAATAATAACCCTCATCCCCTATATCAGTGGTCCCCAACCTTTTTGGCACCAGGGCCTGGTTTTGTGAAAGGCAATTTTTCCACAGATTGGTGTGGGGGATGGTTTTCGGATGATTCCAGAGCATTACATTCATTGTGCACTTTATTTCTATTATCCCTACATCAGCTCCACCTCAGGGCATCAGGCATTAGATCCCAGAGGTTAGGGACCCCTGCCCTACAATATCCTAGATTTAGAAGCTGATTGAATGTTTCCTATACAACAAGGGGAAAAGGAAGTACAGAGCTAAGAAACAAGAATATTTTAGATATCATCAAATACATGGGTACTAAGAGGAAGAAAACAATTTCTGGAATTCATTTTACTGTATTTTAATGGGTAATCTGAGAGACTTGGGGGGAAAAAATTAGGAAGGAAACTTTTATATAGTACTATACAAGATTTGAAGAGAATAAAGACCGATGAGCTATCCCTCTGTCAAAATCATATTGATTTATGTGTGTGTATATAAAATTGATAACATATGAACCCATATTTCTTAAGGATATAAAATATGTGTGTGTGTGTGTGTGTGTGTGTGTGCGTGTGCGTGCGCTCATGTGTGTGTTAATTACTCAGTCGTGTCTGACTCTTTGCCACCCCATGGACTGTAGTCCACCAGGTTCCTCTGTCCATGGAATTCTCCAAGAAAGAATACTTGAGTGGATTGTCATTCCCTTCTCCAGGGGATCTTCCCAATCCAAGGATCAAACTCTGGTCTCCTGCATTGCAGGCAGATTCTTAACTGTCTGAGCCCCCAGGGAAGCAATGACAGAATGAATACCATATAAACTAACACCAGGTGTTTCGGTTCCAAACATTTACCCAATGCCTTGATCAGATACTTTGTTCATTATATCAGTCTCCTTAGGTATATAAGAAAGTATCAAGAATCCCTTCCTATGCCCCAACAATCCATCAAATGAACAAAATATCCTAAAATATATATGGCACCTTTTTTTCTACAAAGAACAGCTAGAAAATCAAGACAGAGGGTAAAGGGTCTTTCTGCTATAGCATAAAGTTTCTCCTAGTCAGCACTGTGTGCACTGAAATGCCAAGAAACTGCCCAAGATATTCCTTGGCAACTGTGGGCACGACTGTACACCTCTCCCCAGACTGCCCCTGTGCCCAAGCATAGCACAACTCTCTGGCAGCTGTGGGTAAATCAAAAAGACTTCAAAGATGCCTGCTGAGCTTGGCTATCTACAGAGCAGGAAGCCCCAGCTTAGCAGCAGACCCCAAAGAATCCCAGAACTTTCTGCCTTAATTCCCAAGGTCTTCTCTTAAAAACTCCTTGCCTACAGGCTGGGTGGAGTAGGGTCTCTATCTAAGCTCCAAGAGTAGACTCAGTCCTCAGATCAAGCTGTGATTTCACTCACTGTATTCAAGCTACCTGATAACCCTGATGGAATGGTAGGAAGGAAGGAGGGCTGGAGGAGAATACAGTTAATCAAAACAACGAAATAACCCTGGAGTGAGCAGGCTGGGGGCCAGGGTTTGAGGTGACATATTTTCCCTGTGAAAATTGGATACATCAGCAGGAAGTCAAACTAACTTCACAAAGCTCTGAACTTGCAAAGCTTGATTTGTTTTTAATTCAACTGCCTTCTCAGGCCTCAGGTAAGGGACTGTAAATTCCTGGAACTTCGGAACCAGGTAAGAAAAGATGACCAAAAAAAGTAGTGGAAAAAGAGAGGAGCTGAGAGGAGAGGAAGCCTGTTCCCCTCTTAAGGAGAATGTTAAAGCCAAGGGCACTCCCCGATCCCCAGAAAAGGAAGTAGCTGAATTCCAAAAAAGCACTTTTCCCTACCTTCTTGTTGTTCTTGTTATAGCCAAAAGTCGAAATCCCAGGCCTGGACGTCACTGATAGCAGCATTTTCTCTTTAATGTCAGGAAGCTAAGAGAGAAAGAGGGAGAGGGAAAGGGAGAGGAAAGAAGGGAGAGAAGGAGGGAGGGAGGGAGGAAGAGAAGGGAGAGGGAAAAGGGAGGAGGGGGGGGGGGGAGGGCGGGGGAGTGAAGAATGAGCTAGGGCTGCTTGTTTACGTCACTGATAGAAGTTAACCCTGAGTCTGAGTGAGGCTCTTCCACTGGGTCCTAATGCCCAAGATGTTATTTTTTTCATTTTTCATAGGCTTAGCAGTTAGACCAAAAAGAAGTTTTTAGGTCTTTCAACTCTATCCCCTTTCCTATTTATTTTGACAAGTTCAGATTCTCATGGAAAAAACGAGGACATTTTCTCCTTAGATCTCAGCTATAAGATTCCAAGCTTGATTTTAAAGGGACACTGCTTTGGAGAACATGTGAACAAAATAAGCTCAGTACTTCCCCCACCACCACCACTTTATATTTACAGTGAGCTTAACACACAGAATAACAAACAGAAGAGCTCACCGAAGAGCGGAGACAAGCAAAACAGAGGATGGGGAAATAATTAGTTTCAGATCTTTGCACAGTTTTATTCCTCTTGGGTCACGCTGATGGGCTGATGCTTCTTAATCCTTTCAGATTCTCCCAGGTATGACTTCAAAAATGATTTTTCAAACCGGAGTAAGTCATGAAACTTGATGCTTAGTGCTTTTTTCCCCCCCAGCTTTACTGAGACATAACTGCCTAGTGATTTCTTTGACAGTTGTAAGCTATCTTATATGAATCTTCATCCCACTATTCCGAGCTTCAAGGCCCATGAAACTGAAACGATTACTCACCCAATCTGAAGTTTATGCCCAAGCTGAACTTCACAGAGTTGGGATGTTTGCTTCAAGCTGTCTCTAAACTGCAGAAAAATAAACAACTTTTTTAAAAACACGCTTCACAGAAAAGAAAAATACAAAGATCTTAGGAGGAAAGGAACATTAACTTTAGAATCAAAAATTTAACACAACTGCAACACTCAACTCTAATAGTACTAAAGGAATGTGCTGTAGAAGGTGCCTTAACAATAAACTTGTAGGAAACCAAAAATTTAAGAACGCTATCCAGTAATTTACTAGTCTAGTCCAAGTGAAACGGGGATATAGGATGAAAGCCTTCAAATCCCTTAAGGCCCCCTCACTGTCATAGTGGATATTCTAAGAAATAAATTAACCTGTCTGCTTTACCAGAACAAAGATTAAGGCCAAACCCTCCCTTAAATGAAGTCCCAGTCTCTATTCTAGTTCTCCTGTCACCTTTTTGCTATAATAAAAGGTCAAACAGTACCAACATTCTGCAGAGTAAATACATACATACCACACCCCCAATCTCTAACTTTCATTTCTAATAGGACAGGAAGTGCCTGCTAAGCTCAAGGGACACAGGAAGGGTGGGAACAGCCTCAATGTGGGAATTGCAACTGAGACTGGAAGCACAGCAGCCAAATGCAGTCAATAAATCAATAAAGGCATCTCCCACGGATACCATATTTTTTTAAGTCCCTTTTCTGCCCTCAGAGGTTCTCATTCACTATATGCCAAGTTATCATTGACATTTAGTTCTGTCTCCCTTAGCCTAACAATGTGGCACCAAACCTTAGTCTTTAAGACCTGATTTATAGTGGGGTTTATCTTTCAGTGGTTAAGACTCTGCGTTCCCAATGCAGGGGCCCTGGGTTCAATTCCTGGTCAGGGAACTAATTACTATATAAAACTGAAGTGAAGTGGGGGTCGAAAAGAGTCGGACACGACTCAGTGACTAACACTTCACTTCAACTCTATATAGTAATTAGAGCACAATTCTCATTCTGCAACTAAAAAGATTCTGTGTGCTACAACTAAGACCCAGCAGAGATAAATAAATATAATGAGGTTTATAACAGCACTCAACCTAATTTCTTAAAAATCCTAATATTCTCAATGTGTTGTGTTCTCTTACTGCACTCCTTAATGCTCAACGATATCTTAGAATTTAAGATAGTTAAAACCGTAAGTTTTAGAGGAAAGCAGACATGCATTCAGATCCTGACACCACTGTTAGTTACTGTTTACGTAACTTTAGGCCAAGTTACTTAACATCTTGATGCACTCATTTCTAAAATGGAGATAATAGCTCCTTCATTAGCCTTTAGGGTCAAATCCAAGTTCTGGTTCAGTCCTCTCATTCACAAGCTGAGTGACATTGGGAGAATTACCTCATATGTCTGAACTTCACTTCGCTCATCTGTAAAATACAGTAAATAAACAGTCTCTACTTCCTAAATTGTAATGAAGTGAAATAAGGCAATGCATATAAAGCCCTTAGGAAGGTACATGGCACACTTGGGAAACACTTGGTAAAAAGCTAACAGGTATTAGCTCCATTTAGATTAATCACTCTGTCTCCCAGTGTGTATCCCTCTGGGTATTACATAACCCAGATTTTATGATCTGATATGAACATTTCCAAAAACTAGTATTTTAGTTACATTCAAAAGATCCTACCAGGACTAGATAGGCGGAACTATATAAGTGAAAATACTAAATAAGAAATTTCAGGAATCATCCAACCCAATTTCTTTTCTCTATCTCCCAGAAGCAAACGATCTGATCATTTGAAAATTCTTTTCATAACTCCAATCTCCTGAAATTGGTGGAATATCTCTTATCTCTAGGGGAAAAAAAAAAGGAAACAAAATAATACAGAATCAAAGCACATTAGACAAGACATCCCAGCTCCCATTTCTCAAGAGTCCTGCTACTTTAAGAAACTGAAATAGATTTTTAAAAGAGGAAGATCTTCAAATACCCTAAAATTTAACACCTTTTTGCCATTCTAAAAGTAGATAAAGAAGGATCCAATTAAATAAATTCTATTTTATATATATATACATATATATATGTTTTTATTTGTTAGGCTGTGTTGGGTCTTAGTTGCCGCTCACAGCATTTTTTGTTGTGGCCGACGGACTCGCTAGATATGGCTCAAGAGTTTAGTTGCTCACAGCATGTGCGATCTAGTTCCCAGGCAGGGATGGAACCCAGACCCCTGCGTTGAGACTAGACTCTTAGCCACTGGACCACCAGGGAAGTCCATTTTTAAGTATATT